>NC_133325.1:454314662-454632995 GCF_042186555.1 Aquarana catesbeiana
TTGAAGATCATGAACGATCTGAAAATCGCGAATCAACGCTCACCAAACTTCTACTAACATGAAATTAGCAGAAGGGGCCCAAAGGGTGGCGCTCAAGAAATTAACTTCCTCTTTATACTCTCGTAGTACATCACTATGTTTGTGTTTGTCGCAGGACAATTTGCGGATAGTTAGTATGCTAGACAAAATCCTGCACACGTGCTTTTGACAAAATCAGACGCTCAGTCTTACAACAATCGAATCGTGTGTATGAGGCTTTAGGCTTTGCACACCTTTTGTTTTGATGTACCTGGCATGTATTTAGCTTATTAAAAATTACAGTTTATTGAGCTTTAAGTATACATTCTTCTAGACATTTGAGGAACATGAAAATTAAACTGATGTTTAGGTGTGTCTAAGTAAAGTGGTTACGGAAGGTATTTTTTTTACCTGCAGCACATGAAGTATAGAAAGGTGACTTCAGGTAGAGTTGCAATGAAGCAGGAAGAGCATTTGCATTAGTCTCCAGCCATCTGGGTCCAGTGGCGCTCATCGGAACTCTACACGGCCAGCCGGCTGCCTATTCAGTTCAGCCATTGCAGCCTGGGGGGCCGGAAATTATAGGTCATCTGATCCATGACCGTGAAGGGGGAGGAGCTGGAAGAGACCCCATTGCCTGATGTCGGTATTAGTGTCACTGCTGCGGTCTGCCGCAGACACCACGAACTGGACCGGAGAGTAAGTGAATGCCAGACTGCCAATGGTGGCATGTTCACTCACTATTAGAAAAAATTATAGGAGGAGCTGTGGGGGTGATTTCATACAGAGAACTCGATCTCTCCATTTTCCTCCTGCCACCTCTGAATGCCTGCGGTAGGGAGAGGAGGAGAAACAGGCTTTCAGAGGCTGCAGAAGGAAAATGAAGAGCTTAATTCCTCTATATGCATCCGCCCCCCTCAGCTCCTCCTACCAGCTTCTTTCTGCCCCCCCCGTGCTCTCTGGACCCTCCAGTGCTCTCCAGCCCCGCCTTTAAACAGCAAATACAGGAAAATGAAGCACACCTCCCTCTGTCAAACACTATCCCCACTCCTCCAGCATGTTTCATCCTAAATAGGGCTTAGTCATAGAGGTAGGCAGGCATGAAATAAGTTTACCTGCCGCCATCAGCCACTCAGAGGGACAGAGATTTCCCTTCACTTCCTGTCATTGTGACAACAGTTTCACCAAATCGCAAATGATGGAAAATTTGCAACAGAAATGCAGATTTGACAAAGGTTCTAGCATTCCCCGATTCTACTAGTGAAAAACACTTTTATTTTTGTTTATGCTGCTCTTTGAGAGTTTTCTACATTTCCTGTCTGGTAAAATGTTGACAGGAAGTGGGGGGAAGTCTCTCTAATGGAGTCGTGAATAGCAGTAAAAAACTGACAGAGGTTTTAACCTTTTCTCACTCTATCCAAACCAAGAAAAAAACAAACAGGTTTAGCTGGACATACACTTCTCACAGTTATGTAGGCTTTACTTTAATTATTTTATAATGACTATATGGAGTTGTTTTCCCTACTCTGATTTAATCAGTTACAATTTAAAATCAAGATTGCCATTTAAAGCAGAGTTTCACCCACTTTTCGATCTCCACATCATCCGCCTCAGACCTTGCCATACTCACTGCAACGGGCATTTTTTTTTCTCCACTGTCTTTACCATGTTTATAAGGCATTCTTCAACACTTCCTGTGTCTCCCATCCGCGGCTATGTGCGCAATATCCAGCCGCGCACTGGCTCCTGGGAGAGGTTTGTTATAGTTCCCAGTAGTCAGTGGGCATCACTGATTCTCATCATCGCGAGGTTACCTTGGTTGCAATAACAACGGGGCGGGCATTTCCTACGACGCTGCCCGTGATACTGCCTGTTGTGATGGGAACCAGAGAAGTTTCCTGCGCTGCGAGTTGTGGATAATGTGCATACGCGAGATCCGGCGGTGCATGTTGGTTATTCAGCAGCACTGTATCTGGAAGAGTGTCCTAGTGGGCTTCACATGCCCACAAGCAAGATGGAAAAGCACTACAGAGAGAAATATAAAGTTAGTTTTATAAATATAATAAGATATATAGCGGCGCTACTAATGAGATTAGTGATTGCAGCATTACATTAGGATGATACTAACAGATGCCTTTAGAAAAAAAAATTGTAATATGTCGGTGGAACTCCGCTTTAAAGTGGAGTTCCACCCAAACATGGAAATTCCACTTTTTGGATTCCTCCCCCCCTCCAGTGTCACATTTGGCACCTTTCAGGGGGGAGGAGGGAGCAGATACCTGTCTAATACAGGTATTTGCTCCCACTTCCTAACATAGCTCACCGCGGTGATTGCGGTGACCTACGCTACTTCCGCCGCCTACCCCGTCCTCCCCCACCGTTGTATTCTGTGAGACACAGAATACAGCAGGGACCTGAAAGGACGCACAGTGCGACTCGCGCATGTGCAGTAGGGAACCAGGAAGTGAAGCAGCATGGCTTCACTTCCTTATTCCCTTACCGAGGATGGCAGTGGCAGCAGCCGAGAGCCGAAGTACAGATCGGCTGCCGACACCGTGGGCTCCCTGGACAGGTAAGTGTCCATATATTAAAAGTCAGCAGCTGCAGTATTTGTAGCTGCTGGCTTTTAATATTTTTTTTCAGCAAACCTCCACTTTAAGTAAAAAAAAAAGGAGAATGAGAAATACTCAATCATATATACACAGAGTATGGAGTACAGTAGTTGGTTGAGGTTTTAGATTTAAGTGATGTACTCTTTAGTTTAAGCCTTATACAAAACCGGAGATGTGTTCATGTTGTTAATGATATGAACTGACAGTCATAAAGCAAATTTTATTAAGCAGGTGACCTAGATGAATGATGCCCATTATTAACAGTCCTAAACATAGGAAGGCCAGGAACTGTGCCTGTGTTAAAACACTCTCCATCTGTGAAAACAATGTCTCTTTAAATGAGGGGTTATTAATTTCAGTAAGTGCTGTGTGGAAAACTCAGGACAGCAAGTATTTCTCTTTGAAAACAAAGGCTTATATGAACAACTGCGCCTTTACAACAATCCACATTTTTTTGTATTAGCAAATGCAGTAGTCTTATCAGTGCCCAGATAACATACTGTATGAAATTTGTTTAACCAGTAGTGGGCACTGGCTGCATTATACACGCCCCAAAAACCGTCATTGCAGTACACAAGGCATATGTAGTACACCCCGTCCTTTTCCCCGTTCCTACTCTTCCCTTATGCTTGCCAGCAATTCCCAACTGTCAAAATTACAGATGTGAGTGTGTAAATCCAGCAGCTGTAATAGCTGCTGCTGTCAAATCACAGACAGTCATATTTGCAAACATTATTCAGGCACATGATAGATAGTCACAAAATAACATTCATACCTTTGTATCTGCTCTGTTTCATTCATCTGCAAATGAAAAGGATAAGCTTTGATCTGCATATATCATTTTATTCAATGTGACATGTGAAAAAAAAACATTTTTTTTTTTTTATAAAATGTCTTCCTATTTAACCCGTTCCTAACCCTTAGTTTACTCAATTGATTCCTGTGACAGACTTACCCGGGATAGAGGCTATTGGAGGGGACTGAACGCTAGCCTCTTGCCAACAGATTATGGGCCCTGGCATTTGGGGGGAATGGTGCTCTCTGTGAGCTGTATGCCTGGGGACCCTGGGGTTGGTGTTATTTGGATTCAGTTCCATGTCCCCCCAAAACACACAGACTCTGGGGACCCTGTATTTGCCATAGTAGCAATAGTGACTGAGTCATAATGTTGGGGCTCATACTGTGAGAAGATGCTAATGTCATCAACTCCACTCACCTGTCTGATGTCAGCTATAATGTGTTTAATGTAAATGAGTTTAGTCTGGCTTACCACAGGTTCCTAAGGATATTCAACTCATTGTTGTTTGTTCTAAATAACCCTGTGTTGATGTTTATGGTAATGTGTGTTGAATAGTCAGTGAGCTAGGAGACGTAGTCACTTAGTCTGGGTAAAAGTTAAATAGCTCATGTTAATTAGGTTAATTAGGTTACATTTGTATTGTTAGAGTAATATGAGCAGGAGGGGGGAACCTCATCTTCTCCTGCATATAAGACTGTATTTTGATTCTAAATAAAGTTAGTCCTGATGTACTCCAAGACTGGTGTTGTCTAGTTCTTGGGGGTTCCTATAGCTAGATCCATTGGACTCGTGTTCCAGAACTTAGGAAGCGGTATACTGACGGAAGCACTCAAGCGGAGTGTGGGACGTTCCGTGACAATTCTTAAATAAGTCCTTCTTTCCCTTCACCCTCAAAGCTGAACTCTGGGAATGAGATAAATTCCACCCTTGCAATGAGGCCCCCTGTACAGCAAGGGTTAATTACTCAATGTAATCACAGGGTCAATGTACGGGAGAGTTCTTATTCTTCCCTCAAACCAAAACAAGAAAAAGGTTATTGGCTTGACATTATTACTTGTCTTTAATTGTTTTATTATTTGTCAGGGCTGGGCTCAGCCCTTCCTTCTCTGAGCTGGCCGCTCAGCCTGTTCCACTATACTGATCCCTGACCTTCTGGCTTGACTGACTATCCGTTCCCGTTACCAAACTCTGGCTGTTTTGACTATGTTTGTTCTATTTACTCTTATTATTAAACAAGTGTGATTTAACTGTACTTCTGCCTCTGTCTGATTTCATGGTTTCTGACAGTAGACGAAAGCCATGAATTCAGAAAATACAGTCAATCCACCTGTTGGTAATATTTTTTCCAGATTGGATGAGTAGGATCACCGCATGGATCAGTTTGCCATGGCGTTACAAATGCTCCTGAGTATCATGGCGAACCTGGAATCTTCCACTGTGGCTGCTTCGGTACAACCTGTGTTGCAGGCTGTCCCTGCTGCTGCTCCAGTCTCTGTGCAGGCACCCGCCTTGAATATCACCTCTATAAGGGGTATGTCTGGTTCCGCTCCGCTTCCCCAGCAATTTGGGGTGATCCAGTCCAATGCAGAGGGTTTCTCAACCAGGTTGAGATATACTTTGAGATGCTGCCCCAGGCATTTCCAACGGACAGAAGCAAAGTAGGTTTCGTGATATATTTGCTTTCTGAGAGAGCCTTGGCCTGGGCAAACCCTCTGTTGGAGACGCAAAAACCTGTTGTCTTGAGTTACCCTGAGTTTGTGACCTCCTTTAAAAGGGTATTTGACAATCCCACATGCTCCGCTTCTGCTGCCAAGTGCCTCATGTCTATCAAACAGAGTACGAGAACTGTTGCCGATTATGCCATTGAATTACATACTCTGGCAGCAGAGGTTGCTTGGAACAATGAGGCCCTCATGGCTGCTTTTTCTCGCGGTCTCTCAGATACCATCAAGGATGAGATAGCAGCCCAAGGTATACCACTGAGCTGGAGAAGTTGATCACGTTTGCTATCCTTGTTGACTCCAGACTCAGAGAAAGACTCTTTTAAGGAGCACTTTCGGAAGCCTTCTGTACATTTGTTTCTAAACTTTGCAGTCCCACCCGTACCTCCCTCACCTCCCATGCCCCCTGGTACCGAGTGGGTCAGTGAAGGTAAACCCATGCACTTGGGTTTTCACGCGTCTCTCTGCGGATGAGAGAACCTTTACGAGGAGGGAGAGATTGTGCCTTTATTGTGGCCAGGCAGGTCACTTTCTGAAGTCTTGTCCTACCCGTTCAGGGAACGCCCGAACTTTGAGGTCCTGTCACGGACAGACCTTAGGTGGCGTTGTTTCATCCCCAGCTATCCAGAAGGATAAGCCCCTGGTTTCGGTCACCCTCTCTTGGACTGAGTTGTCCGTCAAGATACAGGCTCTAATCGACTCTGGGGCTGCAGGCCTGTTCATTGATGCTGTCTTTGTATCGAAGCACTCGATTCCGCTGCAACTGCGTGACACTCCACTTGCCATTGAGGCTCTTGATGGGAGACCTCTACAGCCTGCCCATGTGACTCATGAGACTGATCCGTTGTCCATGGCCGTAGGGGCTCTTCACCATGAGATAATCCAATTCCAAGTTATTTCCTCACCTAAGTTTCAGCTGGTTATTGGTTATCCTTGCTTACAAAGGCATAACCCCTCTTTTGATTGGCTCCCTGATGAGGTTCTCTCCCAGTCGCCACAATGCAGTAAGACATGCTTTCAGAAGATAGCCAAGGTCCTGTGCACCTCCTTACTCTCCTCCCTGCAGTAGGAGTACCGCGATTTTAGCAATGTCTTAGTACCCTTTGACAGTCTTGGAGGACAAGGCCATGGAGGAGTATATTCCTGACGCACTTTCTCGTGATTTCATCTGCAAATCCTCATCTCCTGCTGGTTTCTTCTTTGTGAAGAAGAAGAGTGGTGAACTGAGAACTTGTATTTATTATAGGGGTCTTAATTGTTTCACGATTAAGAATGCCTATCTGATTCCGCTCCCTGGTTACTGGAGTTGATTGACAGGAACGGGAGCCAATGGCTCCCGCTGCTATCAATCTTCCCAATGAGGGAGGCAGCAGCTACTCTCGTGCACGGCACGGAATCGGATCAGTCTCAGGTAAGAATAAGAGGGGGGTTGGGGGGACCCTGCATCAGAGAAGGATTTTTACCTTAATGTATAGAATGCATTAAAGTAAAAAAACCTTGAGGCTTTAGAACCACTTTAACAGTCGCAGGGGTAATTAAAATGATCAGCTTTGATTTTTTCACACATAACCTTCATCCCAAAAGGAAAAAAAACATTTGTTGTAAAAAATCTGCTTATACATTTAACACCACCCTTCTCCCAGACTGACAATGCTGTTGTACATTGCTATGTTCATTCCTCCAGAGTAGTGTCTCACTAATACAGAAGGTGTGTTACTGACAGTGTGTTACAGATCATCAGGTGAAAACAGAGGGAAAAAATGCCAGAGAAAAGAAAACTGATGCAGCCACTACATCTAATGATTGGTTAGCTGCAATATAATACATTTTTGGTTTGGGGTTTAATACTGCTTTAACGCTGGGAGGTGGGATGGATTTCCAAATTAAATGATCACTGTAAATGACACATGATCACTGTGAATGATCAGTGGTCTTGCCAGATACCAGTCATAAATAGGGACTGGGAGCTGTTTGTGAAAGCTCTGTCTATGTGCATCGGCCCCATGGACGCATATGTGCAGAGTATCAGCATTAAGACCCACCGTCTCTGCCAACAGGGCTGTCTTAATGAGAGGGCACACCTGGGCACTGCCCAGGGGCCCCAGCTGCATGGGGGCCCCTGCACTTTCCTCAAAGCAGCTGGTCCTTGAGCCCATGCTGCCTCGAAATTGGGGGCCCCATGATGGCACTGAGAGTGATGGATGCACAGGGGAGGCAGGCTGGCAGAGGTGCGCTGCACTGTGCAGAACGACACCTATTATTTCACAGCCAGCAGGGAGGGTAGGGCCGGAGCGCCAGTGATGCTCTGACCCCGCCCCATACAGCTTGAATGCTCGGGACTCAAAGGTTGCGGAGTAGGAGCTGGAGTGGGAGCTGCTGAGTGGGCAGCACTGAGAGCCTACCTGCGGAAGTAGCATTGTAGATGGTGTCATGGTGAGCCCAGCTGTCCAGCACTGTTTGCACCTAAAGGCTTGGAATCCCCGGAGGGATGCTCCCTCCTCTGCCCCTCCTTCTGCCTGGTTGATTGGTATAGGTGAGTGCAGTGCTGGAGGTGGGCACAGAGCCAAAAGTTTACATGCACTGTATCTTCACTGGAAAAGGAGTACTACATGGATGGAATAATGGTGCTGGCGGATATCAAGGGTGTATGGGGGAAAACAATGCTGGAGGGGGATCTGGGGTGTAGAGGGGGTAGCAATGCTTGGGGTAGCTTGGGTGGCTATAGTGCTAGAGGTATCAGGAATGTACAGAGGCCACAGTGTAGGGGGTATCAGGGATGTAGTGGGGTCACAATACAAGGGGTTTCTTATGGTATATGGTTACAGTGCTGGGGGTAATATCTAGGGTGTAGAGGGGTCAGAGTGGTGGGGGGGATATCTGGGGTGTAGAGGGGTGAGAGTGCTGGGGGGATATCTTGGGTGTAGAGGGGTCAGAGTGCTGGGGGGGATATCTGGGGTGTAGAGGGGTCAGGGTGCTGGGGGGATATCTGGGGTTTTAGGGTGTAGAGGGGTCAGAGTGCTGGGGGGATATCTGGGGTGTAGAGGGATCAGAGTGCTAGGGGGATATCTAGGGGGTAGAGGGGTCAGAGTGCTGGGGAGGCATCAATCTAGCAGATATATTATATGCACAGGACAGCTTTGTTACTTTATGTATGTAGTATTTTCCCACTGTTTCTTTGCTGTACAGAATGATTGTTCAGGTAGTTAAAGCGGAGCTCCATCCAAAAGGGGAACCTCCGCTTGTCTGCCTCCTACATACTTGATGTCTGTTTACCTGCACTGTCTCCATTGTAGGGGCCCCAGAGCATTACTTTGCCCATGGGCCCATGATGCTATTAAGATGGCTCTGCCTGCCACCACACGTATGCTTACCTGGTTGGCAAGAGGTTAAACAACAGTTGAAATAGTAGCTTTGGCCAGTCACTGGGCATTCAAGTATTACATATTCTTAACAGGCAGTAAATGATCTTTAAAACTTATCTAAGTACTTTTTTTTAGCTGCAGCCACTATGAATTTATGTATCCACAAATCTCACAGCAACACTGAGGTTGTTCAAGTCTTTCTCTTGATAGCTCCGCAAACCCCTCCCAGTAATCACTTGGCAATCTTCCAGGTTTCTATTCTCTAATGCAGTGATCTCCAAACTGTGGTCCGGGGCCCTTTGCTTGTTCTTTATCTGGCCCTTGAGGCACTATTCCTCCCACTGATATGAGACACTATTCCACCGACTGACAGCAAAAATGGGGCACCATTTCTCCCAATTGTACTAAAAATGGGGTACTATTCTTCCCCCTAATACCAAATGTGACATTATTTACTCCCTCTGATGCCACTGTCCGGCCCCCCTAAAGTTTTAAGAACAATAAATTGGTTCTTTTTTTTAAACGTTTGGAGACCCCTGCTCTAATGTAAACACAGAGCAAAAGTTCCAGGAGGTGGGTGCAGGATGGGGTAAGCTGTCCAGAGAACTTCTTATATGACTTCACTGATTCTTCTGTGAGCTTTGCAGTTAAATTGTTCCACAGTGCCTGCAGCTATATGTACAGTAGTCAAGACAGTGCGGCTAATCACCCCTGAACAATCCCAACCTTGTGTCAGGGGTTTTCTGGTATGAAATTTGTGACTAATACAAATATAAATGAAATATGCAGCTTGACCTCATATGAACTCAGTGTCACAGGTGTTCACAAATTTTTGAAACCAAGGCCTTGAAAGACTGAAGTTTGAGACACGTAGAAAGCTTAAGCCAAGGACACTCAACACTGGTGGAAAATGATTTAAACAGAAACAAACGGTTTTATAACTTGGATGATACAAAGTCTATTTATCTGGCTGATGGAGAACAACACTTTTTGTGGAGAACTGCTAATAAAATTGGTGGTACACAACTAATCATAAACATAATGGGACTTTCTGGGTCTTCTCTATGAATAATAAAATAAATACATCCAGGAAGAGGTGGTATCAGGGTGAATAGACTTTAATTTACTGTTTGAACTATAAACCATTTCTGAATAACACAAAACTAGTTTAGACCTCATGGACATAATTAGACTCAAAAAAGAAAAAAAAAAGTGATAAAATGTTTAAAACATTTATTTAAGTTAGATATACATAGGACCTCATGCTAACAATGATGACAAAAACTATTGTACCATGTAAATGTATTAATGTCATACTTAAAAAAAGATATAAGTATGTTTTAATATTATGGATTATTCAGACGTGAGATGGAAAATAATGTGAAAGTTATCTAGATATTCTTTAAAGTATAATAACTACTAATTCAAAATTGATCTCTGGATAAATCACACATGTTTAACAAATGTCCTATGAATAAAACAAAGGTACATTAAATATTAATATCACAAGTGATATTATCCACGCCAGGGACCCCATCCAATCCTACTATTATGAGGGTACTATATCTAGATGTAACCCAGGTATAAAATATAATGTCTCATAAAGGGTTGATTTGAATAAATCCAAATCCAATTTTATTTCCAGAAAAAAATAAGCATCCCTGGTCTTAGAATGTCATCTGGTGGACAGATACAGTCAACACTTGAACAAACATTAGGTTAATCGATAGAAGTGCTTTCCATTTAGATGGGGTAAATATTCTGAATGAAACCACCTAGGCTAGTCCTTTAGATAGGGGAATTTTGGGAATAAAAGGGGAAGTTCAGAGACAAAAGGGATCATCACTCACTCAGTCTTCCAACCAGACACAATCTCTCGAACATCACACTTGATTCAGATCTAGGGCTCTGTCAATTGGTCTACTTGAAAGCTCCCTGAACATTCTCTGAGGGTCATTACCTAAGCAGCCTTGTGAATCCACGGGTGTGGTTTTATAATTCACCACATCTTTTTTGGTAAGGTAAAATTTAATAACTACTTTGAAACATTTTCCTCTAACTTCTGAAGGTAACTGTATGTGGTTTTCATAGTTTCTTGTGATAGATCTTTGGCATTATATTGTATTCAAAGGTATATTCTCCACCTCAGGAATCTAGTAATTAAAGTGTTACTAAACCCACAACAGTAAAATCAGTCTGTATATGCAGTAAAGCGTGCTTGTTATACTCACTGTGGAACTTAAGGGGTTAATCCTCTGCATTGTGTAAAAAGGCTGTTTGATCTTCTTTGATCCTCCCCTTCTTTTACTGTCCCCAGTCCATCTGCCGATAGAACAGATCCTTGGTGGCACTCTGCACATGCTCAGTATGGTGTGTATTGCTAGAGAGTTATTTTGTTTTTTTGGGAGGGTGCATATGATCAGCACAGGGCCAATCAGCACTGTCCAGACAGAAAGTCAAGGGTCATGCAGCCTCATAGGACAGTCAGAGCAGCATTAAATCTCCTCCTACAAGCTTTAACCAGTGCTTGGCCGGACACTAATAGAAGTCACAATATTGCTATATACAGCTGATGAGAAAAGGTATTTAGCAGTTTATATTTACTAAAATAATTGCATTTCCATGTTCTGTGTACTGTGGGAAACCAGACATAGTGAATGCGGGGTCCTGGGTTTAGGAACACTTTAAGTTAAGCTGTGTCAGTGTAGCCAGTAGCATAGGCTTGACCCTCGCATTCTGCTGCAGAAGAGTTTGAGAAGGTCTGATTAGGGCGGACCTTATTGTCTGCTAGTTTAGTCATAATTACTTACATTCCATGACGGTGGTGATTTTACCTAATGAATTCAAAATAAATAATCAAATTTATTCTAAGTTCCTAGGCCTTCATTTATTGTTATAGTGAGTACTATTGAAGCAATGTTATATTGATTGAACTGTGTATAATGTATATCTAAGGTTAAATAAGAATTACTGTATATATGTGATTGTTAGTGAATTGACAGTGAATGAATTGCTATTTATTTTATTGTTACTTAGTAGATACTTTAACTAATTATTTTATTGTGCTAAAAATCTCTATACAGAGTTAATCAGACTCAGGAAATAAATCATGTCAGTGTGGTTTAATTTATTTTATGCTAATTAGCACGCCGGAAAGGTTTGAGACACTGTCTTATATTGATTAAGTAAATAATTGCCATTGCTGTCTTGAGTCATTGTTTAAACTTCCTGACAGTTGTTTAGCATTTGAGACCAGAAGACATTAAATGTATTCAGGGTAGTGTGACTGTACACTAAATAATGGCTTGGTTAGGGGTGATAAGTCTCCCTTTTTGGTTACTGTATGGGTAATTATGTCAATAGATGTATGTCATCATATAGAGACCACCACCGGACCCTCACATTTTGCTGTTAATCACCATTGTACTCATTCACTCCTTGTGACAGAACCCACTGTCACTGTGTGTTTTGGAGGGGGCTGTGGGCTGGCATCCTACCCACAGACTATGGCCCAGCAAAGAACGGGAGATTTAGAGGGCTATTTGCCGTCTCCCACAACCAGGAGAAGACGCCACCTCCAGACATTTGTGTTCGCGGTCGCGGGTTCATCGGAACCCGTTGAACGCGGTATCTGTGGCCGGGCTCGTGGAGCCATTTCCGGCTACTTAATCTTTTATTCCACAAACAATGTACTTTTAGCTGATAAAGACATAAACAAAGTGATGGTATGCCCAAAGCATGGGGCTACAAGACTTGGGGACAAAATGGCATTGGGATAATGTAATGATGTCCCTATATAAGTTGCATCCCTTCTCCCCTTCCTCCTCCTCTTGTTATTGTGTTTAAGTATGTTATGTCATGGCACGTAGACAAAAGGTGTGGAATCGCATCCCAGTGGGGGATGTGTAAGGAGGGCAGTGGCGGCTGGTGCTCAAAATTTTTTGGGGGGCGCAAACAAACTGAAAAATTCTGAAAAAAAACCCCATCAATTGCAGCCTCACTGTACCATCAAACGCAGCCACTGTGCCCATCAATTGCCACCACTGTGCCATGAAACGCAACCACTGTGCCCATGAAACGCAGCTATTGTGCCCATCAAACACAGCCACTGTGCCCATCAATTGCCGCCACTATACCATCAAACGCAGCCACTGTGCCATCAAACGCAGCCACTGTACCATCAAACGCAGCCACTGTGCCCATCAATTGCCGCCACTGTGCCATCAAACACAGCCACTGTGCCCATCAAACGCAGCCACTGTGCCCATCAAACGCAGCCACTGTGCCATATCAAATGCTCCCACCGTGCCATCAAATGCTGCCACTGTGCCCCATCAAATACAGCTACTGTGACCATCTTATGCAGCCACTGTGCACATCTTATGCAGCCACTGTGCCCCATCAAATGCAGCCACTGTGCAGCATCAAATGCAGCCACTGTGCCCATCATATGCAGCCTCACTGTGCCTCATCAAATGCAGCTCCACTGTGCCTCATCAAATGCAGCCTCACTGTGCCCCATCAAATGCAGCCTCACTGTGCCCCATCATATGCAGCCTCACTGTGCCCCATCATATGCAGCCTCACTGTGCCCCATCAAATGTAGCCTCACTGTGCCCCATCAAATGCAGCCTCACTGTCCCCCATAAAATGCAGCCTCACTGTGCCCCATCACATGCAGCCTCACTGTGCCCCATCAAATGCAGCCTCACTTACTTACCAGCTCCGCTCAGGCCGTGCGTTCCACGGAGCTTCCGGTTTCCCTCTGGAACAGGGAAACTGGAAGTAACCTTTTAACTTGCTCCCGCCCGTAGTATACCGTTTGGCGCTTTGGAATGCGCAGCAAAGCAGGTCAAAAACCTGCAAATGAAGCACCTCCTCTGCAATCTCGTGATTGCATTGACGTGGCGCTTCCCAAAGTGCACTGTGTCCGGCTCCCAAACACAGTGCCCTTAAAGAACATTTTTTTTCTATTTTTTTGTGACTGCTGGGTGGGGGGCCGCGCTCATGCGCCCCCTATGATCGCGCCACCACTGAAGGAGGGGCTGCCAGCTTGTCATAATCCCTTTATGTGTTTCAACTGTAGTTTCTGTTTGAATGTACGAGTGTCGAGGTTCCATTGGTTCTTCCTTGTCCCCTACCCCATCTATGACAAGGCTTAGGGGAGTGTTCGAACTGTGTTTAAAAGTGTATGTTTTGTACTTAATAAACAGTTTATGCTCTGCTTGTTTAACCCTCAACATCTGTGTGGATTGCCTCGTGATTGGGGGTTAAGGGTTGGTTATGGCGAGTCTGCCAGATGAGGGCTCGTTTGGAGAACAGGAGACACAGCTCTGGCAGAGGTGCCCAGACGGGGTATCCGGGATCCATCACACTCTTCTACTAACTACCACTGACAACTAGTGCACCCGCACACTCTGCCACAGCCCCCCATGCAGTTTGCCAGTGGCTCTTGCTAATGCAATAGCACACCACATACCGCAAACTGATGCATTGTGTGTCCTGTGCTATACAGTAAATTCCCTAGACTGCTAAACCTTGCACAATATATTGTACATTCATACCACTAGTACATTTTTAAGGAATAATTTAGTATTCATTCCATTCAGTGAATGGGCTTTTGCTAGTATTTTAAGTCAGCCACACCGTCATTGCATCACTTTCTGTTTTCGTTCGTGGAACGCAGAGGAAGCATAGACTTCCCGTTTTTCTCACTGCTCAATTGATTTTAAACAATGTAAGTGCATACCCACACTTGTATGGGAAATAAATTTGGTTTAAAACATTATTGCACTACGGAGTTTAATTTTCTCTTTGCATATACTGTGCAACAGCGAGGAGAAGGGGCTGATAAGAGGCATTACCAACGGAAGTCTGTCCCAGCAAACAGCATTGTGGCTGTGAAAGCGCAACACCCCCTAGAGGGGAGAACCTGGTATGTTTGGTAAGTGAAAATACATAAGAAGAGCCCGGAGTGGAGAACCTGCATGAATAAGTTATTATTTTCTCAAGGCATGGAGAGAAAAAGACACCAGTCACCTGATTTTTGTTGGAAGAACGTTTCTAGATTTATGATTTTTTGTGGTATTTTATATGGACTGTTTATTTACGCTCTTTAGGACTTTAATACATTTTAAATACATTTTTTAAATTTCAGTTTTATATTTAGCTAGTGTAATTTGTATTGTTCACTGTACCATATACAATTTTTACACTTTGTCACTTTACACTCATCAAGGTTCATAAAACTTGCACGTGTCACTTTATATTGGTTCACCCAAGGTTTATATCATCACACTTATTAAGGTTCATTGATCAGCACGTATTACTTTATATTGGTTTAAGCAAGGTTTATTGCACAGTTTCAGAGCAGCGCCATAACCACCAATACCCATACTATCTTTTCATACTTAGACCCTACCCAGGTAGGTGTCACAGTGGAGGCAGCAGCTCCCATTATAGGAAATTTATCATCAGCGCGGGACATCCCCTTTATCAATGCTAAGCAATGGCTAAATGTGCAGCAGAATGAATAGCTAACCAAGCCATTTTTATATCTCTCCTCTTCTATAGTCCACTCTAACTGGAAGCTGAGACATGTTTTCATAATGTCCCCATGAAGCTGTTGAGTGATGTGAGAGTGGAAACCAGAGCCAAAATCCTTGAGATGATTTCCATTAAGCTCCCCATAAATCCCCACTATTTTTTGGTTCCGAACTCTTCCCCAAGTGTGAGAATGTCCCTGCTGGCTTGCTTCCTCTGTGAGGGTGACATAAATGAGTTATAGCTGCGTTATTCAACACTCGGCAGGGAAATAAGAAAAATAGCATATTAATTACACCTAACAGTATTCTCGTGCTGACATAATATCCTTTTCAGAGGGATTTGAAAGGAGAGTTTAAACTTGGTCCCCATGGATCTTGTTAAAATGCAAAATCTGGAAAGGTAGATTTTTAGTAATTGGTTTATTTAAAGAAAGTGGGATTTTTTATATATTTCAAAGAATATTCTGTCATTGGCTGCATGGTTCCCCTAATGGCTCCTGTACCAGATTCCAAACCTAAAAACCTCCTAGCCATCTGGAAACTGTGCATTACATACTACTGTCAAAAAATGCTAATGCACATGTATATATAGGAATACTCACGGGAAGAGCCCTCAACACCTTAGGTATCAGCTAGCATCCTAATGACATTCATTGTCAGTTGCAATAACTCTACATGTCTAAATCGATTCTTTATTTTCCCTCTACTTCAAATTCTGATGGCAAAAAGGTATATCTAATAGCCCCCTGCAGTCATTCAAAAATGTCAAATGGTACACTAGATCAACACCCTGACACTCTATCAGCTGAACGCAGCAATAATTTGCAAAGTTTTAGCACAGCACAGTTTTAACAGACAGCTAATACTTTGCCTGCACTGGTATATAAATGCACTATGGATTTTCCTGTCATTTCTGCCTATTGTAGTTAAAGTATATCTAAACGCTAAAAAAACCCAAAACAATATACGAGGTGTGTCTAAAAAGTTTGGCAATTGGCATCAGAAAACAAACAAAACAGAAGATACAAATAATTTTTTCTTTATTGGCCTTCAAAATAATTGCCATCCTTTACAACACACTTTTGGCAACGTTCATAAAGCTTCTGCAAACTCTCAGCAAAGGCCTCTTTAGGAATCGATTGAAGAACCGCTGTCACGCATTCTTGGATTGCCGCCACGCCCGTAAAACATTATTTTGACCTTGAACTTTTGCAGGTGATCCTTTTTTGGGTTGGTGGGAAGACAGTGAATGCATTCCATTTATTGTCGTTTGGATTCCGGATCAAACTGGTAGCACCAGGTCTCATCCCCTGTGACAACGGTTCACAGAAAGAATGGATCCTGGTCACCTATGGTAATGTAATCTCCAGAGGTTTCCATCTGCTCTTCATCTGCTCATCTGTCAACTTGTGCGGGACAAACTGGGAACAGATCTTCCGCTTACCCAAATCTTCATGGACGATGGTGCACAACGTGTCCTTGCTAATGCCCAATTTCACCGTCATTAATTGTAGAGTCAGTCGCCGATCTCCTGCCAGCATTTGTCCCACTTTATCAATCATGTCTGGGGTTCTTCTTGTTGACGGCTGACCCGAATGTGGCTCATCCTCGTTTCCTTCCCATTTTCTGCTCACATTTTCTGCTCTCATGGCTTCCATCCCGAACTCTTGCACCAACCAATTTCATGTGTCTGTCGCCATTTTCCCCAATTTGTAGCAGAACTTGATGTTCACTCTTTGATCCATTGTAATGTGACCCTACCTCTCACACTGGCTTTGTTCGAGTGCCTGCAACGGGTTTACCCTGATGGTCATGTGTACTCCAGGCTAGGTGGTGCTTCTCCATGTGTCTCTGGGTTGCCATCTGCATGCGCATGCACCTGGCCCATGTTGCCATTGAGATATCGGACCATTCACCAAACATTTTATACACACCTAGTGGTACAACTTACAAGTCCTTTAGGAAGTGGCTGCATTTTATTTCCTGTTTTCATGCAATTTTTCCTTTATTTTGACTGGGTAATTCTGCAAAAGACACATTTCCCTCCAGGGCTACACTGTATCTATAGGGGCACCATGGGCTGCGTTAAAAAAAGTAATTATAGTGCAAAGATTAGTGAAATAATAGAAGTAGCTATTTAACATTAAAAAAATTCAAAACATATACAAGTGAAAAAAATGTCTACATGTAACTCAGAGTCCATGTGATGATCCCATCCTTTACTGAGAAATCAAATAAATTCATCCTCCACCAGTGTAATAAAATGTCACCAAAAATGTATGTATGGAGGCTTACCAGAGTTCCACAACCTCCTAAATTAATAGAAAGGTCATAACTCTCATGGATAGAAGCTCTCTGGCACACTGTAGGACACACAACTCTAGTAGATCAAATGCAAAACCACCCAAAGATGTTATGTTGTTCTCACATTAAAGTGATTGTAAGGCTTCATTTTTTATTTTTTTTAAATAACAAACATGTCATACTTACCTCAAACTATGAGGATCTTGCGAGCTACCTGTTTTAAAAGTGACAAAATATATAGAAAACAAAATATAATAGACAAGTAATAATGATCGACAGCTGCTAGTACTAATCACATCCCATAAAGTCGTGTAAAAACCAGATAAATACAAAATTACTATGCTGCGTTAAAAATTATAATATATTCCAAAACTGTATATAGAGTTTTTTGATTGCTGTGATGATAATTTCTGTGTTAAGTGTCATATTCCACAGACAAAATAAAAGTAATAAGCAAACTTATAAGAGTTAAATATATGGTGCCACAAACGTGAATCATAAAGTGCTATAGTGCATATAACAGTGACGTTCACGTTCAGTTGCGTTAATCAAACGCAGCATAATTGGTATATAGTCCTTATTAAAGGTAAATTGGTGACTTCATAAAACTGTGAAAATACCGTGTTGCGGTGTCCACACCCTCAGGCAATGGTTGCTCACCTTAGAGCGTGTGACCTCGCAATTAAGTTCGGTCAAACACGCATATGAATCACCTCAGGGATTCTAAGTTGGAATCAGACTGCTCACTGATGCTGTATCCTCATATACAAACAGTAGAAAGAGACTCCATACCATTTAACACAATTTTATTGTACAAACAAAAAAGCCCCAGTACAGGGTACTCACATGGGTTAGGTGCATTAAGTACACCAATCTGTAATGTGCCTTAAAACGCTGGGTTTTAGTTGAGGTCGTATGTTTGTTCTCTGTGAAGCAGACCAGCTGCTTCCTGCACCGTCCTGTCCCCTCCCCTACATGTGAGGATACAAAGGAAATTTGTATCTTCCCCCGAGAAAAAATCACGGTAAAGTTGTGGCAAAATCACGTGCATTTTCCGCACCATTATCGGCACTACCATTTTTTTTTGTGCAACCCACTGGGTTGAACGAATGAAAACTGACAGCTCCGATCGGAGCCACTGTACTAACCATTTGACATTAGTTCAGCGATTCGCCCCGCTGAGCTGTTGTGTTTTGGCAGGGGGGTGCCTGCCCCCTCCCCCCGCCAGAACAATCTGATCAGCACTTTTGCTATTGGCTGAGAGCACTGCTCAGGAGTTGGTCGGCTACTGGTTTTCCAGCATGCATGGCCGGCTTCTGTCAGACAGACCAAAATACACATGGGTCCTTTGTGTACCTGGCTTTATCGGCAAAATGCCTATAACACAATTTTTGGCTGATATGTTTTGGCCGACGAAATTTCGGTGCATCTCTAATTTTTATTGTTAAATAGCTTCTTTGGTATTTCACTAATCTTTGCACTATAATTACTTTGTTTAGCACAGCACAGTATTATTAGTTACAGTGCATTACAGTGTATTATTAGTTACAGTGCATCCGGAAAGTATTCACAGCGCTTCATTTTTTTATTTTTTCCACATTTTGTTATGTTACAGCCTTATTCCAAAATGGAATTCCTCAAAATTCTACAAACAATACCCCATAATAACAATGTGAAAGAAGTTTGTTGAAATCTTTGCAAATTTATTAAAAATGAAAACAATCCCATGTACATAAGTATTCACAGCCTTTGCTCAATACTTTGTTGAAGCACCTTTGGCACCAATTACAGCCTCAAGTTTTTTTGAGTATGATGCTTCAAGCTTGGCACACCTATTTTTGGGCAGTTTCTCCCATTCTTTGCAGGATCTCTCCATCAAGTTGGATGGGGAGCATCGGTGCACAGCCATTCTTAGATGTTTTCTGAGATGCTCAATTGGGTTTAAGTCTGGGCCACTCAAGGACATTCACAGAGTTGTCCCGTAGCCACTCCTTTGTTATCTTGGCTGTGTCTGGGATCCAGAGCGCTCTGGAACAGGTTTTCATCAAGGATGTCTCTGTACATTGCTGCATTCATCTTTCCGTCGATCTTGACTAGTCTCCCAGTTCCTGCCTCTGAAAAACACCCCCACAGTACAATGCTGCGACCACCATGCTTCTCTGTAGGGATGGTATTGGCCAGGTGATGAGTGGTGCCTGGTTTCCTACAGATATGACATTTGCCATTCAGGCCAAAGAGTTCAATCTTTGTTTCATCAGACCAGAGAATTTTGTTTCTCGTGGTCTGAGAGTCCTTCAGGTGCCTTTTGGAAAACTCCAGGCAGACTGTCATGTGCCTTTTACTGAGAAGTAGCTTTTGTCTGGCCACTCTACCATACAGGCCTGATTGGTGGAGTGCTGCAGAGATGGTTGTTCTTCTGGAAGGTTCTCCTCTCTCCACAGAGAAATGCTGGAGCTCTGTCAAAGCGGCCATCGGGTTTTTGGTCATCTCCCTGACTAAGGACCTTCTCCCCCGATTATTCAGTTTGACCGGACAGTCCACTCTAGGAAGAGTGCTGGTGGTTCCAAACTTCTTCCATTTATGGATGATGGATGCCACTGTGCTCATTAGGACCTTCAATGCTGCAGAATCTTTTCTGTACCCTTCCCCAGATCTGTGCCTCGATACAATCCTGACTTGGTCTACAGACAATTCCTTGGACTTCATGGCTCGGTTTGTGCTCTGACATGCACTGTTAACTGTTGGACCTTATATAGATAGGTGTGTGCCTTTCCAGATCATTTCCAATCAACTGAATTTACCACAGGTGGACTCCAACCAAGTTGTAGAAACATCTGAAGGATGATCAGTGGAAACAGGATGCACCTGAGCTCAATTTTGAGTGTCATGACAAAGGCTGTGAATACTTATGTACATGTGTTTTTTTCATTTTTTAATTTTTAATAAATTTGCAAAGATTTCAAAGAAACTTCTTTCACATTGTCATTATGGGGTATTGATTTGGCTGCTCAATGACCAGGCCATTTTTTGCGATATGGCACTGCGTTACTTTAACTGACAATTGCGCGGTTATGCGACCTTGTACCCAAACAAAGTTGACGTCCTTTTTTTCCCACAAATATAGCTTTCTTTTCGTAATATTTGATCATCTCTGCGGTTTTTATTTTTTAGCTGTAAACAAAAGAAGAGCAACAATTTTGAAAAAAACACAATGGGGGTTATTTACTAAAGGAAAATCCACTTTGCACTACAAGTGCACTGCCAGTGCAATTGAAAATGCACTGGCAGTGCACTTGGAAGTGCAGTCGCTGTAGATCTAAGGGGGGCAAGGAAAATAAAAAACAGCATTTTAGCTTGCACATGATTGATAAAATCAGCAGAGCTTCCCCTCAATTCAGATCTTCCCTTTATATCTACAGTGCACTTGTAGTGCAGAGTGGATTTGCCTTTAGTAAATCAACCCCAATATCTTTTACTTTTTGCTGTAATAAATATCCCAATTTTTTTTTTAAATATTTTTTTCCTCAGTTTAGGCCGATATGTATTCTTCTACATATGTTTGGTAAAAATAAATCGCAAAAGTGTATATTGATTGGTTTGCGCAAAAGTTATATCGTCTACAAAATAGGGGATAGATTTATGGCATTTTTATTATTTTTTTTTTTTTACTAGTAATGATCAACGATTTTTATCGGGACTGCAATATTGTGGCGGGCACATCGGACATTTTTGACACATTTTTGGGACCAGTGACAATTATACAGCAATCAGTGCTATAAAAATGCACTGATTACTGTATAAATGTCACCGGCAGGGAAGGGGTTAACATTAGGGGGCGATCAAGGGGTTAACTGTGTTCCCTAGTGTGTGTTCTAACTGTAGGGGGATGGGACTGACTAGGAGGAGACAGAAATCGGTGTTCATACATAGTCTCTCCTCTCCCCTGAGAGAACCGGGATCTGTGTGTTTACAGCTCCCGGTTCTCATTTTGTCACGAGCCGCAAAAGGCGAAGCGACGTAGAGTAGCGTTGTTTCGCCCAGGGGAGCCAACCTGCCGCAGTACATCTGCGGCGGCTGGTCGGGTAGGGGTTAAAGAAAATAATGAATTGAATTAATTTTGGAGTAAGGCTGTAACATAACAAAATGTGGAAAAAGTGAAGCGCTGTGAATACTTTCTGGATGCACTGTATTTGTGACTAAGTTGATGTCACTTAGTGTGTCTGCAGTTGGTTTTCACAACTTTATTTGTTTAGTTTGACCACCTGCGCTGTCTACTATCTCTATTTTTTTTTTTTTTTCGTCACACAGGCTGGAGTTCAAGGCCTTGTTCATCTACATGACATGGTATATTGATGGGTATTGTAGTTTACACAAGAAATATAAGTGAAAAGGACACTGCATGTCTGGAATAATTAACAGATATTTTATGTACTTGTTGAAAATGTTCTTAGCCTTTAAAAAAAAAAACGAATTCAGTCACCACATCTAAGGACTGGTAAGCCGCAATATATTAACATACAGTCAGGTCCATAAATATTGGGACATGGACACAATTCTAATTTTTTTTGTCTCTATACACCACCACAATGGATTTGAAATGAAACGAACAAGATGTGCTTTAACTGCAGACTTTGAGCTTTAATTTGAGGGTATTTACATCCAAAATCAGGTTAACGTGTAGGAATTACAACAATTTGTATATGTGTCTCTCACTTTTTAAGGGACCAAAAGTAATGGGACAGATTAACAATCATCCATCAAACTTTCACTTTTTAATACTTGGTTGCAAATCCTTTGCAGTCAATTACAGCCTGAAGTCTAGAACGCATAGACATCACCAGACGCTGGGTTTCATCCCTGGTGATGCTCTGCCAGGCCTCTACTACAACTGCCTTCAGTTCCTGCTTGTTCTTGGGGCATTTTCCCTTCAGTTTTGTCTTCAACAAGTGAAATTCATGCTCAATCGGATTCAGGTCAGGTGATTGACTTGGCCATTGCATAACATTCCACTTCTTTCCCTTAAAAAACTCTTTGGTTGCTTTCGCAGTATTCTTCGGGTCATTGTCCATCTGCACTGTGAAGCGCCGTCCAATGAGTTCTGAAGCATCTTGCTGAATATGAGTAGATAATATTGCCCAAAACACTTCAGAATTCATCCTTCTGCTTTTGTCAGCAGTCACATCATCAATAAATACAAGAGAACCAGTTCCATTGGCAGCCATACATGCTCACGCCATGACACTACCACCACCATGCTTCACTGATGAGGTGGTATGCTTTGGATCATGAGCAGTTCCTTTCCTTCTCCATACTCTTCTCTTCCCATCACTCTGGTACAAGTTGATCTTGGTCTCATCTGTCCATAGAATGTTGTTCCAGAACTGTGAAGGCTTTTTTAGATATTGTTTGGCAAACTCTAATCTGGCCCTGTTTTTGAGGCTCACCAATGGTTTACATCTTGTGGTGAACCCTCTGTATTCACTCTGGTGAAGTCTTCTCTTGATTGTTGACTTTGACACACATACACCTACATCCTGGAGAGTGTTCTTGATCTGGCCAACTGTTGTGAAGGGTGTTTTCTCCACCAGGGAAAGAATTCTTCGGTCATCCACCACAGTTGTTTTCCGTGGTCTTCCGGGGCTTTTGGTGTTGCTGAGCTCACCGGTGCGTTCTTTCTTTTTAAGGATGTTCCAAACAGTTTAATTGGCCACACCTAATGTTTTTGCTATCTCTCTGATGGGTTTGTTTTGTTTTTTCAGCCTAATAATGGCTTGCTTCACTGATAGTGACAGCTCTTTGGATCTCATATTGTGAGTAGACAGCAACAGATTCCAAATGCAAATAGCACACTTGAAATGAACTCTGGACCTTTTATCTGCTCCTTGTAAATGGGATAATGAGGGAATAACACACACCTGGCCATGGAACAGCTGAGCAGCCAATTGTCCCATTACTTTTGGTCCCTTAAAAAGTGGGAGGCACATATACAAACTGTTGTAATTCCTACACCGCTCACCTGATTTGGATGTAAATACCCTCAAATTAAAGCTGAAAGTCTGCAGTTAAAGCATATCTTGTTTGTTTCATTTCAAATCCATTGTGGTGGTGTATAGAGCCAAAAAGATTAGAATTGTATCAATGTTCCAATATTTATGGACCTGACTGTATAAATGTAATTTGGGTACAGTGCAGTGTAATGCTAAATAGCAAATATGGTCTGGTCTTGAAGGGGGGAACATTTTCTGGAGATGAAGTGGTCAAAGCTGAACCCTGGGCAAAGAATTATTTTTGCCCATTTGCACTGTAAAAATTTATGAACAGTAAAGTATGTGCAATGTGTGGCCACTGCTGTGTGGCCAAATGTCTGGTGCTAAAACATACAGTTCTGGATGTAGTACACAGATCACAGCAAGTTGCTTGTTGAGACTGGCAATTTCAGCTACAGCACACTGAGAACAGCGGGTCGCTCACTTAGCACCTCCTCCGTTTAGGAACAGCCTTGCATTCTTTTCACTCAATACAAGGCATTTTGTGATTGGCACAGGGGAGATTGTGATGTTCCTGTGCACTTCCTCCATTGACAGAACACCTTGGCGTCCTGGCTTTTTCTGAATGGAGCGAGTGCCCACTGGACGTTTGGCACCAACAGAAGACTGCGGGCTGAATAAAGTAAAAGCTTTAACTAATCCCACCCCCCATATAAAAAACGTATTCTAAAATATGCAGTGCGCATCAGTACTGTCAGAGTGTTCACCTCAGATACGCCACTAGCTGTGTTGTCGCTACCGGTTTCGGCTTGCTCAGTTGCCAGCCTATTGAGCACTACTGGAGGATTCACTCTAGGATATAGCAGCACATCTGCTGATGGTTGGCTACTAATGCAACAAACCTAATTATCCTGATTTTATATCTCTTGTTTCTTTCCTTTTACAGTGGATAAGGAGAAGGATGGTTTATTGTTCAGATTTTTTGCTGCCTGGAAGTTACACCCTGCTGGTCCTGACTGTACAAACGCCAAACCGTTGTACATGTTTGATTGTATACATCTCAATGTTTCTGTTTTATTTTTTATTTTTACCTGACTCTATCATGCTGATGCAATCCTCTAAATAAAGAATTAAAAAAAAAGCTTTAACTAACACTGGGACAGTCAGAGATGGGACACACTTCATTAGAGGTAACTTAGTTTTACTGTGCAAAAGTACAAAAGTCGTTTTTGCCCATAGTTCAGCTTTAATATGAGGCGTATTTGGTAAAGCTGGGATTCACTTGCAGAATCAATAATTGCTGAATCCCAGCACTCAAAACATAAAGTCTTTGCTTTCCAGTTTGTGGGTCATTATTACATTTAGTTTTACTGTATATTTAAACTTGTCTAACTGTTGTGGCCGTGACCAAAACTATGAAGCCTTATATATGGAATACATTTGAATATATATATATATATATATATATATATATATATATATATATATATATATATATATATATATATTCAAATGTCATGGGTTGCTGAGTGTGGTGGTTCACCTGTCACCCTGCCCAGCCCAACATCCATTTCTCAGTCACTCAGAGACATAGACCGGTCCATTGCTTTGTTTTGTTTTTTTACCTAGGGGAATTATGGGATGCCCAAGAATTGTGGAACAATCAATTGTAGAATTCATAGCAATCAGCTGTAGATTTTTGAGCAATCAATTGGGACTACTATGTACATTCCCTGTACGTACACCTCATTCTTCTCTCCACTTGCTGCACAGTATTCCTCCTCCAGCACTTCTCTTTCTGCAGACGGTCTCTTCTCCGGACTAGCTAGCACCGTGTGGGTAGGCCCGACACTGCTTCAGCCTAACCTTAATGAACTGCCTTTTGCGGGCAGGGACCTCGGGCCCTTGTAGTGTAGAAATAGTTCAGGTGCTAGCTGTCCTCTATTCAGCTACCACTCCCAGATAGCTCTCTTCAGGCCCTGTCAGCCAGCCTGGCTGCAAAGACCCCTTTCCACTGCCCTTCTCTACAAGCCTCTTTCCACTGGTTCTGCACACATCTCTCAAACTACAATCTCCCTGTCATCTCAGTCGTGCCTCCCAAGTCCTCCCTCCTGGCTGCGACCAGTAGTCCTCCTGGAGACTCTAAGTCTCTCCCGCTGTCCTCTCTCCCGCTCTCTCATGTGCCTCTGATTCCAGGATCTCTTCACTCCTCCCAGATGCACCCGAGCCCCAGCCCAGGTTCACCCCCCCTAGACTGGGGAGCTCCCCGTGGGCCCGGCAGCCTCCACCACACCCTCTCACTCCAGCTCCTTCACTCGACAACCCCTCCCCAGCTGGGCTGACCCCAGGTATTTAAGGGGGTCTGCCCCTTGCCAATCCAAGTTGGGGATTGGTCAGGGCTCCTTAAGATACCCCAGGCATCTCCACCTCTCTTCGCCTCCTCTCCTTCCAGGACTTTCTAGAAGGAAAAGGGAGGTGACGCTGCCTGTGAGTCATCAGCTGCTGCCCTGAGCCACTTCCAGCCCAGAATGAAAACAAACAGGCCTAGCTGGTTGCTAGGCCTGCCTAAATTTACCTACCCTGCCAGAGAAAAAACCTCACTCTAGCACCTCACTTCCTAGAGGATATATATATATATATATATATATATATATATATATATATATATATATGTAGGAAGGCCAGTATGGTGGCCTGAATTTATGGGAGGAGCCCGGGGGGTATTTAAGCAGCCCGCTCACCTGTGGTGCTTGTCGGTTTCCTGTGCGCGATATACGTCACTAGGCCGACTATTCCGATTTCAGCGTTCGCAAATACTTGGCTCACGAGTTCCCGCATTCGTGATCTCCGTGCTCGAGAGTTTTTTGAAGTCCACGTTTACCGATTCGTTCGCACCACGCGTCTGGCTGGGCTGTCGCAGGTAGGGTCCCCTCAGATTTTTGTTTTTACGTACTTTTATGTCATGTCACTAAACGTGATATTAGAATTACGAATCACTCGCAAATTTCACGAACGTAACCGCATGTGTATCACTCGCACTGTCGTCATGTTACCATTTCGCGTTATCTGAGGAAACCACAGCGACGCAAGCGTCGCTTCATTTCAGACAGTTCTAAATTGTTATACATGTGTCAGTAGACAGCCATAGCGATTTGTAAATGCATAAATCTTTTCAAACCACGTCAGTTCGATACCAATCATTTCTCATTTCTGAAACATTTCTAAAGACATTTCTAACATTTCAAACCATTTCAAATCATTTCTCATTTCAGTCACATACCGCGCTCCGATTCGAATCCAGTCGCACCTAAAAGATGCACCGATTCCCTCCGGTGTGCCCCAGTAATTACGGCCTCATTTCAGTACATGCTCCAGAGTCACGTCATTATCAGTCGCTTCGTACCTCTGTCATGGTTATCATTTCATTGCCACGTATCACGCTCCTATACGAATCCAGTCGCATGGAAATGCACCGATTCGTCTCGGCGTGCCCCAGGTATTAGCCACATTTCAGTACATGCTCCAGAGTCCGATTCGTAGTCAGTCGCTACAGCAGCACGACTGATTCGCGCCTCTGTCATGGCAAACAATATGTTACACCTGCACTTACCGCGCTCCGCTTCGAATCCAGTCGCATCCTCCATGCACCGATTCGTTACGGCGTGCCCCAGGGCTCGGCCTCATTTCTGAAACATGCTCCGGAGTCTGGATCATAGCTAGTCGCAGATATCGGGCGACCGATACGCATCTCTGTCATGGAATTGCTACCATTTCACTCCCACAGCGCATCACCGTTTCGAAACCAGTCGCATCCGAGATGCACCGATTCGTCACGGAATGCCTCAGTTGTTTCAGCCGTATCCATACCTGTACCAGAGCTCGGTGCATTGCCAGTCGTAAAATGCGGCACAACCAATTCGAGCCTCGGTCAAGGTAAACATTTCTCTCATTTCGTTTCATACTGCGCTCCGATTCGAATCCAGATGCATCAAACATGCACCGATTCGTCCCGGTGTGCACCAATGTTTTCAGTTGCCTCATTTCAGTTCATTCCAGAGCCCGGTTCACGGTCGGATCAGTCACGACACGACCGAGCCGGACCTCTGTCATGGAGTTCACTCATTTCATAATCAAGGCAAACATTTCAAATCATTTCATTGTCACAAGATTGTAAGCACCATACAAGTCATGGCTTCAAGTTAGTCAGCAAACCCTTCACGAATTATCACCTTTCATTTTCCTCCAGGTCAGTCAAAGTTCAGTAGGTCCACCCTGCACCAGGTTGGACGATATCCCCTCAGGTAAAGAAAAAAAAAAAAAAAAAAGTGGGAGAAAATAAGTCGGGTAAGTATGACTCAGGGAATCAAAGAAAAAACTTGAAATTCATGTCTCCCCCAATAGGTTACAGTCAACCAAAATAAGAGCTCAAAGACAGGATACTCTCACCAGATCTACCATGTCTCAGGCCGGCAGCGAAGACTTCACGGCCCCTCTGTCACCTTCCCCGGTCTCAGAGAGCGGCAGCATGCAGTCCCTCAGGGGATGGACTATCCCCAAACTGACGGCAGAGCTAAGATGCAGAGGTGTGCCCTTCCCCGCCACAGCGAGGAAAGGCGAGCTGTTCAAACTCCTCTTTCCCCCACCAGCAGCAGGACCCAGTACCCAGCAGGCATCCCTCCAGTCAATATCTTCAGCCATCTCACAACTTCACACGATGGTGTCGTCCCTGTCTACCTCGGTCACAGACGTACAAACCAGGGTGGCACTCCTGGAGGCACGACCGGCTGCGGCTATCCCCGACCCAACCGCAACCCAAACCTTAACACCCCTTCCTGCAGGTACCTCAGGCTGGAGCCCCATTGTCTACCCCTCCCATTTGGTTCCAACCAGCATCAGGAAGGACATTTTGGACGGCAGGGACGTCAACCTGGCCTCTCTCCTTATTTCTGTGCACGATCTGGCAGAAAATAAGGCCTACTCCTGGGGTGACATATCGGTGGTCCTTAAAGCCAAAGACCCCAGACTGAACCGCAAGTTATCCGTCCCAGAATTCACCCTGGCCTTTGGCATGCTGAGAGACGTCCTATGCTCAGCCGCCCCCAGCAGAAGGGAAGAGCTGGACTTGTACCTCCATACGGTAGTAGACTTGGGCTACAAGTATGGAGGATTTTCCTTTTACGACTACCACCGTTCCTTTTCCGCAAAGGCTGCTGCCAGACTCACACAGTTCCAAACAACAACAAATTGGAGTCTCATGGACACAGAGCTGTTCTGCCGCCATTTTGCCGGCTTACGCTCACCCCTGTGCGCGATTTGCCAGTCCTCCACTCACACTGCCACCTGGTGCGCCAATGCGACAACCAGACGTCCCTTCGAATTTCCCTCTACCTCCGGTGCTCTTCAGGGTCAGTCGGCCCCTGAACAAACGCCTCAGGTGGACAAATTCGGACGCCCAGTCCGAACCGTGGGAGGGGCAGCCATCTGCAATAATTACAATTACGGGTCCTGCAACTTCAGTCAGTGCCGCCTACTCCACATCTGCACCTTATGCCAAAGAGCGCACCCAAGAAACTTGTGCGAAGTCAAACAACAGAAGAGGGCATGACTAAGCCGGATCAACGTCTTATGGCTAGGACTCTACCTCACCTCACATCCCACCCCCTCCCTGGCCACCTACCTTATCCAGGGCTTCACAGTAGGCTTTCACGCCGGCCTCATTTCTCTACCCCACAGTACTTACGAATGTGGGAATCTTCGTTCAGCAGCCATTGACGAACAAGCCATAAATCGGCTCTTACAAGCAGAAGTAGACCGAGAGTACGTTATAGGCCCTTTCACTCAGCCCCTTTCAGCACTTGGAGAGTCAGCCCTATTGGGCTTGTCAAGGGCAAATTCACAAATAAATTACGTTTGGTGTACGACCTGTCTGCGCCTCATTCTTCCCACATCCCCAGTCTCAATTCCCTGATCCCCTCCGAAGAATTCTCCCTAAAATATTCCTCCGTGGACATGGCGATACAAGCAATCATTAAAGCAGGTACAGGTGCCTGGCTTTCCAAAGCTGACATCTCGGATGCCTTCAAGCTCCTGCCTATCCACCCATCCCTTTGGTGCTGGCATGGCATCAAGTGGAAGGAGGCATATTATTTTGCCACAAAACTGACGTTCGGTTCGAAGAGTAGTCCTTGGCTCTTCGACACATTCGCTCAGACCCTTGCTTGGATACTGTTACACAAGGCTCAGTGCCAAGAAGTCATCCATTACCTGGACGACTTCCTACTAATAGAACCTCCCAGCAAGCCCCCAGAAGACCTCGACAAACTCAGAGTGATATTCGGAAATCTCAATGTTCCCATCGCCGAGCACAAAGTCGACGGCCCAGCACACAACATCACCTTTCTCGGGGTCAACTTAGACACCTGCGCTATGCAAGCCAGTCTCCCCCTCGACAAACTAACCCGCATTAGGGCGGTCCTTCACAAATTCACCCACACCAAGGGGTGCACCAAAAAGCAGTTGCAATCTCTCCTGGGAATGCTTAATTTCGCCATGCGAATTATTCCACAAGGCCGCACCTTCGTGTCACGCCTGCTGAGATTCCTGTCAGAAACACAAGACCCCGACCAGATCCTAAATCTAGACTCCGCAGCAATAGCGGACCTATCTATGTGGGAGGAATTCCTGTCCGCCTGGAATGGCATATCCCTATTTATACCCATGGTTTCGGCCCAGTCACCCCAGGTGGTGACAGACGCTGCAGCCTCCACAGGTTTCGCGGCAATTTTTGGCCACCAATGGTTTTCAGGACCCTGGCCTCAACAGATACTGTTGATACCCGGCTTTATTCGAACATCTTCCCTCTTCGAACTCTATCCCATAGTGGCAGCTGCACAACTCTGGGTTCACCATTGGACAGGGCAAACCGTAGTCTTCACCACCGATAATCAGGCCACGGCAGACATCATTAACAAAGGCAGGTCCAAGTCCCTAGCAGTCATGTCCTTCCTGCGCAGATTGGTACAACTGTCTTTACAACATCAGTTTAACATACACTGTGCATTTATTCCAGGCAGATACAATTTAGCTGCTGACGCACTGTCACGTTTTAACTACACCTCCTTTTTCAAACAGGTTCCCGGAGCCGAACCAGTGTCGGCCCCTATCCCTGTCTGGTCACAACTGACCCTGGACTAGTTCAACATTTACAAGGAGCAACGCAGCTCATCAATCACTCACACTCTCATAACACACTCAAAGCCTACCAGACAGCTTGGAAGGCGTTCAATAAATTTCTCACATCCTGCCGTAAAGGACCAACAGATGTCAAACAGGTACTGGCCTTCACTTCATACTGCCACACTCAGCTGGCCTTATCTTACAATACCATTCGGCTATACCTAGCTGGCATACAACATTTCTTGACGCTTCAAGACCCCACAAAACCTTCACTGTTCTCATCACACGCCATACGAGCCATCCTAAGGGGCATTCAGAAACAACAACCAGTGACCAGCACCAAGCGCTTACCCATTACGGGGCCCATCTTCAGGTATATGTCGACTATTCTGGCTACTTCGCCATTCGGTCTGCTCCCCAGCACGGTCCTACAAGCAGCCATATATTTGGCTTACTACAGGTTCTTACGATCTGGCGAATTCACCTATAACAACCCCACAGACCAAGTACTATGCAGACGGCACTTGCTTCGCTACCAAGACCATTTCATCCTTCACCTCGAGGTCTCTAAAACCCAGCAAACAGGCTCTGGAGTGGACATTCACCTGTACAAAACCTATAACAGCTGGTGTCCAGTCACCGTACTCAACCGTCTCCTGTCACTCCTGCCTGAACAACCGGACACCAGTCCTCTTCTACCATTCCCAGTTAAACCCTTAAGCGCCTGTCAGTTTGTAAAACACATAAGGATACTTCTCCGCAATCTTCACCTTAACCCCAGTCAGTACTCCGGACATTCCTTTCGCATCGGAGCAGCCTCCGCAGCATCCCGCCATGGGGTTCCAGACCACGTCATCAAAAGACTAGGCAGGTGGAAATCAGCCTGCTTCACCCGGTATATCCCCAATCCTCAAGTAGAGATGGCACAGGCATTCTCCAAATTGGCTCAATGAATAACTGAAAACCAATAAAATATTACACCCCTACCTGAATGTTTTTGCCCCCTTATTTTGGCATACCGGCCATTAGACCAAGGCACACTTTCAGGTCCATTTCATATGGTAAGTCCACACTTCCAGGTCTATTTTCGATGGTAAGTCTTATCTTAATTATAAATGTTATCTATGTCCATATCGGACATAGGGCTCCAACCATAAGTAGGAAGGCCAGTATGGTGGCCTGAATTTATGGGAGGAGCCCGGGGGGTATTTAAGCAGCCCGCTCACCTGTGGTGCTTGTCGGTTTCCTGTGCGCGATACCCACCCTCCCATCCCCATTTCACAGCATTTCTCAACTATTCATTTCTCTTTACAGAATAATCATTTCTTAAACCAGGTTATGCCCCCTTATTTTGGCATACCGGCCATTAGACCAAGGCACACTTTCAGGTCCATTTCATATGGTAAGTCCACACTTCCAGGTCTATTTTCGATGGTAAGTCTTATCTTAATTATAAATGTTATCTATGTCCATATCGGACATAGGGCTCCAACCATATATATATATATATATATATATATATATAAAATAAATATTGAGCACATGAAGCGAGGGAGGTGGAAAAGGGAATGGAAAGCCAAGACACCAGCTGAAATCTGTAAGTAATCAGAAAGCAATCCTACCCCTTGTCAGTGCAAATAAATATCAGCTAGTTCAGTCTCAATTGATGGCCCTTTAAAAAGGTGTCTCATTACCAAGGTGTCGCACACAAAACATCTCATGATGGCTAAAAGCAAAGAGCTCTCTCAAGACCTTTACAAACTTATTGTTGCAAAACATACTGACGGCATTGTTACAGAAAGATTCTCTAAACTTCTGAATGTTCCAGTGAGCACTGTTGGGGCCATAATCCAGAAATGGAAAGAACATAATTTTACCATAAACTAGCCACGACCAGGTGCTCCTCGCAAGATTTCAGAGGAGTGAAAATAATTATCAGAAGAGTTGTCCAAGAGCCAAGGACCACTTGTGGAGAGCTTCATAAAGTCCTGGAATTAGCAGGTACAATTGTTTCAAAGAAAACAATAAGTAATGCACTCAACCGCTATGGCCTGTATGCACGCTGACCACGCAAGACTCCATTGCTGAAGAAAAAGCATGTTGAAGTTCATTTAAAGAGGAACTGCAGTCTACTCACATTATTTGTAATAAAAACATCTTTGCTATTCTGAAGCTTCCCAACAACCCTATGTATATTATTTTATATATACTGTGAGTCTACTTGCCAATTATGCTGCAGAAATCTCCCTCCACTGAGTCTGGCTGCAATCATTTTAACTGTGGGCAGCTGAAGCTGCTGCCTGTTCACTTCCTGGATTTACACAGACACACAGATGCACACCGCCTATTCTGCAGCTCTCATTGGATCCCTTATGACTCACCCCCCCTCCCTTCCTGGCAAACTCTCACGAGAGTGAGAGAGAGAGCTGTGCATGATGTCATAAGCCTAGGCTTATTACCAGACAAGAAACAGGAAGTGGGCTGTATAGGGTATTTACTGGCAGAAAAAAAATGTTTTTACTATCCAAAGTTATAACAACAAGGGCAGATGTTTTAATAGATAGAAAGATGAAAACATTGCTAAAGTCCCGCTTTAAAGTTTGCTGCACAACATTTAGACAAGCCTGTTACTGAGAGAATATAGTCTGGTCAGATGAGACCAAAATTGAACTCTTTGGATACCATAATACACACCATGTTTGGAGGTCAAATGGCACTGCACATCACCCCCAAAAACACCCTTATACCAACAGTGAAGTTTGGAGGTGGGAACATTATGGTGTGTGGGGCTATTTTTCAGCATACGGTACTGGCAAACTTCATATGGGTAGGGATTACCCCTCCATACACTCCTAGGATCATCACTAAGACACTAGGTATATGTATGGGGATTACCACCTTTAACTCTTACTTCACCATATCTTTCTTTGCACACACCTCAGGATTGTGCACATCCTTTTTTTCACTTTTGGTAGTAATACCTTTTCTGATTATACCACTTTTTAGCGCCACACTTTATTATTTTCTCATATGATAAAAGGAAAGATGAATGGAAAAATGTACCAAGACATTCTTGATAAAAATCTGCCGCCATCTACCAGGATGATGAAGATGAAATGAGGGTGGACATTTCAGCAAGACAATGATCCCAAACACAAAGCCAAGGAAACAATCAACTGGTTTCAAAGAAAGAAAATAAAGCTGCTAGAATGGCCCAGCCAATCACCTGACTTAAATGCAATAGAAAATCTATGGAAAGCACTAAAGAGCAGAGTTTATAGAAGAGGTCCACGGAACCTTCAAGATTTGAAGACTGTTTGTGTGGAAGAATGAACCAAAAGCACACCTAAGCAATGCATGCCACTAGTTTCTCCATACAGGAGGCGTCTTGAAGCTGTCATTACCAACAAAGGATTTTGTACCATATATTAAAGGGGTTGTAAAGGTAAAAGTTTTTTCACCTTAATGCATTCTATGCATTAAGGTGAAAAAACTTCTGACAGAACCGCCGCCCCCAGCCCCCCCGTTTTACTTACCTGACGCCTCGAAAGTCAGCTTCGCGTTCCCGACATCTGTTCCTCCGCTCACCCTGGCCGCTGATTGGCTGCAGTGGATGGATTGAAAGCAGCGCAGCCATTGGCTCGCGCTGCTGTCAATCACATCCGATGACGCGGCGCGCCGGGGGGCGGGGCCGAGTGATACAGCGAGCGGCTATAGCCGCCGGCTGTATCACGGGAGCGCGCCCGCAAGCACTCACCACCGTGCGAGAGAGCTCGCATGAAGGTGGTAAATGCTTGCGGGGAGGAGCTGAGACAGCCGCCGAGGGACCCCAGAAGACCAGGTTCGGGGCCACTCTGTGCAGAACGAGCTGCACAGTGAAGGTAAGTATGACATGTTTGTTATTTTAAAAAAAAAAAAAAAACACCTTTACAACCCCTTTAAATACATTTCAGTAATAGCACCTTTAGAAATATATTTACCTAGAAAAATGGTGACGTGTTCAATACTTATTTTACCCGCTATTACCCGCTAAACCCTATTGAGCATCTGTGGGCCATCCTCAAACGGAAGGTGGAGGAGCACAAGGTCTCTAACATCCACCAGCTCCGTGATGTCGTCATAGAGGAGTGGAAGAGGACTCCAGTGGCAACCTGTGAAGCTCTGGTGAACTCCATGCCCAAGAGGGTTAAGGCAGTGCTGGAAAATAATGGTGACCACACAAAATATTGACACTTTGGGCACAATTTGGACATTTTCACTTAGGGGTGTACTCACTTTTGTTGCCAGTGGTTTAGACATTAATGGCTGTGTGTTGAGTTATTTTGAGGGGACAGCAAATTTACACTGTTATACAAGCTGTACAGTCACTACTTTACATTGTAACAAAGTGTCCTTTCTTCATTGTAGTCACATGAAAAAAATATAATAAAATATTTACAAAAATGTGAGGGGTGACTCACTTTTGTGAGATACTGTATATATATATATAACAGATGCTAGTGTTGCTAGATTAAGATGATTGTTTAAATCTTTTAAGGCCAAGAGTTGTGTTATATGTTCAGAATATTCTTAGTCTTTATTTATTTTGGGCCCAAAATATGGAAAACCAAAAATATTTTTGACCAATAAATATGATGCTTAATATAAAAATGCAGTTTAAAAAGTGTACAAACATACAAAAACATATGTTAAAGCATAATTGTAATTCTACTGCTAATAATTCAGTTTTCATAACATTGTAAGTGGCAAGTGGTTTTGAGAGAGTTTCTTAAAACAACAATTATTACAACTCTACAATTTAGTATGCAGTAAATACTCGCATGGTGCCGATTACATCACTATTTCCTATTTTAAGAAATCCTGAGGTTTCTTTAAAACTTTAAACCACAATTTAGCCTGGCCATAGATGAGCTGATTGGATGTCTTACCATGAATGATTGATGAACAGTGAGCTATCTGACTATGTTCGATTGCATCTCAGTGTTAGATTAAGTTAATTGTATCACAACAGGATGGAACTGTGGATACAGAAAATGGTAGGGAACACCCTAACTAGATTGGGAAACTACGTTGGACAATACCATGGACTTTATAAGCACAGGTACACAAGGTTTGATAAAAAAAATGATTTTGCTTTATTACAAAAATTGGTTAAAATATAGACCTATCATAAAATAACACAATACAGATATTGCCTAAAAATTAATTATATACGACACCACCATAACCCAAAGACCCATTCCTGATAGACATGAGGCGTGGAGCAGCAGCCAATATCCAATCGGGCTTGGTGTAGGTAGATGCAATGTGATAACGCTCTACATATTGCACACATCAGCGCTTCCTCAGGAGCTTAGGCGAATATTAGTGTATAATAGCACACAATATACGGTTGTACTGGCCGGATAAGACGGGAAACAGGCAGAGCGGCAGGTGCAGAGTAGGCCCCGATCATCCAATATATCCAAGGGGGAAGAAAGCTTGTAAACAAAAGGTACTCCCTTATAGGGAAAAGTCCTGCACCAAAGGCACTATATAGTCTAGGAGTTCAAATTCTGTGTAGCATCCAATCCCTCAATAGGTTAAAAGCAGCAGCCTCCTTAGCAGCTGCCATAGCTGCCACCACACCTGGTGGTCTTTTGTATATGGCGGATCGACGGTGCGGAGTATCTTTGATGGCAATATCATGTGGCTGCTAAGGAGGCTGCTGCCTTTACCCATTGAGGGATTGGATGCTACACATAATTTGAACTCTTAGGCTATATAATACCTTTGGTGCAGGTCTTCTCCCTATAAGGGAGTACCTTTTGTTTACAAGCTTTCTTCCCTCTTGGATAAATTGGATGATCAGGGACCTACTCTGCACCTGCCGCTCTGCCTGTTTACCACCTTATTCGGCCAGTACAATTGTATATTGTGTGCTATTATACACTAATCGTGTAATCTCCTGAGGAAGTGCTGATGCGCGCAACATGTAGAGTGTTATCACACCACATCTACCTACACCAAGCCCGATTAGATACTGGACGCCTCATGTCTAACAGAAATGGGTCTTGGCGGTTATGGTGGTGTCATATATAATCATTTTTAGGCAATATCTATATTGTGCCATCTTATGATATGTCTATACGTTAACCAATTTTTGCATCTCAGTGTTGTGTGGGCAATCTGTTCAACTGACAGGTGACACAACAAATGCATAGTACATTTCCTTTTCTGTATTGTAAAGGGAAAGGATATACCCTTAGCACAATGACAATTTGGTTTACCTCTATGTGAGGAATGCCCACAAATGTCAAAAACTTATCATCATCCCCTGGGGAAACCCTTATTTTTGCCTGATTGTTCTAAGCATTACTCTATAATATCCAGTATCCATACACAAACTGATTGTTTCTGAATTTGTTCTTACTGTCAAATACTTTGCAAAGAGCACTCTCATGGTCACAGCTAAAAACTATTTACAATACTCACTCTTGGCTACAGGCCTTCAAAAGATAACAAGGATGACTGTCATCTTACACTGATCTACCAAAACTCAAGGTTTACCCAAAGCTGATGCCTTTGGAATGAATAGTTTATTGCCTTATTTTATCTCTCTAGTGGGCATTCCTACCTGTCCATTACTATCCTGCTTCCCAGATGCAGTCATTATAAAGCATCATGAGTATCATTATGTAATTCATCCTGTTGGTCATGGCAGGTGGGTAGAAGAGGGAACTCTGCTTATGTCTCTGTACATAGAGAATACTAGTTGCTTTGAACAGCTAGTCCTCATAAAACGTGTATTTTGCTTCCAGCTGAATTTGAGCAGATTCTGGTTGAACCATCACTCTTTTAGGTTGATAAATCCTTTAACATGACCCTATTTCTAACACAAAAAGTTTCAGGCAGAGGCACAGTGTAAAATCACATGTTGAATATTTACTTCCCCAGTAAGTCGTAATTGAGATCTTCGTTCTCTTGCAGAGCTATAAGCTGCAATGCTATATAGAAAAATGCTTATAGCTTTTGTTCTTTTACAGCGTGTGTCTGCCTGGAACGTTTTATCCTAACAACAGGGTCTCTTTTATAACTGAGGACAATATTCTATGTTCATTTATAAAAGAGAAACGATTGAGTGAATTGTTGCATAATCTGTCACATTTAAAAACATATGCAGCATTTGAATTCACCTTACTAAGAAGTCCATCTTTATGACCCATGAGCATGGTCACAGACTGCAACTCTCTACCCCCAACCTGCCCCCTGGCCCACTTACAGAATTTGGAGGTTCTTCTTTCTAATGACTTCTGTCATTAATTGAATTTGTCCACAGTGAAACTAGTAGTTACCAATGGAGCACAAGTGCGGTGGTGTCATTGATAATTCCTCAAGCCCCTGACTGAAGGTCTGTATCTCAATACTTATCTGTGGCTGGAGGAATAGTGAATGCACATTTTTTTATTAGTTATTATGGGTCACTTTTTTGGGGAAATTGTTGAGTAATGCAGGCCATACATGGGTCGAATTCCGAACAAATTTTCATTGTGTTGTGTGTTTTGTGATCCGAAGATGCCACTATTGATTTTGAAATTTGACCATCCAAGTCTTTAATTTCACCTCATGTTGCTACAGTAAAGAATGTAGCTGGGAATCTTCTTTTCTTCCAGGAATTTTCTTTTCTTGCACTCATGCACATTTCTTTTTCGATTATATTATATTCTTCCATCATTGATTTGAAAATTGCTTGTTTTTCAAAAAATTTCCAACATGCTTGATCACTCAAATTCGATGGCCACACGAAAATCGGCTGTTGTTTCAGCCCACTAATGATGCGAAATTCGAGCGAAAATTCTTAGATAAGATTTCAAAAGAAAATTCTTTTGACATTTGAATGTTTGGCCGGCCTTAGCCAATAAATAATATTTTCAGATTGTGAAAGATAGATTTTGTCATTGACTTTATAAATAATTGCTATTAGAGACCTTTTGTGATTGATTGTCTAAATACATCCAAGCTAATATACATTTTCCATAATGCAAACTAAGATTTTTAGCCTGAATTAATACACATGTGTCAGAATTTAACCCCCTGCACACACTGCCAACAGGCGTCCTATCTTCTGCAAAAAAATAAAGATAATGCTAATGCCAGCTAATGCCATTGAATCCATCAATGTAAATGCTTTTTTTAATTTATTTCCTTTTTATTGTTATTCATATTGCAAAATTTAAAAACATACAGCATCATGAATTACCATATAGTATCGAATAATGCAAAAAACTATTGTTATTTTATGCTGGATGGTTGCTATAGTCATTTCATACCTTATCCCGTGCAAGTTTGAACCTGATTGCCTGTTCATTATATACATTATAAACCAGCCACCACTGTATTCATTTAAGAAGTAAGCTCTGTTACATTGCCCCATATTTCATACTTCATATGCTAGTCATAAATTATATATTAATTAAAGAGATTAGGGAGTTGCTGACGTGCTGGAATTTGGCCTCTTCCAGGATAAACAACACATCCATGCTCCAATAATATAAACAAACAACAAAATGACTGATAGCTGCATCATCCTTAAAGTGGCAAATTACCCGGTTAAATGTCTACAAATGAAATTGATCATCAGAGTTGGCTAGTGGTCCTTCCTTATTTATTCCATGAACTAAACAGCATGTGCTGTGTAACCTAGTGTTTTACTACAGAGACAGGCAGGGTTTTGGCAATGTTTGCGTTAACGCTTAATGCTTATTTAGTTAGTAAATCATATTACCCCTTAACAACAAGAAAAGAAAAGCAAGAAACTCTGTGCCTACAGACATAGGAAAGAAAATCTGAAGGCACATTTGAGTCCTGTTTCTGTTGAGGATTGACCTTTCATCTCCGATGCTGCCTGGTTTAATGTTCCATTATGAGTCCAGTAAAACTATTTTCATTTAAGGAGGTGTGCAGAATTCTCCCCACTTTCCTTGCCAGGCACCAGACGAAAAGGGTGGGCGCCTTGAAAAAAGGGCCATGTTCTTCAAGCTGTGAATGTTTGAAGACTGAAGATATATGGAGTGAAGGATTTGGAGTGAAGGATTTGTGCTTAGTGTTAGAATTGCATAGCTCCCAACTGTTCTTCTTTTGGAATCTTATCCCTCCATCCTTCTTTCTTCCTCATTTGTCCCTCTTTTTGTCATAATGTAGGGATCCCTAACTACAGGCACATTTCACTAAAGGTTATCGCATGCGTTATGACGGTTACGTGACCACTTAGCGAATGCGATAATGAAAATGTCAATTCACTGTTGCTCGTATGCGGTATTTAGTGCAAACACTAAAAACGATTGTTAAATACCGCATACAATGGCATTAATATCAATTCACAGAAGGATATAAATAAATAAATGCATGCGATAATTAAGTACCAGTCCAAGCTTGTGATTATGATAATGGTCAGATCCTGGGTTTGAGGTATATGATTGGTTTAAAAACATAGGCAGGAAAGTACAAGCTGGAGCAGGTGTCAGCTAGATTCTACTCAGGAGTTGTCACTGGATGCTGGCAGATGGCATAGCACAGAGGATGTAGCCATTTGATTCCAGTCTTCTGGAATTTAAAGTAATGCAGAAGAGGAGGCAAAGATCTCAAGTGATCCTATGTTGAAATGCTGATTGCTTGTAGGAGCAATCAGCATTTTTTCTGCTCTTAGAAGCTGACGCTTCAAAACTCTTCAAGACTAAAATAGTGTGCATGGACACACAGGATACTACTATTTGCTTCTAGAAGCAGAAAAAAAGCTCGAAGACTGCTGCTAGAAGCATTTGTTTAAGCTAGTGTGCATGGGGCCTAAATCAGTACCTGATACCAAGATAGCAAGTAATTGAGCTGCAAGTTTGAAAATGACTGCTAAGCTATTGCTAGACTTGCCAGGCTTCACAAGTTTGTTGCACAACTGGAGCAAGTTTGCATTGCTTGACTCCAGATCAACTTTCTTTGCAAACATTCTGCAAGTCTGCTGCAAGTTCTGGTTCAGTTATGTTGTGCAATAGTCATCCCACCACAGGGGGTCCCTGTGACTTGCAGAGCTCTTGCTGTAGACTCACAACTGCAACTTTGCTCTTGCTAGAGACTTGCCACACAAGTTTGCTACAAATTTGAAAAGTGTCCACTAGAACTTGTGCTTCAAGTGCTCTGCACTACAATACAGCTTGCCAGTGAAAATGTGCAGCAAGTTAACAAGACTTACAATTCAACACTGCCACGGATGTATCCTTGCTATCTGGGTATTAGACGTGATAGTACAGAACTGTAGAGCAACAGTATATGTCCTACATACTTTACTGGAAGGTATATACACACTAAATTTTCTTCTTCAAATATGAAATACATTTTATCCAGATACGGCAATCTTGTTATTGTGGTTTTGGATGAGACTGCAGATTAAAGTGGTTCTAAAGGCAGAAGGTTTTACAACTCCCCCCTCAGTACCCCCTTATACTTACCTTAGCGCCATCTCAATCCAGCGATGTGCATAAGAGCAGCAGCTCTTCCGGGTCTCTGCCTCCTCATTGGCTCACACAGCAGCAGGAGCCGCTGGCTCCTGCTGCTGTCAATCACAGCAAATGAGCCAATGAGGAGAGAGCAGGGGGTGGGCCGAGATGCGCTGTGTGTGTAAAAGAACAATGTCCATTCAGAGGAGCGTGGTTCAGGAGCAAGCCTGCTTGAGTGCCCCATAGCAAGAGGGAGGACTTGGCAGGGGGGAAGAGCCTGGACTGCTGGCGGAGGATCCAGAAAGAAGAGGATTGGGGCTGATCTGTGCAAAATCATTGCACAGAGCAGGTAAGTATGACATGTTTGTTATTTAAAAAAACACAAGCCTTTAGCATTACTTTAAGGTCCCTTTCACACTTTTGTGCATGCAGTATTTGTTTATTTGAGTTAATACATTTACATGCCTGAGAATGTCTAGAACTCTGGGGGTTCATTTACTAAGGGCTGTTCACTTTGCAAGAGACTTTTCCCCAGAGCTTAGTGATTGTGGTGACATTTTAAAGCAAAAAAATACCCAATCATGTGCAAGGAAAAAAAAAACAACCCCCCCCAAAAAAAAAAGAAGAAAAAAACAGATTGGATGATGTAAGTCAACAGAGCATCACCTTATTCACTAAGCTAAGTAAAAATGTCCTTGCAAAGTAGAACTTATCGTGCAATTGAGCAGCCTATTTGCTTTTAGTAAATACCCCCATGATTCTGAGATTGCAGAAGAGGATGGTTGAGGGGGTCTTAAGGGAGCAGTCTTATGGGCACACACGGGGCCGGCTCTACCATGTGTCCCAGGCAGCATTCTAAGAGGGGCGGCAACACGAGCAGACTGCTGGAGGAGCCGAGGCTCCCTCCCTCTAGCGTGCAGTGTCATGCTTGTATGAAGTTGTACTGCTGGGGAGCGGGGCTCTCCTGGTCCTGGAACAGTACAACCCGGCTTCAATAGCAGGAGCACCCGCTGGCCACCGCCACTGAGTAGCCATTCGGATTAGCAGTGTGTTGATGTATGACTGGTATAGTCTGTGGAATGGAGCAATCCGGGTACTACACTAACTAGGAGCACACAGGCCATGCTGCCGCATTCATTCCGTGCGGAGAGGGTGCTTCTACCCTATCCTAATAGCACACTGGGCACACTATACAGCACGGACTGGTCTCTCTACAATCCGCCCATTGTTTTATAACTTCATAATACCAATAAGCTCCTATCATGTCCTGTTAGTGTCATCATCCCGTATATAGGCGGGTGACTGCATTACTAGTCTACGCTCCATTAACCCTTTCTTCTTTATTTCTCATTCTGCACTTCACATGGCTGAACCAATTTCCCTTTATTCAGAAGTATGTTGTGATCTTCATACAGACACCCCTGTGTTTATTATTTCTAAATGCAGAATTTATCTAAAAAATGGACTAAAAATGTGCATACCTCCCAGATCACTTTTTCCTGCATTTAGATCTTCCTGCTTTAGGGCCCATTCAGACTACAACCCATTCATACTAGAGCCCATTCACACTAGAGCCCATTCACAGTTGTACTGCTTGGGAGCGGAGTGGGACAGGGGGTGGAGCAGCTCTCCCAGTCCCGGAACAGCACAGGCCGGCTTCAATAGCAGGAGCACTCGCCGGCCGCTGCCACTGCACCACCGCTGAGTAGCCGTTCTTTCCTGTCAGGAGGAGGATCACAGTCAACATCAGCAGGAGTTCGAATCCGAGTAGTATTTATAGTGTATCTCATACACAGCCTTACACCTAGTATGTGAACCACCTCCCACCTCCACCTCTGCCCACCTCCTGACGATGCCCCTCCCTGTACCTCTGTCCACCTCCTGTTACGCTGCTTCCCACCTGTCCCTCTGCCCACCTCCTGTGACGCTGCTCCCCACCTGTCCCTCTGTCCACCTCCTGTGACGCTGTCCCCACCTGTCCCTCTGCCCACCTCCTATGATGCTGCCCCCACCTGTCCCTCTTCCCACCTCCTGTGACACTGCCCCCGTGCCCCCCTCCTGTGACACTGCCCCCACCTGTCCCTGTGCCCCCCTCCTGTCCCTCTGCCCACCTCCTGTGACACTGCTCCCCACCTATCCCTCTGCCCTCCTCCTGTGACGCTGCCCTCCTCCTGTCCCTGTGCCCCCCTCCTGTGACGCATGAACCCCTCCTGTCCCTCTGTCCACCTCCTGTAAAACTGCCCCAACTGTCCCTCTGCCCACCTCCTGTGACACTGCCCTCACCTGTCCCTGTGCCCCCACCTGTCCCTCTGCCCACCTCCTGTGACACTGCCCCCACCTGTCCCTCTGCCCACCTCCTATGGTGATGCTCCCCACCTATCCTTCTGCCCTGCCCTGTGATGCTGCCCCCTTCTGTCCTGCTGTCCTCCTCCTGTGATGCTGCCCCCCACCTGTCCTTCTGCCCTCTACCTGTCCCTCTGGTCACCTCCTGTGACGCAGCCCCATCCCCCAAGTGTCTTGTGTTTTCACCACGGCTGTGCAGAGGCTGCTCAGGGTGCCGGTGGTGATCCGTCAGCATGAGGAGTCCGATGATGAGGAAGAATCTGTCTGCACACATTATAATCTGCACAGGAACACATGATTTGAGAGGACGGCAGCATTTCATTCTTGGACCCAGGCAGCACAATGTCTTGGGCCAGCCCTGGGCACACATGTAGCAAACATTACATATTGTGAGCACTGAGCAACAAACAAGAAATCATTACAACATGCAGGCAACAAACAGACAATGCACTCATTACAATACATTGCCAATGGCATTAACTAAAACCCAGTCTGCCTCTCCTTCCTCTTTCCTTCTCTACTTCAAACTGTCTTCTCCTCTGGCCATACACATTCTCATTGATCAGAGGCAGATGTTGGAATAAAGAGCACAGCCTCAACTTTCCCATCTGTCTTGTCCTCTACCTTGCCTATTCACTGCTCCAGGCACTTGTGGGGTTGATTTACTACAGGAAAATAGACTTTTTTTTATTTGCAAGGGAATTTTTACTTAGTTGAGAAAATTTGTTAAAGCTCTGCATCATTCAATCATGTACAAGAAAAACGTTTTTTGTTTTTTTTTCCTTGCAGGCAATTGAGAATTCTTTGCAAAGTGAGTTTTCAACACATTCACTAAACAAAAGGAACATTTCCTTACAAAGTGAATGGCCTATTTGCCTTTAGTAAATCAACCTAGGTGACTTACTGTAGGTAGTTAAACTCCTTCTAGCAGCCAGTCAGTGGGTGAGCTGGAGGGAACTCCTCGTAGCTTGGCGACCTGAGGTCACAGAGACTAAATCCTGTTCCACCACTGGTAAAATTTTTGACTACTACGACCTATGGTTCCCAGAGATATGGGACTCCTTGCGCAGCCTGTCAGAAGCTACATACAGACCGGCCAATTTAAATACAAGCTGGCACACTCTGTTTACAGCAGACTGAGAGGATGAGCTCACAGTGCCTCTCCTCACTCATTGTCAGACGCACTGAGCTCAATGGACAGCTTGGAGTCTTGGACCAATGTTAAAGTACCATTAGCCTGAGCTGTCCAATAAAAATGCTGCAGTGGAGGCACGTCTCTCACTGCAGTGTCATAGAAGGGGCATGTGCCTAAAGGACAAATGTTCTCTTCCAGCCCAGTCCTCTTAACTAGAAGGAAAAAACATATGTTTTGTGTGTGATTTACACACAAGCATCTGTTCAAGTTCTTTGAAAATAAGTATTAATCTTGGTCATTGTTGATATGACTAAATACTGTTACCATTTTAAATTGTATACTTTGTAATAAATTCTATTTTTTGAAGTATCCCTTGTGGGTGTGCTTACCTTGTGACAGAAATATGCATCCTTAAAAATCCCATTATTCCTTGAGGAACAGATTTTGATCTGCTCTCTCTCAATCCTTCTTGTTTATTCTACATCAGGGATGTGGATGCAATATTCTTTCCCTAGAATCTGTCCAAAACCATGTTCACATATATTCTACTGGTTGGAAGTTATAACTTCAAACTTCAGTAATTCGTCCGCTAAGCCACCTGCTTGAGTACAGTTTTTGAAAATATAGTAAATTATCTTAAAAAGAATATATAATAATTATTTGTATATTACTTATGGAAATTAACCCCTTGCCACCCAGGCCATACCTGACACTTCTCTCCTGCATGTAATAATCATAATTTTTTTGCTAGAAAATTACTCAGAAACCCCAAACATTATATATATTGTTTTTAGCAGGGAATAAAATGGTGGTTGTTGCAACTTTTTATGTTACACGGTATTTGCGCAGCAAATTTTCAAACGCGTTTTTTGGAAAAAAACAGTTTCATGAATAAAAAAAACAAAACACTAAAGATAACCCGCTTTTTTTGTATAATATGAACGATGATGTTAAGCCAAGTAAATAGATACCTAACATGTCATACTTTAAAATTGCACACACTCATGGAATGGCGCCAAACTTCAGTACTTAAAAATCTCCATTGGCGAGGCTTTCAATTTTTTTACAGATTACGTGTTTAGCGTTACAGAGGAGGTCTATTGCTAGAATTATTGTTCTTCACAGCGTATGTAACCTGTATGTAACCTGTGTGTATCTGGCTCTGATACTAGCCAGTGCCTCACCAGCCACTGACTTCACCGCACGTCCCTGGTCCACACAAAACCCAGAGTTTCCTCTTATATACGTGTTTATGGGCAGTTTTGTGCATTAAAAAACATATGTATGCATGTATTTCTGCATGTTTTTGTCCATTTTAAATGTGTTTTTTTTTTTACCTCGCATTATGGGTAAGGACCCAACTTCTTTAATAAAATGCCTAGACCTCACATGCACCCTTTTGAATAACTTCAGACCAGGCTCTGAGCACTTGGCAACAGGTATAAACTGTAACAACATTCTGTTCCTAACTGAACCTGGCTGCACCAGGTTACTTGTACAGGTGAAGTCTCTTAGAGGAAGGTCCAAATTTGGCTGTGCTCTAACAGACAGTAAGCTACCTGCCTACAAACAGATGTGAAAATGTCTTCTTGTCTTGTGATCCACTAATTAAAGTGTAACTCCACTTTTGTTGAGAAAAAAACATTCCCCTCTGGGTGATCTATGTATATTACAAGTATTTTAACAAACTTTGTTGCAGATTCCTACTTTTTGTTATTCTGAAGAAATACCTGTGTGTTTGTCTGTATCCATGTGGAAAGTGAGTCTAATGGGAGTGGTTTCATAATTATCAACCGGCTGTGCACCTGCAGGGCTCTAATGAGGAAAGCTGCTAGGTCTGCATCGCTTTTGACGTGATTTTCTATTGGAAGTATCTCACCAAAAATAACATTTTTGTTGCAGGGGATGCCTGAAATCTGATTTGTATCTTAGGGCAGACTTCTGGGAAAATTGTTGAGCCAATCATACAAGCAGAAAATTATGTTTCTGGTGGGGCGTTCTGTATACATTTTGTGTACAGAACACCTCCAGTTAGCCATATTGCATTGCATTTTCAGAAAACTATAGCTGCAGATTAAAAAGCAAAGGTAATTTTAAATAACATTCAATTATAACATGACTTGTGTCGCAACTGTATACGCTATATTATTTTTTCTTTATTTGCTATTTTTTTCCCCATGAAAGTGGAGGTACCCTTTAAGTAACTGAAATTTTTGACCTCTCATTGCTTTCTGTCTCAGTGACAACGGTCACCTGGACAAATAGAAACTATATAAACTAGACAGAGGTTCTAACCATTCCAGATAAACGTAAAAAGGAAACTTAAATAATACATATCAAATGTTTGAGTTCCAATGCACAACACCAATCAGGCATGCCTCCCATTCCTCCTGACTGTGTGAACACTTACCAACCCTTTTGGCTGCTTTCGTGGAACTCCTGGAGACAGTGTTCTCCTGCGGTCCTCTCTTGCTCCTCCTGTGCCTCCTGGTCAGGATACCCCCCTGGGTTGTAAGAGGGTCCTGTCCGCACCCGAGGCCCAAGCCCTAGGCCGCCCACCCCAGACTGGGGAGCTCCCTCAAAGGCCCCAACAGCCTAATACTCCATCTCCATCTTCCACCCGATCAACCCCTCCCCAGCGGGGTTGACCCAGGGTATTTAAGAAGGCCTGCCCCCTGCCAATCCAGATTGGGGATTGGTCAGGGCATCTCAGAATACCCCAGGCAGCTCCACCATCCCCTCTCCACATCTCTTTCCAGAAAACACCAGAACATTCTGGAAAGAAGTGGGAGGTCCTTGTGATGCTACCTGTGAGTCACCCAGCACTACCCTGAGCCACTCCCAGCCCAGATCAAAACACAGCTGTCCTCACAATATGTACTACTCTTGTAGCACACTAGAGGGTGCTACACTGACACCACCTACCATATAAGCCATTTCAAAGTATACCAGGTGTACGGTATATAAAAGCTTTTTCTAGAAAAGAACCAGTAATTTATGCTTTCATTGGTGAAGGGGGAAGAAACAAGTGTTCTCAAAGCAAGAACTCTTGTGTTTTGCCCTATTACTGTGCTAGGCTCAGCACACCAAGGGCTGCTTAGCTGCCACAGCTACCCCTCCTGCTATATTACCTTTTCCTAATATTACAGGATCATTCAGCCTGACATTATTACTGATTTAATGTAGCATCTGTCTGGAATATAAGGGTACATTTCAGTTGTTGAACTCGAATCCTAACAAACCAACTAGGGGTGATTTGGAAGCTTTGTGCATTCCTTCAGCAGTGCTTTTTCTTTGTTCTTGCCTAAATGTTATTTTAAAACAAAAACATAGATTCCTGTAGTAGGGTAAATAGCACAGAGGAACACCCACACATTTATTAAGTTACTTTGTCTCTATAATAGCAAACATCCCTCCTGGCTATACATAGTGGTTGAGCAAAGCAGCCACCATTCAAAGAAAATCAGTGTACTTGAAATTGAATTATTTTGTTTAAGATTAATATAATATGGGAAAGAAAAAGGTCTTCACTGTCTATGCCAAAGTGGCTGGTTGCCTGTTTTAATGTATAGAAGGATTTAAACTAATAACTTTATTACAATTCCCTGGTACAGCTTTCCATCTTGCTTACATTAAAGCGGTATTAAACCCAAAAACAAACTTTTATTGTATTGCAGCTTACCAATTCTTGGATGTGATGGCTGTATTACTTTTGTTTTTTAGGTTTTCTTTCTTCTATTTTGATCTGTCGATACAGCCAGTAAGTCTGTTGTTTTTCAAAAGAACAAGCTCTCTTGCAGATGTATCAGTTACAGGAATGAGACAAACCTTTTAACACTGACAGAGGTGCTTACAATGATCAGCTTTTATTTATTTTTCTAAAATCTTTATCCCAAAGGAACAAAATGGTTTGCTGTAATTGCTTATAAAGTGCTAGTTGGAATTTGACTCAAATGTGTTTAGGGTATTTAAATCTGCTAGTACAAATAACACTCCCCTCAACCCAGACTGACAATGCTGATGTCCAAAGATGCCCCCTGTGCTCCTTCATCCAGAGTGGAGGCACTCTAATACAGGAGGTGTGTTACGAGTGAGATCACTAGGTGAAAACAGAGGGGACAAAGCCTAAAAGAAGAATACAAATGCAGCCACCACACCTAATGACTGGTAAGCTGCAATATTTTACGTCTTTGGTTTTGAGTTTAATATTGTTTTACCTGCCAATTGCCTGTTCTACCCTCTTGGTCCCAACTGTCACTGGGCAGTCTAAAAGTAGCATGGTGGCTGGAGGCTAAATGGCCTATACCTGCCAACCAGAGGACTATACCTGCCAACACTGACACACGTGGCAAGGGTAAAACTACCTATGGGATATTCGACAGAACACACTCTATACAAATTTAACTTATAAAATATAATATAGAACACTGGACTCATATTTCTGTGGATTCAACTGGACATGGCCCTTTATTATAGATACGTAATAAATTATATTAACTGCATAATTATTAAAGGGGTTGTAAACCCTCATGTTTTTTCACCTTAATGCATCCTATGCATTAAGGTGAAAAAACTTCTGGCAGTGACCGGCCCCCAGCCCCCCCGTTATACTTACCTGAGCCGCGTAATTCCCTTGGCGGAGACGTGCTCTCCTTCTCTGCAAAGGGTCCCAGCTCTTTATTGGATAGATTGATAGCAGCGCAGCCATTGGCTCCCGCTGCTGTCAATCTAATCCAATGACGCGGGCGCCAGGGGGCGGGGACGAGTCCAGCATTTGTGTCTATGCTGGACTCGGGAGCGTGCCCACATGGTAACCCCCCTCGGGAGAGTGCTCCTCCTAGAGGGTTATCTGATGTGAGGAGGAGCTGCGAGAGCCACTGAGGGACCCCAGAAAAGGAGGATTGGGCCACTCTGTGCAAAACGAGCTGCACAGTGGAGGTAAGTATAACATGTTTGTTATTTTAAAAAAATAAAACAGGAAGGTTTACAATCACTTTAAAGTATACCAACAACAACACATTTTAGCTCAGCTATTAAAGCTCAAGCTAATAGACTTACAACTTAACCACTTAAGGCCTCTTTTTGAGATTTGTTGTTTACAAGGTAAAAACATTTTTTTTTGCTAGAAAATTACTTAGAACCCCCAAACATTATATATATATTTTTTCTAACACCCTAGAGAATAGTGGCGGTCGTTGCAATACTTTTTGTCACACCATATTTGCGCAGCGGTCTTGGAAAAAATTCACTTTTTTAAAATAAAAAATAAGACTACAGTAAAGTTAGCCCAATTTTTTATATTGTGAAAGATAATGTTACGCCGAGTAAATTGATACCCAACATGTCACGCTTCAAAGTTGCGCCCACTCGTGGAATGGCGACAAACTTTTACCCTTAAAAATCTCCACAGGCGACGTTTAAAAAAATTCTACAGGTTGCATGTTTTGAGTTACAGAGGAGGTCTAGGGCTAGAATTATTGCTCTCGCTCTAACGGTCATGGCGATACCTCACATGTGTGGTTTGAACACCGTTTTCATATGCGGGAGCTGCTTACGTATGCGTTCGCTTCTGCACGTGAGCTCGGAGGGACGGGGGGCGTTTAAAAAAATGTTTTTTTTTCTTATTTATTGTATCTTTTATTTGATTTTTGATTTTTACACTGTTCCTTGAAAAAAAAAATTGGGTCACTTTTATTCCTATTACAAGGAATGTAAACATCCCTTGTAATAGGAAAAAAACATGACGACCTTTTAAATATGAGATCTGGAGTCAAAAAGACCTCAGATCTCATATTTACACTAAAATGCAATAACAAATAAAAATAAATTGAATGTCATTAAAAAAAAATGTCCCTTTAAGAGCATTGGGCGGAAGTGACGTTTTGACATCGCGCTTCTGCCCTGCAATGATATGGAGACGGGTGGGGGCCATCTTCATCTTACTCATCTCCATGTCAGGCTAGGGAGAGGATCTGACCAGAGAGCGACGGGGGGGGGCCCTCTCCCACTGCCGATAAAAGTGATCTTGCGGCGAATCCACCGCAGAGATCAATTTTATCTTGAAGCGGACCGCCTGCTGAAGAAGAGGATATCGGGGTTATGGTAGCTAGCTGTTACCATAACAACAGTATTCCTCTTCAAAGTAGTGATGCAAAACGACAGCGGGAGGTCCGTAAGTGGTTAAAGCCCTCTTTCTATGAAAGGGACAAGACCTCATAATGTGAGCCGCAACATGGGAGTGAGAGCGAGATGTGCTTCCTTCTTCTAATCCCAGCCAACTGCACTACTAATGATGCATTTTTTATTCTTTTATAGTCGACTGCTCGTGCCAGGACCATTGATGACATCATGTGGTCAATCACAGGTAAGTGCAAAAAATTACAAAAACTGGTTTAACAGGTTTTTTTTGGTTTGCCACTATCCCATATGTGGTGGGCGGTGACATTTTATGCCCCACCCTCCATTGCCATGTGATATTAGGCAGAACACACTTTATAAAAATTGAACTTAAAAAATAAAATATATAACACTGGACTCGTATTTCAGTGGATTCAAATGGCCACAGCCCTTTATTATAGGTATGTAATAAATTATATTAACAGCATATAATCTAATACCAATATTAAAGTACCAACAACAACACATTTTAGCTCAGCTACAGTATTATGTACCATAAGCATGGCACCCCAACCGTCCCACAGCCAATTCCACACATGACTGTAAATTCATATTAAAGATGTCCAGTGCAATATCAGACAAATTAATTTGGTCAGAAAGGTAAAAACTGAAAATACCTCCTTCCAAATCCACGTGTCTGTAAGACAAACCATTCAACGCAGGCATAAACTTAGGTACAGCTCTATTAATTCTTTTACAAATTTTTTCAAAATGTTTCCATTCGGGGCTAAGCCAAAGTAAATGAGGAATGATCCCTGAGAAAACCAGGAACGTAATATGACGAGGGCACATCAAATCCGATTTAAGAGAAATTATGTCCAAAGTTCTGCGGAGACCAATGTCGTTACCAGCCAAATGGAAAACAATAATTTGTGGAACAGGCCACTGTAAATATAACAAAGATAAAGCTTTACGTAACTCAGTCCATTTCATGCCACACTGACCGTACCAATAGACAGCAAAACGAGATGCAGGTAAACCTAAGACTGGACCATAACATTTAAATTCAGCTCTACGAGCCCAAAAGACATAGGAATGTTCGATGATCCGAACAACGTATGATCCAAACAACGTACGAACGTACAAAGAATCTAAAATTCAAAGGCAAACATTAGGACGTACGTAAGAACTGTAGCATTTAGAAAAACATAAATTTGCAGCCTCAGTAGCGCCAATACGGAATGAGTGTGAGGAAATTGGAAGATGGCCAATCTTCAAAAATTTAAGACATCTTTTCAAAACAGCATAAAATTGATAAATTGTCAAAGGATCACTATTAGCATGGACAAGGAATTGCTTATCAGAAGGTTGCCGGAACTTTAAATATTGCTGGGCCAAAGATACTCCACATACAGAAAGATCTAAGTGCTTGTGGAGAGTAATCCAACGGCCATGGCCAAATTGATCAGTTTTACTCCTGAGCAACAATATGCGAAGAACCCCTGAATGGAGAACCACTGAAGGAAACATTAGGCCAGAACCCTCCATTCTATTAGGAAGAAGCAGCTCCGAGATCTGAAAAGTGCCATAAAACAAAGGCAGAAGGAAAATTTAAATAACAACAATTCGAATGGTCAAAAAGAGACCGCCGTAGTTGCAGGGAATATCTTAACTAAGAGATCTGCTGAAATTGGAAGTGTCATGAAGCTTGGAATAGTGGCTGATTCATAATGCTGGGACAAATACTGTTAGGAGACGCTGATGTCAATTCCAGCCACCTGTCTGCCTGTTGCCTGCTAGAATGTGTATTGTAAATAAGTCTACTATGGTATCTAAGAGTCATTAGATCCCCATTGTTGTTTGTGTTAATTAACTCTGCTATTGTGATAATGTTGATTGTGTTTTCTAAGCTACAAGATGGCCAGTCTGGCCTAAAGGTCATGTCTGAGTCATCTAGGCTGTCTAAAGGGATTAGTTAATTAGCCCATGTTAATTAGGTTTCTGGTCACAGGTGTATGTTCAGAGTAATATGAGCCGGAGGTATGCACCTCCACTTTTAGTGTATAAAAGGGCCTGTATTTTCTAATAAAAGAGATTCCTGTTTGAACTTACATACAGCCTGCCTGGTGTTTGTTCTAAGCTATCACAACTGGGTTAGAACGGCACATAGCTGTAGTTCTAATCCCGGAGCATTGGATGACCGGACAATCAGATATTGCGATCTGCAATCTGATTCTATAGCTGCAGAGGAGTGTCAGGAGAGTGGAATAGAGCGAGCAGGGGCTCGTTACATTGGTTGGCAGCCGTGGGATTTGCTCTCCAGTTACTGGGACACTCCAAACCACCACAGTGAATGGCCAGCTAGGCAGCCGGCAGGAAAGCCACGCTGAAAGACTTACTTGAGAGCCGTTGAGGGACCGGTGGGACAAAGCCACCCTGATGAGTGAGCTAGCCAAGATGGATCAGAGGGATGGTGATGCGGGACCCCGGTCAGTTGAAGACTTGTTTCAGCAACAAGTTCAAGAGCGGTTGGCATTATATGGTGCTAACCCATCAGAGACCACCATACAGAATGCCATTAGAGACATCCAGCTACAGGATGAGCGACAAGAGATAGAACTAGAGCGGCAACATGAGCGGAGAATGGCGGAAATACGACAATCGAAGACAACACCTAAAGATACAGCGCCTTTCCATAAGTTGCCCTTTCGGGCGTTCAAACTATTTAAGGAAGGAGAGGAGGAAATTGAAGCATTACTGCAGGACTTTGAGACACTATGCCAGATACATAATGTACTGTCCCAAGATTGGGTTGCCTTACTGGCGAGTAATTTGACTGGCAGAGCAGTGCTATACCTGTAACCAAACCGGTCATCTTCAGTGATATTGTCCTACCCGATCCACGAGGTACCGAGAGACTGCTCATCCATCCAGACCAGTGGCTCATCGCTTCCAGAACAAGCCCAACCATCAAGATGTTCAGGAAGAGTTTGGCAAACTTTTTGAGGCTGATCCCGTCCAATCTGCTGCTGGAGATAATCGGCAGCACCATCGTCAGGCAGTATGGGTTAATGGGCAGCCGGCCCAGGGACTCCGCGATTCCGGGGCTACGATTACCCTCATCTAGCCTCACATGATTCCCGAGTCAGCCAGACTGTTGCAGTCAGGGTAGCAGGGGGCAAGGTGCTACATTTATCCACCGCCCAAGTCCTCTTGGATTGGGGCTCAGGGGAGCGACAAGTGCGAGTGGGATTACTACGTGAGTTACCCGGGGAAGTACTTTTGGGGAACGATTTGGGGCGTTTGACTTCCTCATATGCCCCAGAGGCCGCCATGGCCGTGACCACCCGACGTCAGAGCCAACTTCAAGGCAACTCCACTCCTATGGGGACCCAGGTAAGACCAAATCCTCCTACATTACCCCGCCTTGACAACCCTGTGTCCCGGGATTCTCCCTCCGACATTAGGCAAGAGACTCAGAATGACCCAACATTAGCTGGTTATCGGGACAGGGCGGGCAAGGATCCAGGGGGGTTGGGGGAAGACAGAATAGAGTGGGAGGGGGGTTTCTATATCGTTACACCGAGGGAATGGGTACCGGTAAGCGACAGGGTCCCCACAAACAGCTAGTTGTACCCCAGAAATACAGATGGGAGCTATTGCGTCTGGCTCACGACATCCCCTTGGCCGGACATTTAGGGATAGCTAAGACCCAGAGGCGGTTGTCTCATGTGTTCTTCTGGCCCAGGTTACATGCTGAGGTGCGAAAATACTGCCGAACCTGTGAGACTTGTCAGAAAGTAGGGAAGACAGGGGATCACCCAAAAGCCTCGCTGCAACCTCTGCCGATCATTAGAGAACCCTTTAGCCGCATAGCGGTTTATATTATAGGCCCACTGGCCCGCCCCAGTACCACTGGGAAGAAGTATATTCTTACGGTGGTGGATTACGCCACCCGCTACCCGGAGGCCATTCCCTTATCCAATATCCACGCGGATACAGTAGCAGATGCCTTACTGCGGGTATTCACTAGGGTAGGGTTTCCCAGGAGATATTGTCCAACCAGGGTACCCAGTTCACAGCTGAGCTGACGCAGCAGCTCTGTCGTCTCTGTGGGATTAAACCCCTCCAGAGCGCCCCCTACCACCCTCAGACTAACGGGCTGTGTGAGAGATTTAACGGGACCCTGAAGCAGCTGCTTCGGGCCTTCGTGGAGAGTAGAAAGGATTGGGAGAAATATCTTCCCCATCTACTGTTCGCCTATAGAGAGGTACCCCAAGAGTCCACAGGGTTTTCCCCATTTGAGCTGTTGTATGGGCGAAGGGTTAGGGGGCCCTTAGACTTAGTGAGGGCCCAGTGGTAGAGGATCCAGAAGGCCTCCCCATCCTTAGTTATGTCTTGGAACTCAGGGAGCGCCTGCGGGAACTTACCGATTTAGTCCATGGGAATATGCAATCGGCCCAGAGTCAGCAGAAGGTTTGGTATGATCGGTCTGCGCGGAATCGCACCTTTTATATCCGACAGAAAGTGCTGGTACTAAAACCCCTGAAGCAAAATAAATTACAGGCCTCCTGGCAGGGCCCCTATCAGGTGGTAAAACAGCTGTGCGATACCACCTACGTGGTTGCCAGCTGTGCAAACACAAACATTAAGAGGACGTTCCACATTAATATGATGAAGGCCTATCATGAGAGGACTGAGGACGTAGCCGCCATATGCGCTCCTGCCACCGGGGACTCTGAATATCTACCGATGCTGGAGCTTCCCGAAATCAGTAACTGTTCCAGGGGTGTGGAAAATATACTGCTAGGAGAGAGATTAGGATCCCAAGAACGAGAACAGGCCAGAGAATTACTCCAGGACTGGCAGGAGATGTTCTTGGCACTCCCTGGGTACACTCACATAGCTGTGCACAAGGTAGAGACCCCCGGGCAGAAGCCCCTGAGACAACCAGCCTATAGGATTCCCGGAGCAGTGCAAGAAGGGATGAGAGCGGAGATTAGAAAGATGCTCGAGTTAGGGCTGATCGAACCATCGTCAAGCCCCTGGGCTTCCCCTGTAGTATTAGTCCCAAAACGGGACTATAGGCGACTGAATGACTGTACTGTGACAGATGCCTACCCTATGCCCCGAGTGGACGAAGTGCTGGACAAAATAGCTCAGGGACATTATCTGACGACTATTGACTTATGTAAGGGCTACTGGTAGATTCCTTTGGAAGCGGAAGCAATTCCAAAGTCGGCCTTCATCACTCCGTTCGGCCTTTACCAGTTTCGGGTAATGCCATTCGGGATGAAGAATGCTCCGGCTACCTTCCAGCGGATGATAGATGAACTCCTCGATGGTCTGCAAGATTTTGCATGCGCATATCTTGATGACATCGCAATCTATAGCCAGACATGGGAGGAACATCTTAGACACCTGGGAATAGCGCTAGATAGGATCCGAGCCGCTAACCTGACCCTGAAGCCAGACAAATGTAATATCGGGATGTCTGAGGTGCAATATCTGGGACATAGAGTGGGATGTGGGAAGCAGAGGCCAAAACCTGCAAAAATCGAGGCCGTCCTAAACTGGCCAGTTCCCAGAACCAAGACCCAGGTACTTGCATTTTTAGGGACAGCAGGGTACTACAGGAAGTTTGTACCCCACTATAGTGACATAGCCAAACCCCTGACGAACCTGACCAAAAAGACTCTCCCTAGACAGGTCCTGTGGTCCCCGGAGTGCGAGACAGCGTTTCATCAGTTAAAAACCGCCCTAACGCAAGCTCCCATACTGGCGGCACCCGATCCTAACAAACGCTTTGTCATTCATACAGATGCCTCCATGTTCGGACTGGGAGCCGTACTAAGTCAAGTTGGCGATGACGGGAAAGAGCACCCGGTGGCGTATCTCAGCCGCAAGTTGTTACCCAGTGAAGTTGGATATGCTGCTGTGGAAAAAGAGTGTTTGGCCTTAGTCTGGGCTTTAAAGAAATTGCATAAAACAAGTAAAAATTCGCGCTGAATTGAAAAAAGCAAGCGTCCAGCAAAGTTCATAGATAACAAACAAAAAGTCACATGCATAAAAATTATTGCGGCGCTGAAAAGTTCAAAACGAAATTGAAAAGTGGGAGGAATCCAATCACCAAATATATTGTGCAGATGTAGAGTCACTCGTCACCACGTGGTAATGTAGTCTGCTTACCAGAAGGTGTTAAGGATTAGGCATAGATGATAAATTCTCAATAGCATCCAGCAAATCCAGCCCACTGGAACCCCTCATCAGACCACAACATCCGTGGGATTTCCTTCACATATAAACATCTCCCAATGGTCACTTCAGAATTAGGCATTCAGGCATGTAGTCATCATATATCCGAGAAAAGAAAATGAAGGACCCATAGTGAAGCCCGTAATGATAGATAAAAAAACTTTTATTGTAGTAACTTACAGTTGAAGCTTAAAACAGCATGCATCAATGATAGGAACAAACGGCTGCAGCAATCAGCGTACGGATGTCAGCCTGCCTGACATGTTTCATCATAACAGATGTCTTCAGAGGCATGCCACGGATGTTGTGGTCTGATGAGGGGTTCCAGTGGGCTCGATTTGCTAGATGCTATTGAGAATTTATCATCTATGCCTAATCCTTAACACCTTCTGGTAAGCAGACTACATTACCACGTGGTGACGAGTGACTCTTTCTACATCTGCACAATATATTTGGTGATTGGATTCCTCCCACTCTTCAATTTCATTTTGAACTTTTCAGCGCCGCAATAATTTTTATGTATTTAAAGAAATTGCAGCCCTATGTGTATGGACGCTCTTTTACCGTCATGACGGACCACAATCCTTTGATATGGCTTAACCGGGTGGCGGGAGAGAACGGCCGATTACTAAGGTGGAGCCTGGCTTTGCAACCGTACAATTTCACCATACAATATCGGCCAGGGCCTCAAAACGGGAATGCGGATGGGTTATCCCGGCAGACGGACCTGGAACCTTAAGACTACTTTTCCAACATCCTCGAGTTGACCCGTTCGGGGTCCCACTGTGGCTGTTGGACTGTTTCCCAGGGGGGAGTATTGTCATGAAGCTTGGAATAGTGGCTGATTCATAATGCTGGGACAAATACTGTTAGGAGATGCTGATGTCAATTCCAGCCACCTGTCTGCCTGTTGCCTGCTAGAATGTGTATTGTAAAAAAGTCTACTATGGTATCTAAGAGTCATTAGATCCCCATTGTTGTTTGTGTTAATTAACTCTGCTATTGTGATAATGTTGATTGTGTTTTCTAAGCTACAAGACGGCCAGTCTGGCCTAAAGGTCATGTCTGAGTCATCTAGGCTGCCTAAAGGCATTAGTTAATTAGCCCATGTTAATTAGGTTTCTGGTCACAGGTGTATGTTCAGAGTAATATGAGCCGGAGGTATGCACCTCCACTTTTAGTGTATAAAAGAGCCTGTATTTTCCAATAAAAGAGATTCCTGTTTGAACTTACATACAGCCTGCCTGGTGTTTGTTCTGAGCTATCACAACTGGGTTAGAACGGCACATAGCTGTAGTTCTAATCCCGGAGCATTGGATGACCGGACAATCAGATGTTGCGATCTGCAATCTGATTCTATAGCTGCAGAGGAGTGTCGGGAGAGTGGAATAGAGCGAGCAGGGGCTCGTTACAGGCAGTCTTTTATCAGCTACTATGTGTGTTTTGCGATAGCCTTTCAAGGCTTGTTTCACTGAAAAAAAAAACAAATGCAGGAAGAGTATTCTTGTAGATTTAGGAAAAAAGACACTCCTGCTAATGTTTTCAAAATATGGGAATAAGATCATGTACTTATTAAATAATTCAAAAATGACAGTACCAGATCTTCGGTAAGGCGATTCTCATCATCCCGTGACGTTGTGAAAATGCCCACATGGAAGAAGCTAAGGAATTCCGAATAGCAAGCCTCGCTGGAATCATATTAGTTTCCTCAAATGGGGTGGACACAATAGGCCGATTCGCGTCTGAAAACCAACATCCAAAATCTGTCCATACTGTTGATGAGACAATGAGTCTGCAATGAGATTGTTAATACCCGGAATATTGGCACTGGTTTGGAAACCAAACAGTTAATTGCAAAGACAACACCCTTATTATCAGAATGCAGAAGAATTCTCCTATCCCTAAACTGTGTACCCAATAGTTCATGAGCCACAAGAACAGGAAACAGGAAACAAGGATATTAGTAGTAAAACCCATGAAGAATGCAATACGCTCGTAGACCAACGTCCCTGCCAAAATGCCCTGTATCCACAAGCTCCAGAGGCATCCGTACAAAGATTAAGAGCTGAGGAAACACAAAAGGGGCTTGCCATAAAGAGCAGCTATTAAAAGAGGATAAGAACTTGTGCCAAATTAACAAATCATCACGAATGTCGGTAGTGACCCTAGCAAAATGAGTAGGGAAAGTAATTCCTAAAACGGCTCGATATAGGCATTTAGAGAATACTCTACCCATAGGCATCACTCTGGATGCAAATGCCAACAAACCTAATAAGGTCTGAATCGTTCGCAATTGCACCTTCTTTTTGAATAAAATAAATTCCAACAACAGTCTGGTTTTCACAATTGTATCCATAGGAAGACGGAATTCCATAGCTACAGTGTTAATTTGTACACCAAAAAAGTCTAAACATGTGGTCGGGGAGACAGACTTCTCAGGAGCTAAAGGGACTCCGAATAAGCGACAAATTATTTGAAATTCAGTGAAAAGGTATAGACAATCCAAAGTATCAGCCCTACCTATAAATTAAAAGAACCCGAACGATAACTAACCACCCATTCTAGAAAAGTAGAAAAAAGCTCAAAATAATGACAATACAAAGAACATCCCATCGGCAGACACTTGTCAAAAAAGTATTCACCTTAAAAAACAAAACCCAAATAATTGAATGCCGATGGATGTATGGGCAACAAACGGAACGCAGATTTTATATCAGTTTTCGCTAACAGAGCAGAATTGCCGAAAACCAGAATTTTAAGTAATGCCTCCTCAAAGGAGGAATAAGAGACAAAACACATACTAGAAGCAATTTCATCATTCAAGGAAAAACCATCAGGGTAAGATAAATGATGGATAAGTCAAAAGGAGCCAGGTTCCTTCTTCGTAATGGCCCCCAATGGAGAAACCCTAAAATTCGGAAAAGGAGGAGTATCAAAGGGGCCGGCAATTCTCCCTTCTTTAAGTTCTTTAGAAATCTTAATCTGAACAATATTGTGATGTAATCTAACTGAAGACAAATTATCAAAAACTATACAACCTATACCAGAAAATGAAGGTAAATGAAAACCATGTCTAAACCAGTTACTTAGCATATTCGCTTTTTTGCGATCTGGATAAAGATGAAGCCATGGTAACATGTTTACCAAGCTCACCGGCGTTACCGCTTTTAAGAAAAAGATTTTTAGAAATAGAAGTGGCATTCTGACCCATTTTCTTAAAGCAACGTACAGCTGGGTGTGGCCCGGCACAATGAACACATTCATGCTTGCATCTGCAATTGTTAGGCCATTTACACTGACCCTCATTAAAGTTAAAACATAATCCCTTGTACCTAATGCCTTAGGTACAAGAGAGAAAGAAGAAGGAAAAGGCCTTACTGACACCACAGGGGTAGTCAAAGAAACATTTTGTACAACAGGAGAACTAACATCACCAGGTATATTCTCCTTCTCCACGCAGAAGCTAGTCCTAAAGAACAAGAGGGTTGAGGTAATATAGAAGAGGACGGTAATAACGTAGACATTAAATTAAAAATAGACATAGCAAACTCTTGCAAAACTGAGGCATTAAAAGACTCACCTCTAGATACTTGCATATTGGACCTTGAAGGATTAACTGGGCTTTGCGGAACCAGTTCAACCGCTGCAACACTGGGAGACATAGGAACTTGTGTGTTGCTGATAGCCATAGCAACCACATTACTACCAGGCAGTTCATGCATAAGCTCTCCAGTAACAGAGGGATCATCAGGCAATACAGCTGTAGTAGAGAAATGTATAAAGTTATTATTATCTAAGGCTGGCTGAAATGTATGTTTTTTACCTTGTCTTTTAGGGTTATTTTTCTTCTTCCCCTGTCCTGCATCTCTTGTCCTGGACGGAGATTCGAACCTGCGAGGCCCCTTGCACGTCCTCTTCGTCAAAGCCACGGGTCGATGTGCGCATGCTCCAGCTTCAGAGACCGGAGAATAGCCGCAATGTCTTCAGCTATCTTAGTAGGCACTATCCTGTATCACGGGGTCAATGTGAGGTTCCCAAATAGGGTTGCCACCTCATCCCTTTAAATCTGAACACACATGAATTACACAGGTTCTGAGACTAATTAAATGCAGATAAGGCACCAAGTGAGTTAAATTACCACCTTAATCAGCCACAGAACGTGTGTAATTAATATGTATTCGGTTTTAAAGAGGTGAGATCGTACCCCTATTCTCAAAGGAAGGAAGAGGCAGCCTCAGGTGGCAGAGGTGGGAGGACATCAAAAAGAGGGCCAATGATGAATGGAGCAACCAGACGGGGAGCCGTGACCGATGCGGAGGAAGGTGGTGGAAGAGAAAGACAGAGCCGCAGCCAATTTTCACCATCATCTGAGCCAGCCCGCTCCATCACTCGTCGCAACAAAGACTCCATGGCACAGCCATAGATGTGCTTCCTTCTTCAAATCCCCGCCAACTGCACTACTAATGATGCATTTTTTTCTTCTTTTATAGTTTACTGCTCGTGCCAGGACCGTTGATGACATCATGTGGCCAATTACAGGTAAGTACAAAAACTGGTTTAACTGTTTTTTTTGATCTGCCACTATCCCATATGTAGGTTTAATTCCCCACCCTCCACTACCATCTTCTGGAGATGGTTCTGAAGAGAGGTCTATGGAGGCAGAAAAATACATGTGTTTAGCATGGTAAATGGCCAGCACATATATAAGTTGTGTAGGTTTAATTAAACTGAAGTGTCTAAACAAAAGAACAAAAATATAATATATAGCAGGCTGTGTGTGTCAGGAACATGTGCAAAATCTCACACTTTCCCGTTGCGCAAGGAAACATGTTGCTCTTTAGTAGACATGAAGCGGTACTTTTTAATGGCACTCCACGCATCTTCTAACACGCGCATTTAGCCTACCGGATTCCCTTATGATTATTGCTAAAGGATGCTATAGCCGCTAGTGATAATCACTGTCTTCTAATGGTAGGGATGCCTTCCCCCAACCCCCCTGCCGGGAGAAGACAATTGCTGATTCCCCTGTCAGCACTGTCCTTGTTGATGGGGGAATGACAGGCCTTAATGTGAGCTGTAATCAAGATAAGGGGAGAGAGGGAGATATTTGTAACCCATATGTGTAGAGCAGCCTAGGGTGACAATACTGCTTCTCCTTAATAGGCATGAACTTGGCTTCAGCTCTTGGTTTGGTCCAAATCCATGTTCAGAAAAACCTGGAAGGCAACTGACGGTGGTGGGCCAATTAACTGTGGGCATGGGACCCCACCTCTCAACTTCACAAACACAAAGCAGCAGAGGTGCTTGTGACAATGTTGCCATATTAGACCAATTATGTCACAAGCCCCCCCCCCTTTTGGGTTCGTAAAGTTGAATAGCAGGGAATCCCACATCAACAGTTTATTGGCTCATTGTAGGTCAATTATGTCATAAGTATCCCTGCCTCTTTGTGTACATGGAGCTGTGGGGTTCAGAATTCCCTGAGTGCAGCTCATCAGCCCAGCACTGACAGCTGCTTTATGGGTTCAACCAAACCCAAGATTACCCTCACTTTTTACATACAGTGCACTGAGTGAGCATTGTTGCCATAGGACAGAAAGTGTGTTACTGGCATGATAACCAGGCAAATTAAAGAGAAAAAAACTTAAAAAAAGGAAACAAATACAGCCACCACATCTAATGCTTGGATATGGAGCAATTTGTTACATTTTGTTTTTGGGTTTAGAATTGTAAATCAGGGAGCAAAGAAGGTTTTTGGCACAAATCAAACAGAATAATAAAAACTCTGCAAGGTAGTAATATGCTACTGAAAGGCCTTGACAAAATGGACAGTGAAATGGCAAAATAAATATAATTTTGATAAATGAAAGGTTATGTAAAGTAAAGCACTCACCTCAGTTGCAACATGCAGTCTTGAAGGAGGGTCTTCTCACTTCTTCTGGCTCCTGGGTTCTGCATCGTAGGAACAAGTCAGTTGTTACTTGCAGCAGGATGGACACTGGGGCAGGTTTTGGATGAGTATAAGAAACAAAAATTAGGGTAGGATGTTTAATAAAATGGACTTGTTATCATGGTTTAGGCCTACTTTAAGTTTGTAGCTAAATGTCTAGCATAGGATGAACCTAACTATGAAATGTACTGTCTGTGATCTGTGCTTTGCCTGTCCAGTGATCCTTTGTAAAGGATCTGTCTTCTCTTGCTTGCAAATCACAATTTCTGATCTAGGATAGAGTGCTGTATATTTTCCACTGACTTTTGAAGAAAAAAAAATATAGGGTTCTCAGAATCTCAGATAAACAGTATAATAAACAATGTTTATATATATATATATATATATATTTTTATATATATATATATATATATATATATATATATATATATATATATATATATATATATATATATATATATATTATACTTGCTGTCTTTTTCTAAGTACTGTATAATAGAGACAATTCAGTAAAACATGAATGCTTTATAGGACTTGATGAAGGTTGGTAAAATCTACAGTAGATATGTTAGTTTATGATGTTTATGTACCAGGGCTCCCTTTTAATCCCAGCCTAGCCCTGGTAACATGTGCCAAATGGTCTCTTGTGGAGAGTACGTAAGAGAATTGCTGGGGTACATACAGTAAATTAGACATAGCTATTTATTTGACAGGCTTCATAGAATGAACATATTTAACTTGTTCAAGGTCTACACATAATTTTCTAAAGTGAACACATAAATGTATTCCATGGAACATTTATATTCATATCCTGTCAATATTCCTTGAACTCAACTAAGAAATTCAAATGACATTTGTTCCCTCAATGTTTTTGTATATCCAGTAACAGTATCCCTCTTATAACCCAGCATAATAGTCTGATTGGGAGTTCACCTGACCAAGACGGGTGGAGAGGCTGAAGCCCTGGAAGCTTGCATTACTCAAGAATAACACATGTACTCCAGATTTGTATAAACTACTTATCATACTGTAGATGGCAATTCATTACTAACTTGTCAAAATGTCATCTTAATGTATCATTTTAGCATGGTGTAGCTCGTGACAATAAATCCATAAAAAGTTTTCTAATGTGTATCTGCCTCATAGTTTGTATTATCCTTTACTAATTCTGATGCTTGTTTTTCTTCTCTTTTACAGCTGAATTTCAGGTATGGCTTTTTTTTTGCATAGTTACATTGGTCCAGCTTGAACCAGTATAAGTATGCATATGTAATACTTGTATCATCCCTTTAAAAATTGACAATCACTGTGTTGTCAGCGCTAATACAGTGATCTCCGGTATTTTTCAGGTTCTGTGGAACAGGGGATCACCCACTTGGCACAGGCGCCATTCACAAGATGCCTTACATTTTTGTCAATAAATGCAAGGCATTCTCTGATTGCATCCAATCAGGCTGGGTGGTGACATCACCATATGCACTTAATTTAAAAAAAATGCAAAGCATTCTGCGAAATGGTGCCCGTTCTGAGTGGCTCCCGAGTGGCACGACTGTCTCTAACCATGGGACCTGGAATATAGTTGTAATCATTGTAGTAATGGTGACTATTACAGTGATTTTCACTTTCCACAAGAATCAACAGGTATGGCATATACAAACCTTCATTGGTGTAAGCTGGGCCAATGTAGCTATGCAAAAATTATTCAGCTTTGAACTTCACCTTTTTTTAGTACAGATTGTTTTACATACACCTTAAATCCTGCAATCTTCAGGCCAGTCATGTGTGATTATGGGTCTATCCTCTTAAGAACAAAGACCTCCTTGTCCTTACTAATAGACAGAGTACTACTTGTGTAATAATGCTTGAGTATTGAGTATTATGAGCCAAGGCCAGTGTAAAAACATAAGGCTTTTGGACACATCCATGAGATGTGAAATAGGTTGCCTGGCTCCCTACATCCCTGGAAGCACAAGGGAGATGCAGAGGGAACTTATTTGGCAACCTGTACCAGGGGTCATGTACCAGCACAATTGCAATTTGTAGGTGTTCTCTTGGGAAAATATGTTCTGGGAATACTTAGATAAAGCTAGCCAGATTTGTCTCCAAGCTGATTGGTCCAAGGTTCTACGGTACCTAGATCAGCTTCCCACTTTGATACATAGGAGAGTGTACAAGGGCCCACAGCATCCGTGAGCGAAGCGTATAGGTCAGACACTAAGCCTTTCAGAACGGGATTCTTGCGGCAACAGTTTTCAAATGAAGTTATTCGTTTGAGGGAGTTGAGCTGGTATTTAAAGCGGAATTCCACCCAGGAATGGAACATTTGCGCTTCAAGGGAGGTGACCCCTTGACATGCCACATTTGGCAAGTCATTTTTTTTGGGGGGGGGAGCTGGGACCCTCTTTTCAGAGGGTCCCAGCTCCCATTTCCTCTCGGCGCACCGCAAGGGAGATCACCTCTCCCCTCTCCCTCTCGGCAATCATCTGGGACACGTCACAGGTCCCAGATGATTGCCTGGCCAGCCACAGCGCGTGGCTCGCGAATCTGCAGTGGGTGCCCACACTTACAATGCCAGCGCCGCAGAGAGGAGGGGCTTCGCTGGACCCTGGGACAGGTAAGTGTCTGAATATTAAAAGTCAGCAGCTGCAGTATTTGTAGCTGCTGACTTTAATTTTTTTTTTTTTAACAGAACTCCGCTTTAAGAAGATTATGACTGTGATGCCATATTTGGTCATATCAGAAGGTCTCATTGGACGGAAGTTTCCAGTGTTCTCGTAAGTACTCAAAAGATTTAATACTGTCAAGTGCCAGGAATTTGTAAATGTACAGTATCCCACAAAAGTGAGTACACCCCTTACATTTTTGTGAATATTTTATTATATCTTTTCATGCGACAACACTGAAGAAATGACACTTTGCTACAATGTAAAGTAGTGAGTGTACAGCTTGTATAACTGTAAATTTGCTGTCTTCTCAAAATAATTCAACACACAGCCATTAACCCCCCTGGCGGTATGATTATGTCTGATTTTTGAATGTCAAAGCGGTACATTGTTTTGCATGGAAATTTGTTGTTTTATATTGCAGGTCTGTAATTCTTAGGAATAACTCACTTAAATCAAACAAGAGTCTAGTAGACATCCCGAGTATGATAAAGTTTGAAACACAAAATCATAAATTATAATAGAATAAATAGCTATAAATAATTATAACAAATAATCATATAATAATACATTTTATTCAATAATGTAATCAAATCAAAAACACTGAAATGTGTCCAAACAAGGGTGCAATATTACTAGTCACTGTAATACTAGACACTACATATTTGTTTAGTAAATATCCCGGGTATGATACATTTTGAAACATGGGACTGCACAAAATCCTATGTCACAAACAGGACAATGGAACCTGGTTTCCTTTCGGATTTTCTCTCCACTGTCATCTCGCTTCAAGCAACAAACTACGCACATCCTTGTAGGTGCTGACTTTTTCTCTGTTAATGGGATGTAGTCCATGAAGTGATGACCAGTCAGGCGTTCCAGGTTGACAACGCCAACAGCACGACGTCCAGCTCTATTCACAGCCATTGATGGTGTTTGGTGGTTCACAAAGATCCGTTCAGCAACTTGAAGGCTCGTCACTCCTTTTTTTTTAGCAGAACGTAGGCATTCCACAAGCATTGCTCAAGAAGATGCCTGAAGATCTTCTTGTAGTACTTTTTTTGCTGTTTACTCATTGCTGGGTAGAATGTAATTGCTTGGTCGGCTCTGTCAACACCTCCCATTGTATTATTGTAGTCTATCACTACTTGTGGCTTCATGATTTCTTTCCCACCTTTCGTGCGTAGCATAACAGTGGAGGTATTATGAACTGTACTCATTAGGCACACATCTTTCTTGTCACACCATCTTTTTGTCTTTCTGCCAGCCAACCATTTCTTCAGCATCTTATTGCCAAACATTGGCTGCATGTCGCGCCGGTTAGCCCTAATGGTTCCATAGGCATCTGTTTTGTTTTGCAGAAGAAACTCATAAAGTTCAGGAGATGTGTAAAAGTTGTTGGTTATTATGCAATAGCCCTGATTTAGCAATGGCTCAATGAGTGGAAGAACGGATGTTGCCATTCCATAGTTGCTGTATTGTGGATTGAATTTTGTTCCTTTCCCAGTATATAGGATTCTCAGTATATAGGATTCCCAAATTTTCTTGAATTTTGGTGCAGGATGAGTAGTTTCATCAAATTCTTTATTGTTTTCAAAGTGTAAATATTTCATGGTCAGGAAAAATCTGTACTCTGACATGACCGTGCCAAAGAATGTAGTGACAAGTAATTTGTTAGTTGTCCAATACCACTTCTGCAGGGGTTTCCCCACCACTCCCTGAAGTATTATTAGATCCAGAAATTTCCAAATGTCATCTTTGGTCACTGGTTCCCACTTTCTGCTTCTTGGAAACTTCCGATGCATAGTCGCTAGTTGTTGCTCCTGGTACCAGTTTGTCTCAGTAACTATTTTTTCAATAACCTCATTGATCAGAAATAGTTGTAAGTATGCCAAGGGGTTGTCATCTTCAACGTCTATTTTCATACCAGATGCTCCAGTAAATGGGAATCTTGGGGGCTCTACGTGATCCATACCACAGTCAATAGAGCACCAAGTTTGCACATCACTGAGCTCAGTCGCAGAATTGTCGCTGTCGCCACTTTCAGTGTCTGATAAAGAATTTCCCCACAAATCACTATCGCTCAATTCTGCAAGTAATGCTAATTCACTATCGCTGTTTTCAAACTGATCATAAACCGCTTTATGATCAGTTTGAAAACAGAGATGTAGAGGGATGCTTTTTGGATGCCATGGACTTTCTCCAGTTTCCAGGCAGAAAGAATGGCAGAAAAAAAAATGGTAAAACTGCGGGCAGGGCACTGGACAAAGCACGAGGGACAAAACTGATGTCAAGTGATTTGATACAGAAATGTAATCCTAACAGATTACAATGTATTGTGTGTGTGTTGTGTTTTGTGCTTTTTGAATTTGCCACCGGTTCCACCCCCATGCGTCATGACGCTCGCAGGGAACAAAACCTGGAACAGTGATACATCGGGCGGAGGATCTGGCCAGGGGACACAGCGGGAGTACATTGCGGGATCCTAGGGACAAGGTAAGTACCTGTACCTGGAAACTGCGATGCAATCCCAATTGTGGCTTGGGGTTACCGCTATTGGTACTGAAAATTAACCCAGAGCCATACTTGGGAATACCGCCAGGGAGGTTAATGTCTAAACTACGCTGGCAACAAAAATGAGTACACCCCTAAGTGAAAATGTCCAAATTGGGCCCAAAGTGTCAATATTTTGTGTGGCCACCATTATTTTCCAGCACTGCCTTAACCCTCTTGGGCATGGAGTTCACCAGAGTTTCACAGGTTGCCACTGGAGTCCTCTTCCACTCCTCCATGACGACATCATGGAGCTGGAGGATGTTAGAGACCTTGTGTGCTCCTCCACCTTCCGTTTGAGGATGCCCCACAGATGCTCAATAGGGTTTAGGGCTGGAGACATGTTTGGCAAGTCCATCACCTTTACCCTCAGCTTCTTTAGCAAGGCAGTGGTTGTCTTGGAGCTGTGTTTGGGGTTGTTATCATGTTGGAATACTGCCCTGCGGCCCAGTCTCTGAAGGGAGAGGATCATGCTTTGCTTCAGTATGCCACAGTACATGTTGGCATTCATGGTTCCCTCAAAGAACTGTAGCTCCCCAGTGTCAGCAGCACTAATGCAGCCCCAGACATGACACTCCCACAACCATGCTTGACTGTAGATAAGATACACTTGTCTTTGTACTCCTCACCTGGTTTCCAGCCACACACACTTGACGCCATCTGAACCAAATAAGTTTATCTTGGTCTCATCAGACCACAGGACATGGTTCCAGTAATCCATGTCCTGAGTCTGCTTGTCTTCAGCAAACTGTGGGCTTTCTTATGTATCATCTTTAGAAGAGGCTTCTTTCTGGGACAACAGTCATGCAGACCAATTTGATGCAGTGTACAGCGTATGGTCTGAGCACTGACAGGCAGACTCCCCCACCCCTTCAACCTCTGCAGCAATACTGGAGGCAGACATATGTCTATTTCCCAAAAACAACCTCCAGATATGACGCTGAGCACGTGCACTCAACTTCTTTTTTTTTTACCATGGCGAGGCCTGTTCTGAGTGGAACCTGTCCTGTTAAACCGCTGTATGGTCTTGGCCACTGTGTTGCAGCTCAGTTTCAGGGTCTTGGCAAACTTCCTTTAGCCTAGGCCATCTTTTTGTAGAGCAACCATTCTTTTTTTAAGGTCCTCAGAGTTTTCTTAGCTATGAGATGCCATGTTGAACTTCCAGTGACCAGTATGAGAAAGTGAGAGCGATGACACCAAATTTAACATACCTGTTCCCTATTCACACCCAATATCTTTTAAAACTAAAGAGTCACATGACACCGGGGAGAGAAAATTACTAAGTGGGCCCAATTTGGACATTTTCATTGAGGGGTGTACTCACTTTTATTGCCAGCGGTTTAGATATTAATGGCTGTGTGTTGAGTTATTTTGAAGGGACAGCAAATTTACACTGTTATACAAGCTGTATACTCACTACTTTACATTGTAGCAAAGTGTCATTTCTTCATTGTTCAAAACAGATTACAGCGCACACATACAAAAATGACATTTATCCTTCATTTCTTCAGTGTTGTCACATAAAAAGGTATAATAAAATACAAAAATGTGAGGGGTGTACTCACTTTTTTGAGATACTGTACCTAGTTCCTCTGCTTCACCACCAACAAAACAGCAACGGGTTGTCAAAAGCAGGAGGAAATTGTGGAGTTTCCAGGATACCCAAAAGGGGCAGATTGGGGAGATTAAGAAGGGCGGAGAAGTTTCCTGAGCCCCAGACGTACAGTGAGTGTTGCAGTGCCGGATATGAAGTGGGGGGTCTGCAGTGCAGCGGGGTCCAGGGGAGGTTTTGAATGGGAAAGGGTGTTTACAGCACAGGATTTCTGACTTCACTCTGATTTCACTTGTTGCATGTCAGTAACTTTGAAAATTCTGAAGCCAAAGACAGCCAGGAAGCTACTCTAAAATAATATGTTAGTTATACTGTAGGTGAATGTTACTTGATTGAATCTCATCACTGTGACAGACCTAGCCGGGAAAGAGACTTTTGGAGGGGACTGTATGCTAGCCTCTTGCCGATCGATCGGGGGCCCTTGCATTTGGGGGAACGGTGCTCTTTGTGAGCTGTATGCCTGGGGACCCTTGAGGTGGTATTACTGTGGATTCAGGTCCTGGTCCCCCAGGACACACAGACTCTGGCAACCCTGGATTTGCCATATTGGAATAGTGGCTGATTCATAATGCTGGAACAGATACTGTTAGGAGATGCTGATGTAAATTCCAACACCTGTCTGTCTATTGTCTGCTAAAATGTGTATTGTAAATAAGTCTACTATGGGATCTAAGAGTCATTAGATCCCCATTGTTATTTGTGTTAATTAACTCTGCTATTGTGTGAAGAAGAGTCTATGTTGATTGTGATAATGTTGATTGGATTTTCTGAACTACAAGACGGCCAGTCTGGCCTAACGGTTATGTCTGAGTCATCTAGGCTGTCTAAAGGGATTAGTTAATTAGCTCATGTTAATTAGGTTAATTAGGTTACAGCTGTATTGTTAGAGTAATATGAGCAGGTGTATTAGTGTAGCATTAGTGTATAAAAGCCTGTATTTTGCAATAAAGTGAGATTCCTGGTTGAACTTACATACAGCCTGCCTGGTGTTTGTTCTGAGCTATCACAACTGGGTTAGAACGGCACATAGGTGTAATTCTAATCCCGGAGCATTGGATGACCGAGCAATCAGATGTTGTGATCTCAATAATAGACATAGACATCCCAGTAACAACACCCCGTACAATACCCGGAGACAATCTTTTTATCCACCACGTACTCCGCAACAGGGATGGAAGAAACCTCAAAACAGAAGAAACAATAACAGGAGACCTTATTGGACAAGACCTCAAAATGCGCCTAGAGATGCAAGAAGACCACCACAAGAACCTTACAGACAAGATAGACACCCACCGTATCCCCAAACACATTATGAAACAAGGGAGTATCAGTATGGGCAATATGACTATTACAGGTACCGTGATAGAAGCCCGGGCCCAAATCACCATTACGATTACCGTGAAGAAAGAGGACATTATGTAACTCACCGACCTAGGGAACGCAGTCCTATTCCTACCTCCAACTACTATGCCCCTCTGAGAGACCTCCAAAACCCCGATAGAGAGGCAAGACATCATTATGACCATCAATATGAATATGGTCATAACAGATCTTTTTTAGAGAGAGGAATGGAACACCACCCCCCGAGAAGAATAGAAGAAACAAAGAAGAAAAAAAGCCCAATAAAAAAGAGGCTGTAGAGGAGGAAAGAGAAAACAAAAGAAAAAGGGCAACATAGGAGAAGGTATTTTTAATCTTACAGATGTACCCTTGACCCAGGAAGAACTGACGGTACTAGACAAGGGACTCAAATATGCACCTGTAAAGAATTTGAATAAATTCGAAACATACATCAGTATCCAAAAATATGTAAGAAAATTAAACATTAAAAAATATCTGTTGGAGAAACCCATCAACACTGTCGCCACCCAAAAAGATCCAGTAGTACACAGCAACTTGAGGAATAAATCCACCTATAATCCCAAACCCAAGAATAATACCCACATAGAGGTATTCAAAGACCTGGTTACGGAAGAAATTAAGAACCTCACATACACAAAGAAAGAAGAACCTAGAGCGATACGTACTGGAATTCAAAAGCTCACAAAAAGAAAGAATCTTGTTATCAGGCCTTCAGATAAAGGTGGTGGTATTGTAATTTTAACCACCGAACAATACCATAACGGCATGCTTAAGCTGCTAAGGGACCAGAGTACATATGCCACACTTCCTAATAATCCCACATTCAAATGGAAGAAAGAATTAGAACAAATAGTCCAACTGGGCCTTGAGAAAAGTATACTAAACAAAAAGGAAGCCAAATATTTGGTCCCTGAGGCATGTAGAACACCAATCATTTATGCTTTGCCGAAAATCCATAAGGACAAAACTGACCCTCCCTTCAGACCAATTGTCAATGGTATAGAATCAATTACAGCGAGATTGGGAGAGTATATTGATAAGTATCTCCAGCCTGCTGTACAGAGCACAAAAGCCTACCTGAGAGATACGAAACAAATGCTTCAAATACTGGATGGGAGAAATGACACAGGTACCATCTGGATGGCCACAGCAGATGTGTCATCATTATATACCATCATACCCCACTTTGCGGCTTGTGAAGCCGCAAAGTGGGGTCTGAAGAAATTCACCAAGCTTCCTCGGTATCAAAGAAAATTTCTTGTTAAATGTTTGGATTTCTGTTTAAAACATAGCCACTTTTGGTATTCTAAACAATTCTACCATCAAAAAACAGGAGTTGCTATGGGGGCGAAATTCGCCCCAAGCGTAGCAGGATTGTTCATGTCCCAATGGGAGGAAGAAACAGTGTTTCGAGAGCCCCCTAAAGAGCTTCTGATGTTTAAAAGATACATTGACGATATCTTTATTTTATGGGAGGGTGACAAGGATCTTTTAACGACATTCTTTTCCGAACTCAACAACAATACTAATAATATTGTATTAACCTGGCAAATTGAAGAACAGTCCATTGCATTTCTAGATTTAGAGGTCTCACGCATCAACAACCAATATATCACCAAGACCTTCTTTAAGAATGTTGATCGCAATAGTTACTTGCCTACAAGCAGTTGCCACCATAGGAATTGGATATTCAATATCCCTAAAGGCCAGATAATGCGATTACGACGCAATTGCACCTTAGAGGAAGATTTCCAAGCACAGGCTAAGTCTATTGGAATGAGGTTCATTGACAAAGGATATGATCAGGATTTTATAGAGGAACAAATAATAGAGGTAGGACGGATGTCAAGACAGGAACTACTTGAGGATAAAACACCCACCTGCCAATTAGACCAAGTTCCCTTAGTCTTAGACTATAATTTTCAACATAAAAAAATTGAGAACATTGTATCTCGCCACTGGCATATCCTTAAATCAGATAAAGGCCTGGGAGAATTACTACCAGAGAAACCTAAATTTATTTATAAAAGAGCCTCCACCTTGAGAGACCGTCTAGTTAAAAGCGTGATCGATCCCCCCAAAAGATTATTCTCTTTCTTCACCGGTAAAGGATTTTATCCTTGTAAACGCTGCTACGCCTGTACCCGAACCAAACACCCTAATGAAAAAGTTTTCTCTTTTCAATCCAATAGTAACGGCACTACCTTTGATGTTAATGAATTTATCGGATGTAATACCGAGGGGGCCATGTACGTGTTGGAGTGCAGTTGTGGCCTCCAATACGTGGGCCGCACCAAAAGGCTATTAAGAATCCGCATTAAGGAGCATGTTCAAAACATTATTAATGGTTTTGACAAACATAATGTTTCTAGGCATTTTGATAAACATCACAATAGAGACCCTAGACACTTGAAATTTTGGGGTATCGAACCTTATACTAAACCATGACGAGGAGGGCACAAAGTGAGGATTCTGAGTAAACTGGAGTCTAAATGGATATTCTCCTTGGACACTTTGGCCCCAAGGGGACTCAATATAGAGTTCGATTTAAATTGCTTCATAAGCGATTTTTAGCTATGCCCCTTGCCTCCCGCTTTTCTGTCCTTTTTCTCTCTCCACTTCCTTAAAATATATTTATTTTCTCCCACATCCGTCATTTAGCACCATATATTGTAAACCATACATTGTATTCATCCAGTCTTTGTTCTTTATATACTATTCTGTGGCCTAAGTATGTGTTATTTTATATATTTGTTTTTTTCAGCATGTTTGTACCAGTGCATTTTTTATCTGTATATTACATTATTACTGGTACAGATGGTGTGTGACACCTCCCGAGCTCCTGTTTTATATATATTTTTTACATATACCATTTTTTATATATTATTTCTATGATTCTTTCAACTTTATATGTTCTTCATGTCCCATGCGTTTTTATTTTGACACTCTAGAAGTTTATATCTTTATGGCAGTGATGATTTTTTCCACACCCATATATAATGGTCTATTTTTATCTAGTATTAAAAATATTTCCTTATGACCTAATAATACAGTCCTGATAGCTATTTAAATATTACCCTTTTCTGTTGTGATTAGCCCCCTGCTTCATATGCTGGAGTGCTTTCACACTTTTATTACTATTATTAATCTTATCATCATTATTTGCATTTTTATTTTGTTTCTCCCACATTGCACTGTGTTAGCCCCCCATAGTTGTGTGATTTGAAGATTTGGGAGTCATTCTCCCTTTCCTGCCTTAATAAGTTTTTTGTCACGGCTGCGTTCACTGCATCATCGTGTCATTTTGCCTGCTTATATATGAGTAGCCCTGGGAAAATGGCCGCCAGTTGCTGCATCACCATATACTACTGGCGGTCTCCGGGAAAATGGCCGCCGTGTGTCCATCACACAGGGACCATTTAAAAGCATGGGCTTTCTATCCCGTGTTATCCTCTGAAGAAGTCACGTGATGTGACGACACGCGTTAGGAGCACGGGACGTTGCCTACACAACAGCTGATGTTACGAACACGGCGCTCGCGGAATTTTTTACCCCCCAGCTGTCACCTTTTGTAAGTTTTTAGCGATCTTATTTATGCCAATAAAAGTGTTTTATACGGGATTACGCTATATGCGGTTTTCTTGTCTTGATACCACACTGCCTATATGACGTATGACGGGCGGTGAGCCACAGGAGGAGTGAGATGGTAGAGGGTCCTTTGGCCAGCATTTTGGATTATACGAGTTCTGCACTCGTGGTTTGAGGCTTGCGCTCATCTGTCACAAGTGAGTGCAACCCCCCCCCTCCCCCCTCCCTCAGCCTGCCTGTTTCCATTTCTCAAACGGTATCACACTATATGCTGTTCATCTTTATTTCTTCACATATGATACCACTACATTTGTGAGCTATACCATCTGCTGCAACTTCCTGGATTCCATCATCCTCTGGGCGCCTAATACTTATGCTGTATACCTTACAGCTGTAAGGTAAGGGGCCTGTGCACACTGAGGTGCCCCCATCGCAGATCACCCCTCTACCCCTGACACATCCATTGTTGTGGTTTTGGATTTTAACTCAGAAGTGTCACATTGGTGGCGGGACTGTTTTTTATATATTTTTATATATTTTTTTTATATATTTTTATTTTGTATTTTTTCACATGCTTTAAGTTTTTTATCATGTTTATTAATGGGATCAATTTATATTACTCTATTCACCTATGCACTTAATATTGTATTCACCAATTGTTCACCATTCGTTATTATCTCATTCACTTGTTTTGCATTTTTATTATGTGCATTATTTATTTGGATGCCATTCTATTCCCTTCATGCTATATAATTATTTAGTGGTTATTTTAATCGTTCATCACAGACACTAGTCAGTGGGCTATTGTCATTCTGTGTGTTATAGACTCCTTTTTTTGGGTCACTTGGCATGTGTGTTACATACACTCCAGTTTAGCATAGTCCCCCCTCCCCCACCCTCTCCCCATCACAGCGCAACCACCACCCCCCCTATAACTTAGTTTTGTTTTGTCTGTTTGGAGCAGTACTATAGGTGTTGAAGCAGTGTCCCCTTGTTAGTTTAGGAGTCCGCCAGCAGCGCAGGAGTTTCTCTTTTGTTTTCACACTTTTTTGAGATACTGTACCTAGTTCCTCTGCTTCACCACCAACAAAACAGCAACGGGTTGTCAAAAGCAGGAGGAAATTGTGGAGTTTCCAGGATACCCAAAAGGGGCAGATTGGGGAGATTAAGAAGGGCGAAGAAGTTTCCTGAGCCCCAGACGTACAGTGAGTGTTGCAGTGCCGGATCTGAAGTGGGGGGTCTGCAGTGCAGCGGGGTCCAGGGGAGGTTTTGAATGGGAAAGGGTGTTTACAGCACAGGATTTCTGACTTCACTCTGATTTCACTTGTTGCATGTCAGTAACTTTGAAAATTCTGAAGCCAAAGACAGCCAGGAAGCTACTCTAAAATAATATGTTAGTTATACTGTAGGTGAATGTTACTTGATTGAATCTCATCACTGTGACAGACCTAGCCGGGAAAGAGACTTTTGGAGGGGACTGTATGCTAGCCTCTTGCCGATCGATCGGGGGCCCTTGCATTTGGGGGAACGGTGCTCTTTGTGAGCTGTATGCCTGGGGACCCTTGAGGTGGTATTACTGTGGATTCAGGTCCTGGTCCCCCAGGACACACAGACTCTGGCAACCCTGGATTTGCCATATTGGAATAGTGGCTGATTCATAATGCTGGAACAGATACTGTTAGGAGATGCTGATGTAAATTCCAACACCTGTCTGTCTATTGTCTGCTAAAATGTGTATTGTAAATAAGTCTACTATGGGATCTAAGAGTCATTAGATCCCCATTGTTATTTGTGTTAATTAACTCTGCTATTGTGTGAAGAAGAGTCTATGTTGATTGTGATAATGTTGATTGGATTTTCTGAACTACAAGACGGCCAGTCTGGCCTAACGGTTATGTCTGAGTCATCTAGGCTGTCTAAAGGGATTAGTTAATTAGCTCATGTTAATTAGGTTAATTAGGTTACAGCTGTATTGTTAGAGTAATATGAGCAGGTGTATTAGTGTAGCATTAGTGTATAAAAGCCTGTATTTTGCAATAAAGTGAGATTCCTGGTTGAACTTACATACAGCCTGCCTGGTGTTTGTTCTGAGCTATCACAACTGGGTTAGAACGGCACATAGGTGTAATTCTAATCCCGGAGCATTGGATGACCGAGCAATCAGATGTTGTGATCTCCAGTCTGATTCTATAGCAGCAGAGGAGTGTCGGGAGAGTGGAACCGAGCGAGCAAGGGGCTCGTTACATTGGTTGGCAGCCGTGGGATTTGCTCTCCAGTTACTGGGACACTCCAAACCAGCCTGCAGGAGAGCCACGCTGAAAGACTTACTTGAGAGCCGTGGAGGGAATGGTGGGATCGTGCTTCCTTGCCGTGAACACATCCAAACCATCACCTGGATCCAAGGTAGCAGGATAGCAGGAGAGGAGAGATACCAGCCACCATGGATGAGGAATTCAGAAGGAGGTTGCGAGAGAAGGAGATACAGCACAGAGGACCAGTATCAGAGCAGGTCCTGCTAGGATGGTTTGATTCTATCCCCTGTGAACTCTGGAAGGAAGCGCTAGCCCGTGAGCAGCGACACCAGGGAAAAGTTCTCCCCTCCATCCTTGTGAGGTACTGGACGCAGTATGAAGTGCGAATGCTGTTTTTGGGGGAACAGCCGAACCAGGAGTGGACAACCGAGTTAAGCAGGCTGATCCGGGCAGAAATGCGGTTGGACGAGAGCTACAGAGCCCTCCAGTGGTATGTAGCCCAAGTGTGCCCATGGACAGCGGATGACAGCCCCACGGAAGGCTTTGACTACGATGGCCTGGGATTGTTATACTGGAGGCTGTCCAGGGACCCTGACTTTGGAAGTGATCGGGAGTGGCGTTTGGAGGAAATAATGGAGCACAGAGAGCGGAGACTGAATGTCTCAGAAGTGCACTGGGCACTGGAAGATTTGGAGTTTCTGGCCGTTCAGGAATGGGAGCTGGAGATCGCCTACAAACAGCTGTTAGACTCTGCTCAGCAGCAGGGTGGTGCTCCCTTTGCCTGGGACTATCAGGAAATACCAGTTGACAACTCTGAAATCCTGGCTGAAGAGTTGACAATGTGGCAGAGTAACAGTGTGCTTTGCCAACCTGCCCCGTAGCTATGGAGGCGGAGGTCTTATTGCGGATGCAGCAAGTGCTGACTGACCTGGATGAACCGGTTTCTGCATTGGATGATCTTGGATGGAGGAATGTGCCCGTCCAGCAGAATGCCAGAGAATCGGCAGTGGAAAATCTGGAGATCGCTATCCCCAAAGCTGAAGTGCTGACAACGGGGCAGAGCTCTGCTAACCTCTGTCCAGCACTGATAGCATCTTCTGGGTTCCACGGAGAGGAGATGGTGAACCTTTATCCCTAGACACCAGTTGCAGAGACAGGGGACTTGATAGACTTTTCTGCTCAGGAAGAACAACCTGGTGAGCCTCCAGCAGAAGAAGAGCTGTTATTAGGGCCAAACTTCACTGTGCTCTGCCCAGCACTGATAGCATCTTCTGGGTTCCAGGGACAGGAGATGGTGAACCTTTATCCCCAGACACCAGTTGCAGAGACAGGGGATTTGATAGACTTTTCTGCTGCGGAAGAACAACCTGGTGAGCCTCCAGCAGAAGAGGAGCTATTATTAGGTCCAAACTTCACTATGCTTTGCCCAGCACCAACAGAAGTATCTGTGAAGTTACAAGGAACTTCCCCAGCTGAAGCGCTGGCAACTGGACAGAGGGTCCAAGATCTCTGCCCTACACCTGCGGCGGTTCCAGAGGCTCAGGGTGAGAAGGAGGTGGTCACTTCCCAGCAGCAGATCAGGATACAGAGGGAGAAGGGAGAGGAGGTGTTCGTCGTCCCTCCCCAACAGTTAGCCGGAGCAGATGGTGTGGGGTTTCCAGCAGAAGGGCTGGCAACAGGGCCGAGTACTGCTGGACTCTGCCCTCAACTAACAGAGGATGGATGTCCTGTGAAGGTGGATGGGACTTCAGTCTCCACCTGTATACCCCAGGGATGCTGGGCAGTCGGCCCAGATCCCCAACAGCATGATGGAGTGAGCCCAGACACCCTGTCTTCTCTCCAGCGGCAGAAAGGACTCCAGTGAGAAGGGCCAGTCCAGGCCTCTCCCCAGCGGCAGATATGTTCTGTGAGAGAGGCAGAGGTTGGCTGGGTGAGTAATGCTTTGTTTGGAACAATTTGTTTGGCATACTGTGTGGGTACAGGCATTAGAGGACTGGAACTACTGACTAATTTCGGAGTCAACCCGTCTGGGGTCTCCTCCTGTGTTAGTCTCCTGCCAAAAGGGGAGAAATGTGGCAGATCTAGCCGGGAAAGAGACTTTTGGAGGGGACTGTATGCTAGCCTCTTGACGATTGATTGGGGGCCCTTGCATTTGGGGGAATGGTGCTCTTTGTGAGCTGTATGCCTGGGGACCCTTGAGGTGGTATTACTGTGGATTCAGGTCCTGGTCCCCCAGGACATACAGACTCTGGGGACCCTGGATTTGCCATATTGGAATAGTGGCTGATTCATAATGCTGGGACAGATACTGTTAGGAGATGCGGATGTAAATTCCAACACCTGTCTGTCTATTGTCTGCTAAAATGTGTATTGTAAATAAGTCTACTATGGGATCTAAGAGTCATTAGATCCCCATTGTTATTTGTGTTAATTAACTCTGCTATTGTGTGAAGAAGAGTCTATGTTGATTGTGATAATGTTGATTGGATTTTCTGAACTACTAGACGGCCAGTCTGGCCTAGCGGTCATGTCTGAGTCATCTAGGCTGTCTAAAGGGATTAGTTAATTAGCTCATGTTAATTAGGTTAATTAGGTTACAGCTGTATTGTTAGAGTAATATGAGCAGGTGTATTAGTGTAGCATTAGTGTATAAAAGCCTGTATTTTGCAATAAAGTGAGATTCCTGGTTGAACTTACATACAGCCTGCCTGGTGTTTGTTCTGAGCTATCACAACTGGGTTAGAACGGCACATAGCTGTAATTCTAATCCCGGAGCATTGGATGACCGAGCAATCAGATGTTGTGATCTGCAGTCTAATTCTATAGCAGCAGAGGAGTGTCGGGAGAGTGGAACCGAGCGAGCAAGGGGCTCGTTACAATCACAATTTACCATCCCAGAACTCTAAGCGCTATTCTGTCTGCTGTAATTACTTCATCACTTGCACAGTAATTGAGTTAACAGGTGCAGTTTTTGCATTGTGAATCACCCTCAATGTTTTGTGCTAGGTATTACTTGTCCTATTGGCTAGTGGGTTATATAACCTTGCCATAATCTACTTAGTTTTTTACCCTGAAACTTGCTCACTCTAGGTTGTAAACAAACAATCCAGTTAATTAGTTGCAGTGTACCTTTGTTTTTTTCTTTGATCCAGAATTAGGAAGTAACCTAAATTTTCACTCTTCAAAAAAAGCTTGAAAACGTACTTCTCTGATAAGTGAGATGCCCCAACAACTTTATCTAACTGTTGGAGATGTGGTATGACAAGGGATCGATGCTCCAGATATAGTGGGGTTGCCCAAAGATAAGATCACTCTGCGATAAAATATTAGACATATACCGTAAGTCACTGGTGTGCCTAACAATTACGCTATCATCCTTCCTCCCTGGACCCATTTCCTGTCTTTATACTCTCCTAAATTTCTTTATCGCTGTAAAATCTTTTATCCCAGCCCAGTTTTTTCACTGTTTGGATTTTGTATTACTGGTCGAGGTGTGCTGGCAGTTTCTAGTGGGCGCCGGCATATAACTTATGAATGGAAGGAAATTAAGTGTAGAACCTTGTAGAGGAAATGCTGGCCTTCATATAGGATGTGGCACCAACCCTTCCTTACTTACTCTCCATTCAATCACCCATGCACAGCTAACCCTTTCACTTACTTATGTAACCATCAATTATTATTTTATTCTTTTTCTTTTACACAGTTAAAATCATAAATTGGCTATTTTTTAAGATTCTTTCATATCATAGTACTGTAGTATCAATATCCCAGCACCAATTATTTAATTTTGTCTTTAACTTGTATGATGCTTAGCAAAAAAGGCAGAATACATGATTACTGGCAACGAAAACTATGTTATTAATCTGTAGTGTGCAGTTTTACATAAAAACAGTACACATTTCTACCTAGGCAAGAAGAAAATGGTCAGCATTGACCTGAAAGCAAACACTGTAGATCAACAGCATGTAACTATATAGAGAAACAGGTAAACAATTAATACTGTTTAAAAAGGTGAATAACTGTACCTGAAAATAGCAGGAAATGAATCCTAGTGAGCCAATAAACAATAGCTGCAATGTGCAAGTCTGTAAAAAGTTGATACAAATTACTATTAGCTTGCAGCCTGTTAAATAAATAATGCCCTCTAGTGGTCAAATTATTGTTGTGCTCTTGATTAGCTCTATGATAAATGTAGTTGCAGAGCTAATATCCTACTTAATGCAAATGCTGCAGATGATATACATAGATTTTTAAATCTGTGGAAAAAATGATGTTTATTAAATAGGAGTGTATTTCCCCCATCTAATATTTCGTAAAATAAAAGGTTAGGTCATTGGAAGTTGCCCCTTTCTTGTCTCTAGAGACAAGAATAGGTATACTGAAGTTAAGAGTAGAGAAGTGGAAATTCTCCTAAAGAACCAATGTAAACTTGTATGTAATGGCAACAGGGAGTGCTGTATATCATAATGTTCCTTTACAAATGTGCCTAGTAAAAGTGAGTGACAGAAACTGGTAAGGAAGAATAGGGTCCTAGCCTAGGTAGCAGCCTCGGCCCTCCTCATCTCTATGATTGGCATCAATAAGGTTTGCAATATGCACATTGCCCATTTGCCTAGAAATGCATTATTATTTGGGAAGTGACAGGCAGGCCAACAGCTTTAACCTGCAACTCTACTTTTGACCATAGGCATGGACATCTGCCAGACCCTAGGCTGCTGCCTAGGTTGCCTTGAGGATAATCCAGCTCCGGGGCTTGTCCTTCGCTGCAAAATGCTCCTTAGTGCCTAGAGCTAAAGTCACATACAGGCATAATAGCTTTATACACGCGTCTTCAACAAGAGGTTTTGTTCACTGTGCCATTCTGAAATGCAGCTGTAGCATCTTTCAACATTGGAGTTGGATCCCTGATTAGTCCCTATGCTTACCATAAATACTGATGTAAAGCCAGTAAAGGAAATTTAAAATGAGCTGTAGCACTGAATTGTCATATACAAAAAGTCTCAACACATTCAAAATGTTTTAAATTAGGGCAGTGTTTCTTTTTTCTGATAGTGCCATAATTACAGTCTAATGCCCCGTACACACGGTCGGACTTTGTTCGGACATTCCGACAACAAAATCCTAGGATTTTTTCCGACGGATGTTGGCTCAAACTTGTCTTGCATACACACGGTCACACAAAGTTGTCGGAAAATCCGATTGTTCTAAACGCGGTGACGTAAAACACGTACGTCGGGACTATAAACGGGGCAGTGGCCAATAGCTTTCATCTCTTTATTTATTCTGAGCATGCGTGGCACTTTGTCCGTCGGATTTGTGTACACACGATCGGAATTTCCGACAACGGATTTTGTTGTCGGAAAATTTTATCTCCTGCTCTCCAACTTTGTGTGTCGGAAAATCCGATGGAAAATGTCCGATGGAGCCCACACACAGTCGGAATTTCCGACAACACGCTCCGATCGGACATTTTCCATCGGAAAATCACGTACGTCGGGACTATAAACGGGGCAGTGGCCAATAGCTTTCATCTCTTTATTTATTCTGAGCATGCGTGGCACTTTGTCCGTCGGATTTGTGTACACACGATCGGAATTTCCGACAACGGATTTTGTTGTCGGAAAATTTTATCTCCTGCTCTCCAACTTTGTGTGTCGGAAAATCCGATGGAAAATGTCCGATGGAGCCCACACACAGTCGGAATTTCCGACAACACGCTCCGATCGGACATTTTCCATCGGAAAATCCGACCGTGTGTACGGGGCATAAGTTTCCCTTTTTTTTTTAACCCTTTCATGACTAAGCCTATTTTTGAAATTTGGTGTTTACAAGTTAAAATCCGTATTTTTTGCTAGAAAATTACTTAGAGTTCCCAAACATTATATATATTTTTTTAGCAGAGAATCTAGAGAATAAAATGGCGATTGTTGCAATATTTTTTATCACACGGTATTTGTGCAGAGGTGTTTTAAACGCAAATTTTTGGAAAAGGGACACTTTCATGAATTTTAAAAAATCCAAACAGTAAAGTTACCCCAATTTTTTTATATAATGTGAAAGATGATGTTACGCTGAGTAAATAGATACCAAACATGTCACCCTTTATAATTGCACGCACTCGTGGAATGGCGACAAACTACGGTACCTATGAATTTCCATAGGCGACGCTTTAAAATTTTTTTACGGTTACCAGGTTTGAGTTACAGAGGAGGTCTAGGGCTAGAATTATTGCTCTCGCTCTGACGATCACGGCGATACCTCACATGTGTGGTTTGAACACCGTTTACATATGCGGGCGCGACTTCCGTATGCGTTTTCTTCGCTGCGCGAGCTCGCGGGGACAGGGGCACTTAAAAATTTTTTTTTTTTTATTTATTTTATTTATTTTTTTACTTTATAAATTGTGTTTTAAAAAAAATTTTTTTTTTTTTTACTTTTATTGCTGTCACAAGGAATGTAAACATCCCTTGTGACAGTAATAGGTGGTGACAGGTACTCTTTATGGAGGGATGGGGGGTCTAAAAGACCCCCCATCCCTCCTTTACACTTCAAAGTATTCAGATCGCAGAAAAATCGGCGATTCTGAATACTGTGTACTTTTTTAAATTCGGCGCCATTGGCAGCCGAGTAAACGGGAAGTGACGTCATTTACAACGAGAAGGCTGGAACGAAGCCGCTCACAGCTTCGTTCCAGCCTGCCCCCAGCCGCCGAAGGTACCCAATTGGACACCGGGCCTCCCGATCGCACGGGAGGCCCAGTAACAGCGGCGGGAGGCGGCGGGAGGGGGGGGGACGTCCCCTCCCGCTCCTCCGGTATAACAACCGAGCGGCTTTCAGCCGCATCGGTTGTTATACACGGGTAGCCGATCGCCCGCTGTAAACAACGGTACTGGGATGATGCCTGCAGCTGCGGGCATCATCCCGGTATAACCCCGGTCGGCGGGAAGGGGTTTTAATCAGCACAAGGGACAGCACGTTTATTGCATGAGAAGTGTCCCTTGTGCTGGTTGCTCCTGTCTTAAAGTGGACTTCCACCCACTTTTACAACTCTTCAGCATCCCTCACTAAACTGTGCACTGTAAATAAATTGGATATTTTTTAATTTTTTTTCTCAGCACCTACTGTATATTTGCTGTATCCATTTTTCACTTCCTCCTCCCTGGCTGCGGCCCATCGCATCATTTCCTGTTTACAATGCCTTCTGGGAAGGGGCGGCAACTTCCTCTAAAACTGCCATTGCTATGGAAACCTGACCTGAAACCTATTACACTGCTTGTGCTGCACTGAGCATGTGCGAGATCTGCAAGGATGAGATCCAGGAAAGGAAGAAATACAGTCTGGCTTCAAATGCCCACACTTAAGATGGCCACGGCCTGCTGTAAGTTTTTTAAAATAACAAACTACTGCTATAAACTAACAAAACAGACCTTAGTTTACAGACTAACTTTACTAGAATACATTAAGCTTGTGTATTATAGGGGTATTTTTATTTTAAAAGTATCATTTCGGCTGGAACACCACTTTAATGACATTTTCTGTTCTCTGCCCCTCATATCAGCACGGTAATTAATACAGCCAATGGACCTATCATAGGTATTTGTCAAGAATGATGACTTTGCCAACCCTTTCCGCCCACCTCCGATCTATGAATGAAGGATGAGTGGTTGAATGAAAGGGTTGCCTCTACCATTCCTGGAGAGCGTTTCATTTATTCAAGCTATAGTACAGCTTCTATAAATGGGTCAAACGGGTGAAAAGGGTGGGCATAGTCGCCACTCTTTATAAATACCTATAGGTCCAGCGGCTGTATTAACCCCCACCACACCAAAAGATTGTCGCTGCAGGGTTATGGGGGAAGAAGATGGAAAATTTCAGCAGCCACCACCACAAAGAACACTTCTCATTGGATGTAATCATCATCCTTTGTGCTAATTTAAAAAAAATGAAAAAGAAAATACTAACTTAATACAGCAATTAATATATTTAGCTTGTAGAAAAGGAAAGTCAGTTTATGCTTAGGAATCAGTTGATGTAGGACAAAATGATCTTGTGGCCATTTAATGAGTTCTTGAGTGACAGTAGGCTAAATCACAACAGAACCTAACTGTAAATGGATCTGTGGTATAAACTAGGGAGGAAATAACTGGGTGTATTTCTGTGAACATAGTGGCATGTCTCTTACCCTGTGAGTAGTTCATTATTATTAAGGTAAGTGCAGATGGAAAGTGTGCTGCAATGTTCCAAGGTTTCCTCCCAATTCCACACTCCTGTATACATAGCCCTTAAAAGATTTTTTCATTACATCAAGGCTAACCTGGCACCGCTTACTTGCTCAGGGGTGATGTACAAATAGCTGTGCTTTTGTTAGGCTTTATTCCCTGAAGAAAGGTAAATTCAAAAGGCAATTATAACAAAGAACAAGGATGCCCTTGTCCTGCCACATGCCTGTGCAGTGTTACATATGTGTGTGTTTCGTCAACCAAAATACATAGAACAAAGAAGAAACACTGAAAGGTTAACCCAGAATCAAAGCTTGCATTGCAGCAAAAAGGGTTTTCTTGAACTAGTTCATCCCAGAATGGAGTGCAGTACATAACAAATTATTTTTCACTTTCTTAGAGCATGAATATTTGTGATGTATGATGTTTCATGGAACGATCAACGTGATGCCATGTAAGGTGCCCTATAATGTGCCCTGTTCCCATTTAATGTGCCCTGCTGCCCCCCATGTAGTGTGCCCTCCTAACCCCTATGTAGCAAGCCCTCCTAACCCCCTTTGCTTTGCTCTGCTGCTGCTCTGTACACTTCTTATCTCAAGTTTGACCCAGAATTGAGCAGAAAAGCAAGCACAAGTTTCATAGCAGGTACTTTTAAATATTGATTCTGTTATTTAAGGCTATTTCTAGTTATAGCTGTAGATGTGAACATTATTTCGGGGGTTCCCCGAGATCTCAAACATCTTGCCAAGGGTTCCTCCAAGGTAAAATGGTTGTGACACCCTACTCTACACACACAACGAAGGATGCAGATTTTTAGTACACATTTTCCTTGTTTGCTCCACTACCATCTCAAACTCCAAACTCCTAAATCCAGGTGACAGGGCCCTTTCTTCCTGTCCCTTTACCTAAGTCTACCCCATCAGTTCTATGCAGCAGTGAAAATGAACCCCAGGAAAAGGAAAAATGCTCTTCTGCAGTGGGGCTGCACCCATACTGCAAGGGTTAAAGGCTAATTTCTGTCTAGAGGACTTGGAAAAGCAATTTTACTACTCTAATCCTCAATGCTGCAAGGCCATTCACAAAAGCATCTTCTCTCCTGAACTTCAGTGGTCCAAGGTCCTCTGTTGTCATTAAGACAAGGCCCATAGCCCTGCACTGAATGTGAGAACACAACAAGACTACAACAAGATAGCCGTTTGGATGGTCTTCTCACATTTTGGGACTTGTCTAGGTGACCAGGCTGCTTCAAGTACATATGAACTTTGATGTGCCTTATTGCCGATGTTGTTTGTGAGTACATCTCTGTCTTTTTTATACAATAAAGCTATCACAAAATTAATGTGCTAGGTTGGTTGCATCCTCTGTTCCATGTTTTTACTGAATGTGAATGTGAGAAACAGGCCACTGCTGGAGCATAGGGGAGCACCATTTGTCGGTGGAGCAGAGGTACAGGTTAGTCAATGTGCGTAACACCACTGCAACTTTCCTTTTACTAGAATTATTAATATTATACAGGATTTATTTAGCATAGCACCAACAGTTTGCGCGGCGCTTTACAATATAAAGGGAGACAATACAGCAACAATACAATTCAATACAAGACAGTTAGAACGGCTCTGCTCCTGCGAGCTTACAATCTAAGAAGGGAGGGTTTTTCCTTTTACTGAAATTGAGCTTAAGAAAAACTCCAAATATTTTAAAAGCCCCCACACATATAAGCATAGACATGTTTTAAAGCACCTCCTATTGACAATTTTGGGTACTTTAATTTGTTGCCATTTTGTGGATGTATGCAATTTAAAAGTCTGAAATACTTGGTATCCATCTACTCGAAACAGTCTAGCAGTGTGCACTAAAATTAATGTAAGCGTATTGTTTACTGAAAATTAAGATTTGACTAAACAGTTGCACAAATATTGTGTTTGGTAAATCCTCTTACAGCCACACCAGTAGCTGTCTCAAGAAAATACTTATCGTTATCGACATGCCTCCATACTTCGAGCTTACAAAGGTGTGACCAAGAAGTGGCCTTTTGAAGTGGACAGCCCCAAGCCCTGCATCGGTCTGAGGATGGGAGGCATCTCTTACATCTGTGTAATTTCTTTTGTCTCTTCAAAATTTATCCCTGGAATGGTTAAAGGTAACAGGCTGCCAACTACTTCCAGGTATGGCATAGATTGTTTCTGTAAAGAAAGGTAATATTCCATAAACAGAGCTGAGTTGATACAGCAAATACACAGTATGTTAGATTGAAATCTAGCCAGCTCGCAGATGACGCCAAGCGCTTTAGTAAACATCATTCGTTCAGTTTCATGCCTTATCTTTTCCTCCGTTTCTAAGGGTCCTGGTGGTTTTCAGACACTTCTGCTTACAAAGGGAAATGTTTTTATGTTTGCTCACCATGGGAAGTCTTCCCTTGTTACACTGACACTTCGGGCTGCAGACAAATAACTCCCTTGTCTGGTGTGGTGGATATAAACATCTACAGCACACATAACTGATACAAGAAAAAAAAAACAAAAAAAAAAAACAGACAGGTAATTTTGCACAGAAAAGAAATACATGATGAAAAAAACATGTTTTTAGGATAAAAGACAAATAAGGAACTGTATTAAAACAACGTGTAATGGAAAATACCCCTCCAAACATATTTAGATATCTTCTTTGTCCAATTAATTAATGAATTACTATCAAAATTATTCATTGGATCAATATAGTCATCCTTTTTTAAAGTACTGAGACACTACATCCCAAATGAAAGTGTAAGGCAAATGGATGGTTTGTAAGGGATTTTCGAGGTGTCGATATGTCATTTAATACATGAGAAACATATATTCTCATAAAACATTGCTTTCTCTTATTGTCTTCCAGGACAGCCTCTGAGACATAGGGCTCCTCCCTCCGGGACAGGAAACACATTCATCCAAATGGTTAAAAAGAGGTCCTCCAGGCCTTCCCCTTCAGTTTTGTGTTTACTGCTGGACGGGAAGGAAGCATATAAGGAACCTGGGGAGCTCTATGTCCCAGGACCGTCCTGGATGAGCCACAGTCGCATACATAAACAAGCAGGGAGGGACCAGGAGCCCTGCACTGCAGTTGATAGCAGGCAAAATTTTTGCTTGGGCCAAAGCAAACTTGGCTTCTCTCTCAGCAGTACACTTAAAGGGGACTCAGAACTCTCTGGCGGACTTTCTCAGTCGTCAGCGAGTGAAGCAGGACAAATGGTCACTCAATTGTGAAGGCCTGGGGCATACCAGAAGTGGATCTGTTTGCCTCAAAAGACAACAAGTAAGTTGCTCAGTTCTTTTCCATGCACTCGCTGGATCAAGACAGGGGGATGGATGCCTTCGCCAATACTTGGCACTTCCATCTTTGCTATGTCTTCCCCCCAGTGAGGCTAATTGCGGCGGTCCTTCAAAAATTTCTGACTTTCTGACGGATCTCATTTTGAAAGCCCTGCTTTGGCCAAAGAGGGCCTGGTTTGCAGTCATAAAGAGATTGGCCGTATATCCTCTGATTCCTCTTCCTATGAGGGAGGATCTGATCACACAGGGTCCTATCCATCATCTTCAGATAGAGATCCTCAAGCTTACAGCATGGTATCTGAGGAACAGCTGTTAAGGGCTCAAGGGTTTTCAGAACGAGTCATTAAAACCCTCTTACAATGTCGTAAACCAGTGACCAGGGCCATCTACGCTAAGGTCTGGAAGAGGTTCAATTCCTGGTTAGTGGAACAGGGGGAAGAACAAGGAATCCCAGCAGTGTTGGACTTTTTCCAGGCAGGAGTGGAATTAGGTCTTTCTATCAGTGCCCTAAAGGTACAGGCAGCCGCCTTGAGTGTTTTTCTCCAGGTCTCCCTGTAGCAAGATCGTTTTGTAAAAAGTTTCTTTAAAGCCCTCTCCAGTCAAGTCCAGGCCAGTGAAGGTCAGGGCCTGTCCCTCCTGGGATTTATCCTTGGTACTCAACGCCCTTACTAATTATCCCTTCGAACCTCTGGAAAAATCTAATGTTAAGTGGGTGGCTCTAAAGACAGCTTTTCTGATTGCAATCACCTCAGCCAGAAGAGTGAGTGAGTTGCAGGCGCTCTCAATTAGAGAACCATTTTTGGAAATTTTGGAGGATAGGGTTGTGCTTAAAACAGATCCTAGTTTCCTCCCCAAAGTGTCTTCTACTTTTCATAGAACTCAGGATATTATCCTGCCAACATTTTAGTCCTCAGCTGATGAGGAAGGAGAATTCAGTTTAGTTGACGTTAGGCGTAGCCTTTTGGTTTATTTAGACATCAGCAAAGAATTCAGGAAGACAGAATCTTTGTTTGTAAATTTTGCGGGATCACGCAAAGGGTTTAAAGCATCAAAATCCACCATCGCTAGATGGAGAAGGATGACAGTTCTAGAGGCATACAGGTTGGCAGGGAGGCAAGCGCCTCTAGTTAAGGCACATTCAACTAGGGCGGTTGCAGCATCGTGGGCAGAGAAAGCCGGAGATCTGCAGAGCAGCGACGTGGTCAAGCTACTCCACGTTCGCAAAGCCGCTTGGACCTGGTTGCTGTTAAAGAACAGGCATTTGGACGAAAGGTCCTCCAGGCAGTGGTCCCCCCCTAACAGAGTAAGTTTCTTGCTTATCATCTCAGAGGCTGTCCTGGAAGACGATAAGGGAAAACAAGAGTTAGACTTACCAGTCACTCTTTTTCTAGGAGTCTTCCCACCCAGAGTTTTGTAGCTGGTGCAAAGGGTATATACTAATCATAGGCGTGCGACAGGGTGTGCCGGGTGTGCCCAGGCACACCCTAATCACCGCATGCGCATTAGTGTTATCGCTCTGTGTAGCAGCAGGAACATGGTAAAGATCTCCCTCTTACCTGCTCTGCCATAAGAAAAGTGTTTATGCTCTTCTCTTTCACTGTGCCGGCAGGGAGATAAATGTGCCAGGTTCATATATATGTAGACACATACACATGCATGTGTGTTTGAGCTTAAGGGTGCATACCCTAATACAATAGGCTGCGCACACCTATTATACTAATGTTATGCCAGTGTGTTATGTCTTTCAGAGCCTTCCGGCGGTTCTTGTGGAAACTGAAGGGGAAGGCTTGGAGGACCTCCTTTTAAGCATTTGGGTGAATGTGTTTCCTGTCCCGGAGGGAGGAGCCCTATGTTTTAGAGGCTGTCTGGAAGACTCCTAGAAAAAGAGTTACCGGTAAGTCTAACTCCGGTTTTTATTCATATAAAATGTTATTTATAAAACTCTATGCATTAAACATACGGTATACACTATCAGGGTGTATGAAGCATTCCCATTAAAATGCCTGTTACCATCTACCTATAACATTTTCACTATTTTGTGAGTCAAGTAGGTTTGTCCTCACAAGAACATCAGTGTTCACATGGTAGACTGGTGGCATTAACTGTAATGTAAACAAGTGAACTCTGCTTCTTTATACAGTATGGAAATTATATATATTGGACATGTGTAGTAACCCATACAGACGTTTGATGATCCCCCAAGGGACTGCAGGGGACACAATAAAGAAGGCAAGGCAGACTCTCCGCTAAAAAGTTGGCACTTGGTGACGCCATCAAATAGCAGTCTTCCTTTTTTGAAATAATATGAATAACTGCTGTAAAACAGCCAACACGTTTCGGCCGTTAGGTCTTAATCGTGAAGCCAACGCATTGGCTGCTTTACAGCGGTTATTCAGGTTGTTTAAATAATGTAGGACCGCTATTTGATGTTATCCCGAGTGTCAATTTTTCCTCCAGTGATTCATGCTATGCAGAGGCATCAGCAGCCTGACACTCTAAGCAACGGGTGGAGCTGAGAATTGTGAATTGAGGAGGTGGAAGCGCTAATACACCTGTCTACAGACTCTCAGCTAAACCTAAAATGATTCTTGGTTTGCAACAGTAGTAGAGGTACACTTTTATCTAGATTTTATGTTTACCATGTTTTGAAGTACAAGGTTGTTTATAGAGTAATCTTTGTTGGATGTTGGTGCCTTGTTTTTGCCAATGGAGATTATATTTGTGCTATATCATACTCCACTAGAAAGCAGACATTGCACAGAACTCCAGACATCATATACTGTACCGTGTAGAAGTTTTAGGCAGGTGTGAAATAATGCTGTACATTGGGAATGCTTTCAGAAATAGTAGCGTTAATAGTTAATTTTTATCAATTAACAAAATGGAAAGTAAATGAAAATAAGAGAAAACCAAATGAAATCAATATTTGATGTGACCACCTTTTACCTTCAAAACAGCATCAATTTTTCTAGGTACACTTGCACACAGCATTTTGTAGGAACTCAGCATGAAGGTTGTTCCAAACATCTTAGAGAACTAACCATCTTCTGTGGTTGTAGACTGCCTTAAACCATTCTATCTATTCATGTAATCCCAGACAGACTTGATGATGCTGAGATCAGGGCTCTGTGAGGACCAAACCATCAATTCCAGCACTCCATGTTCTTCTTTACACTGAAGATAGTTCCTAATGGCATTGGCTGCATGCTTGGGGTCACTGTCCTGCTACAGAATAAGAGTGAAGAATTGTGGAGGTTCCTTGCAAGTTTGGGGCTGCATTTCTGCAAATGGAGTTGGAGATTTGGTCAGGATCAATGGTGTACTTAGTGCTGAGAAATACAGACAATATTATTATATTAATATTATACAGGATTTATATAGCGCTGACAGTTTGCGCAGTGCTTAACAAAATAAAGGCAGACATTACAGTTACATTACAATTTGGTACAAGAGGAATCAGAGGGCCCTGCTCATTAGAGCTTACAATCTAAAAAGAGAGGATCAATTGATACAAAAGGTAATAGCTGTGGGGGATGAGCTGATGGAGGAAGTAAAACAGTGTATTAGTTAGAAGCAGGATAGGCTTCTTTAAAGAGAAGGGTTTTCAGGGATCGTCTAAAGATGGATAGATTAGGGGACAGTCGGACAGATTCGGGTAGGGAGTTCCAAAGGATGGGAGAAGCTCTGGAGAAATCCTGGAGGATTGCATGGGAAGAGGTAAAAAGAGAGCAGGAGGTCTCGGGAGGACCAAAGAGAGCAGCTTGGTTGGTATTTTGGGACTAGGTTAGTGATGTAGCTGGGGGCAGGGTTATGGATGGCTTTGTAAATTATCGTTAGTACTTTGAATGGTTGGTAAGGTGGATGAGTCTTGCAACGACATTCATTATGGACTGAAGGGGGGATAGACTATGTAAAGGTAATCCAATGAGGAGGGAGTTGCAGTAGTCGAGGCGAGAGATAACCAGGGAGTGAATTAGAAGCTTGGTGGTATCATTAGTTAAAAAGGGGCGTATTCTGGAAATGTTGCAGAGGCTAAGGCGGCATGATTTGGACAGGGATTGGGTGTGAGCCTGAAAGGACAGTTTAGAGTCTAAGGTTACCCCTAGCACCCTGGCATGTGGGGACGGACTGATAGATGTGCCATTGATCTTGACAGACAAGTCAGGAGAAGGGGCACGTGGGGGAGGAAATATTAAGAGCTCAGTTTTAGATAGATTCAGTTTGAGGAAGTTTGACATCCAGGCTGATATGTCTGTTAGTAAATCAGTGATGCGTGAAGAGACTGATGGGGTTATCTGAGGGGCAGAGAGATAGATTTGGGTGTCATCAGCATATAAATGTTAGTGGAGGCTATCAGCTGACCCAGGGAGGATGTGTAGATCGAGAATAGTAGAGGTCCAAGGACAGAACCTTGGGGGGCCCCAACGGTAAGAGGAGTTGGAGAGGAGGAAGTGGAGTTGTAAGTGACACTGAAGGTGCGATGAGATAGGTAAGATTCAAACCAACGGAGAGCGCAACCATGGAGAGCAAGCAAATTGAGTTTTTTGAGGAGGAGGGGGTAGTCAACTGTATCAAAGGCAGCGAAAAGGTCCAAGAGTAAGAGTACGGAATAATGACCGTTGGTTTTGGCTGTTAGTAAGTCGTTTGTGAGTTTTAGGAGGGCAATTTCTGCGGAGTGCTGTGGGCGAAATCCAGACTGAAGGGGATCAAGAAGGTTATTCTCAATGAGGTGGTTGATCAGTCAGCTGTAGACTAAATGTTCAAGGAGTTTGGAGGCAAAAGGGAGTAAAAAGATGGGTCTTAGTTTGTTAAGATGGGTGGCGTCTACTCCGTCTAGTGAGGCCTTTTTTGGTATGGGAGTGACTAGCGCATGTTTTAGAGGGTTGGGGAAGATGTCAGTAGAGAGTGAGAGGTTGAAGATATGAGTTAAAGTGTAGGATAGAGCCAGATGGTGACTGTAGTATTTGAGAAGGAACAGGGTCCAGGGGGCAGGAGGTTAGGTGGACTATAAAAAAAATGTAGTGACTTCCTCTATAGTAGCTGGGTTAAAAGAGGGATGTATTGATTGTGCAGGAGGAAAAGGAGTGTAAAGTGAGGGAGATATCTGTAGAGTGGAGATCTTGAGACGAATTGTCTCAATATTATTTTGAAGTGATTAGCAATCTCCTGGGCAGTTGAGTGAGTTAGTGGGTAGAGGTAATGGAGGACAAAGTAGAGAGGTAAAGGTAGAAAAGAGTTGACGGGGACTGCGCGAGATGGTGTTAATGAGAGTGATAAAGTAGGTCTGTTTGGCAGTGTGGAGGCAGGAATGGTATTTTTTGAGGCAGATTTATATTGGCTGAAATCTTGCTGTGACTTAATCTTACACTTCAGACGCTCAAGAACGTGGCTCTGATTTTTGAGGGTTCTGGTATTGTCTGTCTGCCAGGGTTGTAGCGATCGGGGCCTGATTCTGTGTGTAGTGAGGGGGGCGAAGGTATCCAGGGTGGATGACAGTGAACTGTTGCAGACAGAAGTGGCCAATTTGGGGCAGGACAAAGATGAGATTTTGTCATAGAGACATTCTGTAACAGAAAAAAGAAGAGAAGGGTTAAGATGGTGAAGGTTTCTACGGGTAATAGTTTGGTAGTTGGAAGGCAAGGAGGAGAAAGTTAAGGCAAGAGTGAAACTAATAAGGTGATGTTTAGAGAGAGGAATAGGAATATTGGAGAGGTTGTGCGGAGTGCATAAGCAGGAGAATATGAGGTCAAAGCAGTTGCCAACAGCGTGTGTCCATTGTTTTAGGTCAAAAAAGGATGTTAGGCTCAGCAGCTTAGAAGTAGCGGGAGTGTTAAGATTAACAGGGATGTTGAAGTCACCAAAAATGATTGTTGGAATTTCAGAAGAGAGAAAGTAGGGTATCCAGGCAGAGAAGTCGTCAAGGAAGCTTGATACTGGTCCAGGGGGCCAATAGATCACAGCAATTCTCAATGAAACTAGATAAAATAGATGAATACAGCGAGCTTTAAATGAGGAGAGGGACAGAGAGGGGAGTGGATGAAGAACCTGAAAAGTGCTTTGAGGAGATAGGAGGATTCCAACACCACCTTCTTTCTGTCCACTAGGCCTGGGAGAGAGTCCACAGGAGGCCAACATAGGAGAGAGCAGCAGAAGAAGGAAATTCAGATTCTTGAATCCAGGTCTCAGTAATTGCAAGTAGGTTCAGGGAGTTTGTTATAAATAGGTCATGGATGGTGGTGAGTTTGTTACAAACAGAGCGGGCATTCCAAAGGACACAGGAGAAGAGGAGGCTGGTTCTAGGCAGAAGAGGAATAGAAATGAGATTGTGGGGATTGGGGCTGCTATCAGAGCATGGGGTGTGCTGGGTATGTTGGCCGAAGGTAAATGATGGCGGTCCAGGATTTCAGAAATATCTCCAGAAGTTAGGAGAAGCAGAAGGGTGAGAGAGGTGATATGGGAGTGTGACTTATGTGGGGGGGACACGTCCCAGTGTCCTGCAGGTTTTATTAGTATATGGGTTCAGAATTAGCAGGAGCTGATACGTGCAGTAATAAGGTGAAGACAGGAGTGAGGGTGATATATATAAGCTGTGGGCTGGAGAAGATGGTTGAAGGAGAGAAATTTAAGGAGAGAAGATGCAACTGTGAGAAGGAAAAGTAGGGAGTGCATGATACAGAGTGGTGAGATTGAGAGGAAGCATGGATGAGAGATGAAAAAGTTTGATGGAGAATTAGGTCACCTGTAGTCTGTTTAGTGTTCTGCAGTAGTCTGTCTGCAATATCTGTATCCATCATGCCATACCATCAGGGAGGTGTGTGATTGGCCCCAAATTTATTCTGCAGCAAAACAGCGACCCCAAACATACAGCTAATGACATTAAGAACTATCTTGAGGGTAAAGAAGAACAAGGAATTCTATAAGTAATGGTTTGGCCCTCACAGAGCCCTGATCTCAACATCATCGAGTCTGTCTGGGATTACATGAAGAGACAAAAGGATTTTAGGCAGTCTACATCCACAAAAGATCTGCGGTTAGTTCTACAAGATGTTTGGAACAACCTACCTGCCGAGTTCCTTCAAAAACTGTGTGCAAGTTTACCAAGAACTGATGCTGTTTTGAAAGCAAAAAGTGGTCACACCAAATATTGATTTGATTTGGATTTCTCTTCTGTTCTGAGAGCATTCTAAGATTACAGCATTTTTGCACACCTGCCTAAAGCTTTTGTACAGTACTGTGTATCTACACATAACCGGCCGATGACAAACTTCGTTAACTCTGAAAACAACTGATATAGCACATAGATGGTGTGCTAGAGAATATAATAGAGATGCCTCCTCCACAGCAGTGAGAGTCTGCCCATCCAATTGTACTACCCATTTGCCTTTTGCTAAAACAGAATTATGCATGAATGGAAATATTTCTCCAAATGTATTCAGGTGTCTTCTTTCTCCTATTAAAAAGAAGATTACATAAAGACAGGGACGATCCTAGGGTCACTGGCGCCTGGGTGCAGAAATATTTCTGGTGCCCCCACATGGGCGTGGTCATCTTACCAACCCCTCCCCTTTACAAATGTTTCTATGGCAACGACTCAAACACAGAGATGCTCCCCTAAGAAGTCCTTGTTACCCTAGGATCCTCCCATGATCTTTTAACAATAAAAAAAATACAGGAAGAGCTTACACTAATGAGACCTGGAGGGGAGTCTCTCTGATGCACACAAAGAGGGCTTCTGTTAGAGAGTCTGTTAGAAAGAGCCCCCAGACATAGTACAGGAGATGGTCAGAGACTGCAATCAAGGTACAGGAGATGGTCAGAGACTGCAGACATAATACAGGAGATGATCAGAGACTGCAGACATACTACAGGAGATGGTCAGAGACTGCAGACATAATACAAGAGATGATCAGAGACTGCAGACATAGTACAGGAGATGGTCAGAGACTGCAGACATAGTACAGGAGATGGTCAGAGACTGCAGACATAGTACAGGAGATGGTCAGACACTGCAGACATAGTACAGGAGATGGTCAGAGACTGCAGATATTGTACAGGAGATGCCCAGAGACTGCAGACATAGTACAGGAGATGGTCAGAGACTGTAGTTATGATACAAGAGACAGTCAGAGACTGCAATCATAGAACAGGAGATGGTCAGAGACTGCAATCATAGAACAGGAGATGGTCAGAGACTGCAGACATAATACAGGAGATGATCAAAGACTGCAATCATAGAACAGGAGATGGTCAGAGACTGCAGACATAGTACAGGAGATGGTCAGAGACTGCAGACATAGTACAGGAGATGATCAGAGACTGCAGACATAATACAGGAGATGATCAGAGACTGCAGACATGTTACAAGAGATGGTCAGAGATTGTAGTTATGATACAAGAGACAGTCAGAGACTGCAATCATAGAACAGGAGATGATCAGAGACTGCAGACATAGTACATGAGATGGTCAGAGACTGCAGACATAGTACAGGAGATGGTCAGAGACTGCAGACATAGTACAGGAGATGATCATAGACTGCAGACATAGTACAGGAGATGGTCAGAGACTGCAGACATAGTACAGGAGATGCCCAGAGACAGCAGACATAGTACAGGAGATGATCAGAGACTGCAGACATAGTACAGGAGATGCCCAGGGACTGCAGACATTGTACAGGAGATGGTCAGAGACTGTAGTTATGATACAAGAGACGATCAGAGACTGCAATCATAGTACAGGAGATGGTCAGAGAAAGCAATCATAGAACAGGAGATGGTCAGAGACTGCAGACATAGTACAGGAGACGGTCAGAGACTGCAGACATAGTACAGGAGATGCCCAGAGACTGCAGACATAGTACAGGAGATGGTCAGAGACTGCAGACATAGTACAGGAGATGATCAGAGACTGCAGACATTGTACAGGAGATGGTCAGAGACTGCAGACATAGTACAGGAGATGGTCAGAGATTGCAGACATAATACAGGAGAAGGTCAGAGACTGCAGACATAATACAGGAGATGGTCAGAGACTGCAGACATACTACAGGCAATGGTCAGAGACTGCAGACATAGTACAGGAGATGGTCAGAGACTGCAGACATAGTACAGGAGATGGTCAGAGACTGCAGACATAGTACAGGAGATGGTCAGAGACTGCAGACATAGTACAGGAGATGATCAGAGATTGCAGACATAATACAGGAGAAGGTCAGAGACTGCAGACATAATACAGGAGATGGTCAGAGACTGCAGACATACTACAGGCAATGGTCAGAGACTGCAGACATAGTACAGGAGATGGTCAGAGACTGCAGACATAGTACAGTAGATGGTCAGAGACTGCAGACATAGTACAGGAGATAGCCAGAGACTGCAGAAATACTACAGGAGATGGTCAGAGACTGCAGACATAATACAGGAGATGATCAGAGACTGCAGACATAGTACAGGAGATAGCCAGGGACTGCAGACATAGTACAGGAGATGCTCAGAGATTGCAGACATAATACAGGAGATGGTCAGAGACTGCAGACATAGTACAGGAGATGGTCAGAGACTGCAGACATACTACAAGAGATGGTCAGAGACTGCAGTTCCTATGGACATTAGTACATAATGGCCGATCGGCCCTCTCACCTGACCCAGCGATACAGCAACGGTTCCTCTGATCAGGAGTCAGCTCACTCTGAATTGCCCATGGTGACTCCGCTGGGTAGCACCCAGATCTGTATTCCTGCAATGACTCCATTCCTTTCTCTGCCAGGGATGGCGCTAGGCTGTGTGGCTTTCCCTCTGGTGGCGCAGGGCAGCGGGGTTCTCTCTCTGATGGTGTTCTCTCAGCACTATCCTCTCCCTCTGGAGTCCTGGGTGTACTTCCCTGAAAGCTTTCCCGGCTCCTGTCTCTCTCTCTCTTTCCCATTCAGCTGAGCATGCTGTGTGGGCTGCAGTTTCCGTGTTACAGTGGGGCTGCCAGTCCTCGGGACTATATGTCCCACAATTCTCTTCTCTGCTCCTTTTTCTATTCTGTTTCCTCCCTGGTTGATATGAAGGCGGGGGAAGAAACATAGTGGGCAGCTGTGTTGGCCAGTGCCGCTCACTAGTACAGCAGCATGCAGGAGGAGAGGGAGGGGGGAATGGAGAGCCCGCAGCTGCAATGGCTTCACTAGGGTTGGGGTCACCCCCCTTCCACCAACTATAGTTGCCCCTTAGTACAGACCCCCCTCCACTACATATAGACCCGCCTCCGTCAGTGCAGAACCCGCACTAAGTATAAACCCCTCCCTCAGTACAGACCTTACTCAGTACAGATCCCCCCCAGATAACCCCCCTCCATTAGTACAGACCCCCCCAGGACAGATTTCCCCCTAATTAGTACAGACCCCCACAGGACAAACCACCCCTCTATTAGTACAGACCCCCCCAGGACAGACCCCCCATTAGTACAGACCCCCCTCCATTAGTACAGACCCCCCCACCATTAGTACAGACCCCCCTCCATTAGTACAGACCCCCCAGGACAGACCCCCTCTCCATTAGTACAGACCCTCCTTCCATTAGTACAGACCCCCTCCATTAGTACAGACCCCCCTCCATTAGTACAGACCCCCCCAGGAGAGACCCCCTCTCCATTAGTACAGACCCCCCTCCATTAGTACAGACCCCCCCTCCATTAGTACAGACCCCCCAGGACAGACCCCACTCCATTAGTACAGACCCCCCCTCCATTAGTACAGACCCCCCTCCATTAGTACAGACCCCCCTCCATTAGTACAGACCCCCCAGGACAGACCCCCTCTCCATTAGTACAGACCCCCCTCCATTAGTACAGACCCCCCCTCCATTAGTACAGACCCCCCAGGGACAGACCCCCCTCCGTTAGTACAGACCCCCCCTCAGGACAAACCTCCCCCTCCATTAGTACAGACCTCCCGAAAAACCACCCCCCCATTAGTACAGACCCCCCCTCAGGACAAACTACCCCCTTCCATTAGTACAGACCCCCCCACACAAACCACCCCCCTCCATTAGTACAGACCCCCCATAAACCACCCCCTATTAGTACAGACCCCCCCTCAGGACAAACCTCCCCGCTCCATTAGTGCAGACCTCCCGACAAACCACTCCCCCATTAGTACAGACCCCCCTCAGGACAAACCACCCCCCCTCCATTAGTACAGATCCCCCCCACCAACCACCCCCCTCCATTAGTACAGAGTAGACCCCCCCACAAACCACCCCCCTCCATTAGTACAGACTCCCCCTCCATAAGTACAGACCCCCCTCAGGACAAACCCCCCCTCCATTAGTACAGACCCCCCGATAAACTAACCCCCCCATTAGTACAGACCCCCTTCAGGACAAACTACCCCCCCTCCATTAGTACAGACTCCCCCCCACAAACCCCCCCTCCTCTATTGGTACAGACTCCCCCCCACAAACCCCCCCTCCTCTATTGGTACAGACTCCCCCCCACAAACCCCCCCTCCTCTATTAGTACAGACTCCCCCTCACAAACCCCCCCTCTATTAGTACAGACTCCCCAACAAACCCCCCCTCCTCTATTAGTACAGACTCCCCCCCACAAACCCCCCTCCTCTATTAGTACAGACTCCCCCCCACAAACCCCCCTCCTCTATTAGTACAGACTCCCCCCCACAAACCCCCCTCCTCTATTAGTACAGACTCCCCCCACAAACCCCCCCTCCTCTATTAGTACAGACTCCCCCCCACAAACCCCCCCTCCTCTATTAGTACAGACTCCCCCCACAAACCCCCCCTACTCTATTAGTACAGACTCCCCCCCACAAACCCCCCCTCCTCTATTAGTACAGACTCCCCCTCACAACCCCCCCCTCCTCTATTAGTACAGACTCCCCCCACAAACCCCCCTCCTCTATTAGTACAGACTCCCCCCCACAAACCCCCCCTCCTCTATTAGTACAGACTCCCCCTCACAAACCCCCCCTCCTCTATTAGTACAGACTCCCCCCCCACAAACCCCCCCTCCTCTATTAGTACAGACTCCCCCTCACAAACCCCCCTCCTCTATTAGTACAGACTCCCCACCACAAACCCCCCCTCCTCTATTAGTACAGACTCCCCCCACAAACCCCCCTCCTCTATTAGTACAGACTCCCCCCCACAAACCCCCCTCCTCTATTAGTACAGACTCCCCCCCACAAACCCCCCTCCTCCATTAGTACAGACTCCCCCTCCATAAGTACAGACCCCCCTCAGGACAAACCCCCCCTCCATTAGTACAGACCCCCCGATAAACTAACCCCCCCATTAGTGCAGACCCCCTTCAGGACAAACTACCCCCCCTCCATTAGTACAGACTCCCCCCCACAAACCCCCCCTCCTCTATTAGTACAGACTCCCCCCCCCACAAACCCCCCCTCCTCTATTAGTACAGACTCCCCTTCACAAACCCCCCTCCTCTATTAGTACAGACTCCCCACCACAAACCCCCCCTCCTCTATTAGTACAGACTCCCCCTCACAAACCCCCCCTCCTCTATTAGTACAGACTCCCCCCCCACAAACCCCCCTCCTCTATTAGTACAGGCTCCCCCCCACAAACCCCCTATTCTATTAGTACAGACTCCCCCCCACAAACCCCCCCCCTCTATTAGTACAGACTCCCCGAGTCCCCCCCACAGACCCCCCCTCAGGACAAACCCCACCCGGGCATGCAGCCGCGCCACCCGGGGGAGAAGATCGTGTCCGAGGGGAGAAAAAGAAATGACAGGCACTGTACACCGCGCGGCATGGACCGCCCCGCCCCCCAACGACTTCACTGCGTGGGTCTCTCTCCGAACAGAGAGAGCCACTCTGATCTCCTCTGACAGGAGGATGGAGCGGGCGGGGACGGACTTGGGCAGGAAACACAGCGGCGGCGGAGAGAGCGGCCCGTGGACACCAACAAGAAGAGGAGGAGGAGGGAGGGGAGCACTCTGGCGCTTGAGCGCCCCCACCTCTGTGGGGCCTGGGTGAACTGCACCCCGTGCACCCGCCTAGGATCGGCCCTGCATAAAGAAAACCTAAAGGTTAGCAGTTCTTTTGAGAGTTGCACACTTCCAAGAGTGCTGAAAATAATCTCCATAGAGAGACTGCCATATTATTAAAAAATACTTCATTGAGAGTTATAGCTGTATGTTATCAGGAAGAACCTGCTATGAAAACTTTGTATTACCAGAGATATTAAGGAGAGTTTCAGATTGTCAGAGACACCCAGGAGAGATGCACATTGCCAGAAAAGCTGCCTCATTGATGGCATAGTTTAATGACATAACATGTTCATCTGACATTACTACAGAGCTGTGCAGGAACAGTTCTCAGAGGCTGCCCACCAGGGTCCGGAAGAGGTTTAGTGGCTCTGTCACTTTCACAGAAAATACAGTAAGCTAATTAATTACATTACTGTAGTGCTAATTTCATGCTTCTTTCACCCAAACAAGTCGCGCTTAGGAAACAGAACTCTAAATGTAATCTAAATTACAAATTATTTAATCCACAATGGAGCACTACAAAGCATGGGTATTAAAAGTTGGCTATCGGTCGCTGAGTTCTGTTTTATTTGGTGGTTTGTTAGTACTTGTGGTATAAGGACATCAGGCAGCTACAGGCTATGAGCTTGAGCTATAAACTACTGCAGTATATTTGACAAGCTCTTGCACTTCCTTCCACTGTGGAAGCACCCAAAGTGGTCATCTCTTCTTCCTAATTGGCCTTTCCCCTTTTTTTCAGTAATCTCAAGGCTAAAAATTATAGAAAGTTTACATATTAACATTATTATCCATATAAAGCAGTTAGAACATTAAAATACTTGAACTACAAATATTACAAACATGTACTAGAAGGTAGTATGCACCAAGTTTTTACTGTAGTCCAACCAGCAATTCATTAAATTATTAAGCTTCTGTGAACTTAGCAGATGCCCAATTTCATCCAGGCCTTACAAGTTAACTGTTGTTAAATATAAGAAATTGAGTCATTGAATGTGTCTCTTTAAGGTAATATTTGGTACAGCTGCCAATCATTGACTACTCCATTGATTAGGCAGTGATCAGAGGTCTTAAAAATGTTTAGGGTGGACTTTAAATTCCTGCATAAACAGTTTTTATTTCTTTCTGTGGATGTGTTTTTCTTATGACATTAATGTCTAGCACTGCATTGGCCTAGCTAATGGCGTAGTTATAAGCCTCTGGGCCCAGATGCAAAAATGAAATCAAGATCTCAATACCTTTTAACTACCATATACACAAATGCTTCATACAATATGATTTGTGCACAATAGGCACTCTTCATACTACATGATGATAATGACGCTACTAGTCAGGGAGTACAGTGGTACAATGAAATGGAAAAAACAATCATTCCTGAAATAGAAACAGAATGAGGATCTCAGTAAGTGGTTGTTATGTATGCAGAAGCATCTCCTAGAGCAACCTGAATTTGCTTCTTGAAATGTTCAAAGACAAGCATGGAAAATGTGACTATAATCTGTATATTTTCAGACTCAGTATAAGTCATATCTTTTTCCCTGTTAAAAGACAAGTTTGGGCTTGAAAAAACCCATACCCACCTCTGTGCTTTAAGTGATCACAACTGCTGATTGCTCAGTTCTCAGTCTACTCAGAGAAGAGAGCAGTGACTGTCATCATCGCTCTCTGCTCTTCTAGCATTCTGCGCCGGGCAGGGGAGGAGGTGGATACAGCTGGCTCCGGCTTTTTAGCTTGCACTGAGAGGCAGAGCCAGCTGTCAATCAGGCAGCTGGATGGACCTTGACAAAATTGTTGAGATCTTTCCAGAGTCTGGAGCAGCTGCGCCACATCAGCTGACAGAGGGCTGTAGCCCACTGTTAGCTGGTTCTGGGTCACAGGAGAGCAGAAGTAAGTACACTCCTGTGACCCACAAGGATGGCCAAAAAAAGCTTTGGCCATACTTTTCTTTTAATTCATAGAAGGCACAACTAATCATTGAGAGGTAAAAGTAAATCTGGCAAACTTTGCTTCCTCTTTCTTGATATGAAACATTGATGCCAACCAGGGGGGATTTCCAAACTTTCTTGGAACCAGCTGAGTAGATCATGCCAACAAGGAATAGGGTCAGAACAGTGAGATCATGGCAACATGCCCAGCCTCTCTAACTAGAGGAAAGGACCATGCCTTACCATTGGGATTATGTGTTTGCCTTTAGATGGCTTTCTGACATTTGTTCTCTGCATTTTCGTAACAACTCTGTTTACAATGGCCATTCAATTTGTGCAGAGATGAGTCACACCGATTCTTAATACAAGATCATTTTACATATAGAAGAGTATTTATGATTATAAAAATAGCTTTGTATATGGCTGCATTAGGAATCCTGTATGGCTACCTGCCATTGAAATGAATATTAACACATGTGTAATACTTACAGTTATTATGAATAAAAATGGACAACTTACTCCCACATTTCTTCTGCACGTGCAGATATGTCCTAGACATTTTATTGTAAAACTGCCATGAGTTTCAACAGTAGAGCTGGACTCATATTTCACTTGATTAGTGAAGTTGTACCCAGGAGAGGTTTCAGCTGGTTACAAAGAGAGACAGTTCTTCGGTGCAGCTGCCAAGACCTGTCTGTGGAGGAAATCATACCAAATTCCCTTACAAATTAAGGTGGATAATTAAAGAACAATGGAGACCATTTAATGGTTAACCCATGGAGCTTTTAAAAGACCTTCATATGTAATGCTGTTCTCATTGATTAAAGCTCTTCAAATGTCTGTGTTTGGTAAAGTGTTTTCACCCACTAAGCCTTCTAGGAGCATATTATATTGAATTTTTTGGTAAAATTGTTTTCCAGGAACATTATGTTTATAGCATAGATTGCTTGATTTGCAAATCAACCAAATTTCCGTAAAAAACTATATATATAACTATAACTATATTTATATACAGTACATTTCAAATCAATGTTAGTTTTTCCACAAATCATGGAATAAATGACAAGTATTTTGTTTACTTTAGTATACCTACATATGGCTCATTTTTGTTTTTATGTGAATTGAAGAAACAGCTATGAGTTCATGAGTTAGAGCAGCAAATCACTTACTTTGCATGATGTGTTTAAAGTGCTATCATAAATGAAACAAACACATATACACTGTATATACAGTTATTCCATATTTGGTACCTAGAGCTATCATTTCCAACCAGAAGTCACTGATTTCCCTCATCTGATATTGTAGTACTGCATAAAGATTCTTGGCCATTTGACATCCTCTAGAATAGCTTTTTTCAACCTTTTTTCTCCCAGAGGAACCCATAAAATATACTTTAGGTCTTGAGGAACCCTTGCTAAAACCAATTCATTGGTGGAAAAATGCTCCTTACATTGGTGGCTAGTGAGAATCATGAGCCTTTACAGTGGTGGTCTGACTGCTACCCTTGCAGACAGATAAAAAGATCATTATGCCAAGCGGTGTTAACCATGGATCTATGCAGGCACCATCAAATGGGAGGTCAATCAGCCACAGATCATGGAACATTTATCAATGGTCCCAGCAACCTCTGAAAGAATCCTAGTTGAGAATGGTTGCTATAGAGAAACTGGTGGTTTTGTATTATACTAAAGTAGATACATCAATTAATCTTACTGCTTAGTAAAATCTTAAAAATAAGATTTTTTCAAAATAAAACATTCCAATAGAACTTGGAGGGAAATCTTAAAAAATTGAAACATTCTAACAAAAACAGGTTTCAGATCAAAATGGTAAGTGATCCAGAAGATGGCTCTTGAGATTCACTTACTCCAGCCAAACGGCATAGCTAAGTCTGTAACCTCACTTTTATCCACTGCCGTTAAAGTGATCATGTCAGCACATAATCATGTATATCTAAACGCATACCTGTTAAAAAAGAGGAAATGTACTTACCTTTTTGGCATTCCGTGCCCTAAAGCACTTCTGTGATGCTACTTCCCAACCACTGCAAGTATTCCTTATTTCTGGGTGTGTGGAATACCTGCTCCCCCTCCACATGCTGTGGTTCCTCCCAGTGGCTCATAATTTAATGCAGGATGAAAGAGCTGGCAGGAGAAACCAATATGGCATATGGTGAGGAAAACAGGCATATGAGCCATCTGACTAGTCACATACTTGCAGTGGCCAGGGAGCAGTGAAGCAGCAGGCGTCCATCTTCTTTCAGCAGGTATGTTTTTAGAACACCAATGAGACCATAGGTGTATACTATCCTCCTATAAATTGGGCCTAAATGCCAGAATAATTTTTTGCCAATTTATGCATATTCATGTATGTAGAAACACAGTATTATTACAAGTTATTGGATATGGTGGGGACTATATACAGTATATATAACATATGTCAAACAAGTGCTCACAGTATTTACTGAGTATAGGAATTAATTGAGGTGCGCACAAAAAGATCTGAGCAGTTATCTTTCCTTCTTGTTTCAAGACCTACCTCTGACAGATATGTAAGCCATCTCTAATAGTGAGTGGCCCATTCTATTCTTTTTTTAGCAGTGGTGCCTAGATCTGTGTGCAGATGTCATAATTAGGGATGTGATTTACGGTTCCAGTGGATTTGTAAAGCCATATTTCCCTGTGATCTTTGATCTATGGTTAGCAGGCATAGAGGGGCCAAAAAGGGTATATTTGGATAAGCTGCCCCCTCACTTAAAATGGAGGGGTAGTGGCAGAAAACAGCTGTAGTGACAGTGTTTATAAGGTGGCTATAGAAAACGGATCACAACAGCAGATCAGTGGACCGTGGGTGCAACATCAGGCTCCTGCAGAAACGGGCTACAGTCTGCCCGTACCTCCTTTCAATAGTTCATGCATTCACAGGAATCTGTGAATGACGTGGCTGTGCGGCTGGAGCCCCACACAGTCACGCTGTCGACAGGGGCGGAGAGAGGATTACCCACCCACTGTCACAGAGCGGTCATTGAGGTGTGTGTGTGTGGGGGGGGGGGGGCTGCTTGGGTATGTTACACATTACACCCTAAATATGGGTGCAATGCTACCCCCGGAGGAGCTGCTTAAGTTTGGGAGAGCAATAACTGAGGTTATGCGTAATATAGCTCAATACTATATTCAGGCTGCTTTTAGGGGATTCAAAACTTAAGAATAACCCCAAAAGCAGAGGCACATTTACATGGCAAATAAATCACAATATGGCAATCCGTATCAGATTAGTTACCTTTACTCAGGTTGGCTCTATAAGTCCAGACAGGAGGAGAGCAGAGGAATGACCCTCTTATGTCAGGCCTCTCTCTTCTGTCCCCTGACACCACAGGCCCAACGTAAATCACTTCATTCAAATCAACATGTAATGGCTTAACTTCCTAGATAAACTGTTCCACACACCCACTGCATGTACAGAGCCCTGAATATGTGTGCGCGGGTCCGTATGGCACTAGTAGCTTCAGTCCTTTTGATGAAAACATAAAACTTTGTGTCTTCAGCTAGCCACTTTCATTGGTGCACTTAAACTCCTGAATAGCAGGGCCAAACAACACAACTGGCCCAGATTATCAAGTGAGGAAGGCAGGATCTTTCTCAGCAAGGTGACAGGACAATGGCGTCTGTATACAGTGTCCCTGGGAATGGATGACCTTATCCTTTAGCCCTGTGGCACTACAAGTGTTAGCAAGATGACTTACAGCAATGGTGTCTGTATACAGTGTCCATTTAACTTCTTCTGTGGTGCAGTGTCCCTGTTTCCTGCAAATGGGCCTTTATTATGTTGCTAGGACCTTTATTTTTCCTTTAAACTGATTTTTTTGCATTCGAGTTTGGTGGGTTTTATTTTTAGTTTATGTTGATAAGGGCCTTTTTAAAGTTTTGAGTACTCAAAGCTCATTTACTTGTTACTGGAAACTGTTCTTGGATAAGTGTGCAACTAGACCACCTCACATTAAATCACTCACATTCACCAAACCCCCTATCACCATAGATTTAATAAAATGTAGGCATGCACTGATTAGGCCTATTTTAGACACAGACACATTTGTTGATAATCCACAATTTTCTCAGAAATAACTTGAAACTGACAAAAGTAATCCATCACTGTTTATTTAATATTTATTAAATATCAGACTTTGCTTTTGGCTTGAGTAAATAACAAGAGGAGAGCTTCTGACGGGTGCAGTACTTTTATTCTTTTGCCTCAAAGGTGTGTATTAAGGTTGAACACCACAGACTTTAATCCCCTTGACTCCTTAAACACCTTAAGCACCATAAGCACCATGAAAACTGTAAAATGACATACAATACATTAGTTTACAGAGATCACCAAGAGAGGGTTACAACAGAATTACAAATGTGGAATTACAAAGTGGTGTTCCATTATCTACACACATATATCTAAATTAACATTAAACATTTAAGGAAACATGACTATATGTTCAAACATGTGGATTGTCTACAGAATATCTTTTAACTAACAGTGTGGACTCGATTTGTGCCTAAAACATATATACTGACAATGACAATGCACCTTTACTGCATACCTTGCTCTGCTTGCCAAGGGGTGTGTCATGGTTATGCAGTAATGTGTGTCTGTCAGCTCACCTTTCCTTCTGTGTTCACCTTTAAAGGCCAGCCACTCTCACCTGACTATTTAAAAAAATCTTCCCTCAGCATAGCTCCACCCTGGTCTCTAATTAGGAACACTATATTTACCTGGGCATTGCAAGCCAACCTTGCTGATCAACCATTGTGTGTTAGCTTTTGTGTGTACTTGCTGTGTTTCCTACGTCTGATTCCAGTTACCGACTTTGGCCTGTTCTTGACTTTCCCTGTCTGCTTGTGACCCTGACCTTTGGCATGTTATGTTTATCCTTGTCTGCTAGTCACCCTGACATTTGGCTTATCCCTTACTTTCCTTGTTGTTCCAGCCTGCTGCCTCCTTCCTCTTCTCCTGTAGTCTACAGTGAGCTGTGAGACCCTGGGGGCCGCGACCTGGAGCCAGACTGCAGCTCAGTCCATCCTCACCACTAGGGGCTCTTGTGAACACCTGCTGGCTCTTAGACTCCACGCCCTGGGGAATCTATGCTCTAGCTCCCAGTGGGATCTGTGTTAGTAATCCAGTAGACCTGCTTCCTGAACCTCCCAGGGTTCAATCTGCAGCAGTCAGTCCTAGGGTCCACTACCTAGCGGTGCACTTCCGACTCCTACAGAGTGCATCTGTCACCTGGTCTCAGGTGACCTGACAGGGTGCAAACTTTAAAATTCAGAAAACTTCCATAAACAATTGTCTTCCTACTGGTACTGCTGACTTGCCTGTGAATGCTGAATTAATGAGAGCCCCTTTCTCCAAAACTAGAGGAAGCAGGAAGTGTCTGATGATTAAAACATTCCACAGAGAAACAATAGGAAGGCAATAAAAGTTCCACCTGTCAGTCAGTGCTGAACAAAGGTTTAAAGTGACAAGCGGACAGTTACAGCTCTCAATGAAACTTCTGCACCTGACAACAGGTAGCTTGACTCAATTTTCTTGAGCAACCTGCTCCAGCTGTCTCCGATTTAGAGGATGTCTTCTCTGAACTGCATGTTTGAGTACAACATTGTACTTTCATAGTTGTTTGATATGATTCAGATCAGGCCCATATAAAAAAACACCTTAGAGTAGTCCAATGTTTTGCATGTAGTCTTTCTTGGGTGCTTTCTTGGAGGACCCATGATCTGTGATTGAGATAGAGTTTTCTGACATTAGGCAGTACAATGTGTTTTCAGATATTCTTGATAGACTTGAAATTTTAAGAGATGAATGTTGTGATCAGACAATGATGCACCTCAACCTTGAAGTTCAGTCTGTATCTCTTTAGAAGCTTTTCTTGGTTCTTTGTCTACTATATGCACTATCCTTCTGTTCAATCTGGTGGTCAGTTATTATTATATTTTTTTTTTTTTTGACTATACTAAATGAGCAAGCTATGAAAAAAATACTAAATTCACTGCTACAACATTTAGCAGGATATATAGTCCCTTCCTCAGACTAGTACATAATCTGTAGTTACCTATCCTAAACGAAGCCATCAAAGTGCCCAGAAGTTAATATGACTCAGCAAGTTTAGTGATTGAAATTGCTTTCATAGAAGTATCAGGCAATTAGACATAAATCATCATCACTGGCCAGTCAATTTTTTTCTTGCAGCCACATTGAGGGCAGTTGGCTACACTTCCATGGACCTTAAACTTCTTAATAATATTTGCAGCTGTAGTCACAGGAACATCAAGCTACTTGTAGGTGGTGTTATAGTCCTTGCCTTTGACTTGCTTGTGGGCAGGTCAGGGTGAAAGGTTGGTCGTCACATCCTCTTTGTTTCCCTCCTTGTTGGACGCCAAGCAAAGGTCACATGAGAGGCCTACCCCAGGGTGGCTTCTTCTGGACTATGCTAGGCACTTTGTTTAGGGTCATCACACTACACCTGGGGTACCTTTACTTGAGCCACGCTCACAACCCAAACAGGTGATCAAATAAGAATGAAGTTTCTTGATGTCATATGCACTAACACAGTCACTTTTGCGTTTTGGAGGGACACGCAGAGCCCTTTTCCTTTCCATCTGTTCTGCATATCACTGTTACCTCACTCCCAGTAATGGTATGGTGTCCAGCCGTGCACCTATCACAGACTCCATGAGTGCACTTACTTAACTCTTCCCCCTCTGTACCGGTGTACAGGATGAAGGCCCTGGCGGTACAGATCTGCTCCCATTGCTATCGGAGACCAACAACAGGTGTGCCAACATCTCCCTCGTTGCAAGAGGCTATCTCACGCTTAACAACAGGCGGTAAGAAAAACCTTTGTTACCCTTGGTAACCACTTCTATCTACTCACTGTATTAAGTCTTTAATGTCTTCATACCCCAGTTTGTTTAATGACCCATAGACTATGCATGCCGGTTACTTTTATATCACATTGGACCAGGGGTCGGACTCAGCAAAACTTGCCAAGAAAAACCCAGTAATTACAGTAACCCCCTAACTTCCAGCTGGGGCAGCAGTAACCACTTCCTGCCTAAAGACAAGGAGGGGGGCGCCTCTGAGTATATATCAATAACAATTTATTATAAAAACAATATACACTCACATGGAAGAAAGTAAAGTTGAGTTCGGGCACATCTCTGGGCTGACGAGATGGGACTACAGGTTGCAGTGAGTCCGCTTCAAGCTTGAAGGATGCAGCACATCAAACATCAGTCTGGATGGTGTAGAAATGCAAGTCACAGCAAGTCCTCTAGGTACTGGCCAGGTGCAGCATTTCAAAGCTCAGAGAGAGTGTGTGGTGGTTTGGTAAAAAACAGTCCACTTTCTGGTAGTTTCTGGAAGGAATGGGGGCAATGTAGCACCAGAGCCTGTAGTCAGCTGCACTGCAGCTTCGTTTAACCGTCTGGCGTCCGCGATGGTGAAAAGTGGCCACATGGTGAGAGTCCAGAACGAGGCTTGGAAGACAAACAGTGGGGCGCCGGGCAGCGACATCACTAACATGCGACGTGTTTCAGAGCCAGTGTGCTATGGATGTTGGGATAGCCATGCTCCTTTTTCAAGCATAACAGTGTAGAGTCTAATTGCAATATTTATATGATGAAACAAGGGGCGGAGTTAGAACAAATATATGTAACAAAGGGGACTGATTGGTGGAAATAGTAATACATAATTATAGCAACAGACAGAAAAACAAAATATAAATTCAACATACCATAATTAACTAATGAGCAAAGAGGAATTGGCTATTGGGTAATTAATGCGAAAAACATTAGTTAAAGAGTAGAATTTGATTAGGAACAGGTCTCATATTATAATGACACATTATATATATGTATATCAGAATTTAATAATAGATGATGATACTAGGTAAAAAATCATTTGTAAAAGCAAAAGGTGAGGGCAAATGAAAGGAATGTGCCTAAATGAACTGATACTGATGTATATGTGTTAAATGCATATTAATTGTATTGAGAATTAAAAAGGAAAAATGAATTATTAATTAAAAATTCTATAAAATAGTGTATATCGTATATCATGATAAAACATTTATACTATATACAAATTCAGCATACATTAAAAATATATATGATAAAATGCATACAGTACATAAAAAATATAGAAAATAAAATATATATATCTATATATAGATATAGATATATATCCTATATATACAGTGGGGATGGAAAGTATTCAGACCCCCTTAAAGTTTTCACTCTTTGCTATATTGCAGCCATTTGCTAAAATCATTTAACACACACAGCACCCCATATTGACAGAAAAACACAGAATTGTCGACATTTTTGCAGATTTATTAAAAAAGAAAAACTGAAATATCACATGGTCCTAAGTATTCAGACCCTTTGCTCAGTATTTAGTAGAAGCACCCTTTTGATCTAATACAGCCATTAGTCTTTTTGGGAAAGATCCAACAAGTTTTTCACACCTGGATTTGGGGATCCTCTGCCATTCCTCCTTGCAGATCCTCTCCAGTTCTGTCAGGTTGGATGGTAAACGTTGGTAGACAGCCATTTTTAGGTCTCTCCAGAGATGCTCAATTGGGTTTAAGTTAGGGCTCTGGCTGGGCCATTCAAGAACAGTCACGGAGTTGTTGTGAAGCCACTCCTTCATTATTTTAGCTGTGTGCTTAGGGTCATTGTCTTGTTGGAAGGTAAACCTTCGGCCCAGTCTGAGGTCCTGAGCACTCTGGAGAAGGTTTTCGTCCAGGATATCCCTGTACTTGGCCGCATTCATCTTTCCCTTGATTGCAACCAGTCATCCTGTCCCTGCAGCTGAAAAACACCCCCACAGCATGATACTGCCACCGCCATGCTTCACTGTTGGGACTGTATTGGACAGGTGATGAGCAGTGCCTGGTTTTCTCCACACATACCGCTTAGAATTAAGGCCAAAAAGTTCTATCTTGGCCTCATCAGACCAGAGAATATTATTTCTCACCATCCTGGAGTCCTTCAGGTGTTTTTTAGCAAACTCCATGCAGGCTTTCATGTGTCTAGCACTGAGGAGAGGCTTCCATCGGGCCACTCTGCCATAAAGCCCCGACTGGTGGAGGGCTGCAGTGATGGTTGACGTTCTACAACTTTCTCCCATCTCCGGACTGCATCTCTGGAGCTCAGCCACAGTGATCTTTGGGTTCTTCTTTACCTCTCTCACCAAGGCTGTTCTCTCCCGATAGCTCAGTTTGGCCGGACGGCCAGCTCTAGGAAGGGTTCTGGTTGTCCCAAACGTCTTCAATTAAAGATTATGGAGGCCACTGTGCCCTTAGGAACCTTAAGTGCAGCAGAAATTTTTTGTAACCTTGGCCAGATCTGTGCCTTGCCACAATTCTGTCTCTGAGCTCTTCAGGCAGTTCCTTTGACCTCATGATTCTCATTTGCTCTGACATGCACTGTGAGCTGTAAGGTCTTATATAGACAGGTGTGTGGCTTTCCTAATCAAGTCCAATCAGTATAATCAAACACAGCTGGACTCAAATGAAGGCGTAGAACCATCTTAAGGATGATCAGAAGAAATGAACAGCACCTGAGTTAAATATATGAGTGTCACAGCAAAGGGTCTGAATACTTAGGACCATGTGATATTTCAGTTTTTCTTTTTTAATAAATCTGCAAAAATGTCAACAATTCTGTGTTTTTCTGTCAATATGGGGTGCTGTGTGTACATTAATGAGGAAAAAAAATTAACTTAAATGATTTTAGCAAATGGCTGCAATATAACAAAGAGTGAAAAATGTAAGGGGGTCTGAATACTTTTTGTCCCCACTGTATCTATCTATCTATAGATAGATAGATAGATAGATACAGTATCTCACAAAAGTGAGTAGACCCCTCACATTTTTGTAAATATTCTATTATATCTTTTTATTTGACAACACTGAAGAAATGACACTTTGCTACAATGTAAAGTAGTGAGTGTACAGCTTGTATAACAGTGTAAATTTGCTGTCCCCTCAAAATAACTCAACACACAGCCATTAATGTCTAAACCGCTGTCAACAAAAGTGAGTACACCCCGAAGTGAAAATGTCAAAAGTGGGCACAATTAGCCATTTTCCCTCCCCGGTGTCAGGTGACTCGTTAGTGTTACAAGGTCTCAGGTGTGAATGGGGAGTAGGTGTGTTAAATTTGGTGTGATCGCTCTCACTCTGTCATACTGGTCACTGGAAGTTCAACATGGCAACTCATGGCAAAGAACTCTCTGAGGAGCTGAAAAAAGAATTGTTTCTCTACATAAAGATGGCCTAAGCTATAAGAAGATTGCCAAGACCCAGAAACCGATCTGCAGCAGGTTTAACAGGACAGATTTCACTCAGAACAGACCTGGCCATGGTTGACCAAAGAAGTTGAGTGCACGTGCTTAGCTTCATATCCAGAGGTTATCCTTGGGAAATAGACGTATATGAGTGCTGTCAGCATTGCTGCAGAGGTTGAAGGGGTGAGGGGTCAGCCTGTCAGTGCTCAGACCCTACGCCGCACACTGCATCAAATTGGTCTGCATGGCTGTCATCCCAGAAGGAAGCCTCTTTTAAAGATGATGCATAAGAAAGCCCACAAACAGTTTGCTGAAGACAAGCAGACTAAGGACATGGATTACTAGAACCATGTCCTGTGGTCTGATGAAACCAAGATAAACTTATTTGGTTCAGAAAGGTGTCAAGCGTGTGTGGTGGCAACCAGGTGAGGAGTACAAAGACAAGTGTGTTTTGCCTACAGTCAAGCATGGTGTGGGGGTGTCATGGTCAGGGGCTGCATTGAGGGAACCATGAATGTCAACATGTACTGTGACATACTGAAGCAGAGCATGATCCCCTCCCTTTGGAGACTGGGACACAGGGCAGTATTCCAACATGATAACAACCCTAAACACACCTCCAAGATGACCACTGCCTTGCTATAGAAGCTGAGGGTAAAGGTGATAGACTGTCCAAGCATGTCTCCAGACCTAAACCCTATTGAGCATCTGTGGGCCATCCTCAAACAGAAGGTGGAGGAGCACAAGGTTTCTAACATCCACTAGCTCCGTGATGTCATCATGGAGGAGTGGAAGAGGACTCAAGTGGCAACCTGTAAAGCTCTGGTGAACTCCATGCCCAAGAGGGTTAAGGCAGTGCTGGAAAATAATGGTGGCCACACAAAATATTGACACTTTGGGCCCAATTTGGACACTTTCACTTAGGGGTGTACTCACTTTTGGAGCCATAAGTTTAGACAATAATGGCTGTGCGTTGAGTTTTTTTGAGGGGACAGCAAATTTACATTGTTATATAATCTGTACACTCACTACTTTACATTGTAGCAAAGTGTCATTTCTTCAGTGTTGTCACATGAAAAGATATAATAAAATATTTACAAAAATGTGAGGGGTGTACTCACTTTTGTGAGATACTGTATATATATAAAAGACATACATACATATATATATCATATATGAAAATTATATACAAAAAATGTACACATAAATTATACACAATAGATTTAAGAAAAATGTTTAGTACAAATGTATATATATGTTGGATAGGTTGGCACGGAGAGGGGGAGAGAATTATGTACTTATATTCCTATGATAGGGCAATAAATGGAGGGGAAGAAGAAGATGTGTGGAAGGCCCGGGGAGGAGGCGGAAGGGTTACGGAAAGGAATGGGAGGAGGGGGGAGGGTTTATAAATGAGTACTACAGAGGGAAGGCGAGGGCTTGGGAGAAGGGGGGAAGGGAGGGGTGCCTGGGGAGGGGAGAGAGTGAGGGGAGGGAGGAAAAAAAAGGGGGGGAAGGGAAGGAATGGAAGAAAGGTGTATAGTGGGAAACAATTAATGCAAATTTGAAATGGGGCTAGTCTAATTCATGATATATAGTATCATCTATAGTCATGGTCAGATTACTGCATACTCACTGGGTTATGAACCCTCCACCCTCATATACAAGATAGAAAAGAAATATAGGAACCACTGGTGGAAATAACGAAAATTATGTTAAAAACTGATAAAATCCAATAACCCATCAAGAAAAAGTCATAATACAGTAGTAATCTTGATACCCTCGTTTAGGCGAGAGAACATCGAGATTGTATAGCCAGAAAGTCTCTCTGGCGCATAGTTTCTTAAAACGTTCATCTTCTGTCAATGTTTTCAGGATTTGTTTGATGACCCAGACTGTTAGGCCAATTGTGCACTTTTTATAGAATTCAGCAAAATGCCATGGGACACTATGCATGTCCTTACCACCCTCGAGTCTTCTATGCTGGCCGAACCGCTGCCAAAGGGGGCAGATCGTACGGCCAACATACATCAACCCGCAAGGGCATGCAAGGCCATACACCACGAAATCAGATGAGCAGATATTGCCCTATCATATGAATATAAGTACATACATTTGTACTAAAAGTTTTTCTTAAATCTAGTGTGTATAATTTATGTGTACATTTTTTGTATATATTTTTCATATATGATATAAATATATTTATGTATGTTTTATATATATTTTCTATATTTTTTAAGTACTGTATGCATTTTTATCATATATATTTTTTATGTGTGGTGAATTTGTATATATGTTTTTATCATGATATACGATACACTATTTTATAGAATTTTTAATTAATAATTATTCATTTTTAATTGTCAATACAATTAATATGCTTTTAACACACATACTCGATATACGTATATATATCATCATCTGTATATATGATATACATACAGTGGGGACGGAAAGTATTCAGACCCCCTTAAATTTTTCACTCTTTGTTATATTGCAGCCATTTGCTAAAATCATTTAAGTTCATTTTTTTTCCTCATTAATGTACACACAGCACCCCATATTGACAGAAAAACACAGAATTGTTGACATTTTTGCAGATTTATTAAAAAAGAAAAACTGAAATATCACATGGTCCTAAGTATTCAGACCCTTTGCTGTGACACTCATATATTTAACTCAGGTGCTGTTCATTTCTTCTGATCATCCTTAAGATGGTTCTACGCCTTCATTTGAGTCCAGCTGTGTTTGATTATACTGATTGGACTTGATTAGGAAAGCCACACACCTGTCTATATAAGACCTTACAGCTCACAGTGCATGTCAGAGCAAATGAGAATCATGAGGTCAAAGGAACTGCCTGAAGAGCTCAGAGACAGAATTGTGGCAAGGCACAGATCTGGCCAAGCTTACAAAAAATTATGCTGCTCTTAAGGTTCCTAAGAACACAGAGGCCTCCATAATCCTTAAATGGAAGACATTTGGGATGACCAGAACCCTTCCTAGAGCTGGCCATCCGGCCAAACTGAGCTATCAGGGGAGAAGAGCCTTGGTGAGAGAGGTAAAGAAGAACCCAAAGATCACTGTGGCTGAGCTCCAGAGATGCAGTTGGGAGATGGGAGAAAGTTGTAGACAGTCAACCATCACTGCAGCCCTCCAACAGTTAGGGCTTTATGGCAGAGTGGCCCGACGGAAGCCTCTCCTCAGTGCAAGACACATGAAAGCCCGCATGGAGTTTGCTAAAAAACACCTGAAGGACTCCAAGTGGTGAGAAATAAGATTCTTTGGTCTAATGAGACCAAGATACAACTTTTTGGCCTTAATTCTCAGCGGTATGTGTGGAGAAAACCAGGCACTGCTCATCACCTGGGCAATACAGTCCCAACAGTGAAGCATGGTGGTGGCAGCATCATGCTGTGGGGGTGTTTTTCAGCTGCAGGGACAGGATGACTGCTTGCAATCGAGGGAAAGATGAATGCGGCCAAGTACAGGGATATCCTGGACGAAAACCTTCTCCAGAGTGCTCAGGACCTCAGACTTTACAGGTTTACCTTCCAACAAGACAATGACCCTAAGCACACAGCTAAAATAACGAAGGAGTGGCTTCACAACTCCGTGACTGTTCTTGAATGGCCCAACCAGAGCCCTGACTTAAACCCAATTGAGCATCTCTGGAGAGACCTAAAAATGGCTGTCCACCAACGTTTACCATCCAACCTGACAGAACTGGAGAGGATCTGCAAGGAGGACTGGCAGAGGATCCCCAAATCCAGGTGTGAAAAACTTTCCCAAAATGACTCATGGCTGTATTAGATCAAAAGTGTGCCTCTACTAAATACTGAGCAAAGGGTCTGAATACTTAGGACCATGTGATATTTCAGTTTTTCTTTTGTAATAAATCTGCAAAAATGTCAACAACTTTGTGTTTTTCTGTCAATATGGGGTGCTGTGTGTACATTAATGAGGAAAAAAATGAACTTAAATGATTTTAGCAAATGGCTGCAATATAACAAAGAGTGAAAAATTTAAGGGGGTCTGAATGCTTTCTGTCCCCACTGTATATACAGGGCTTTTGTTTTTCAGAGAATAGGTGCAGGAACTCCCCCCGTCTGAGCCACCCCTTGTCTCTGCCCCATACCCACCTACTAGTACTTCCGCTTTTAGAGAATGCAGAACCAAGTATCATTTTGTGGTGCTAAATCAATTATATGGAACATATTAATGATAAAAAGAAACGCAGTAAAATAGATCCCCTGCAGTCAGCAACAATAGAATCCCAACAATAGATCCCCACACAACAATAGACTCCCCCAGCAACAATGGACTCCACCCCAACAATAGATTCCCTGCAGCAGCAATGAACTACCCACAACAAAATATCACACCCAGTAACAAAATATCCACCCAAGCAACATTAGACACCCCCAGCAGCAACAACAGATCTCCCAGCAGCCAGCATCAATAGATCCTCTAGCAGCCAGAAAAAATAGACCTCTCCCTCAACAGTAGATCCCTTCCAGCAACATAAGATCCCCCCAGCAACAATAGATTCTCCATCAACAACAATAGACCGTCACACAAAATCAGATCCCCACCAGTGACAATAGATCCCCCAGCAACCAACATCAATAGAACCTCCAGCACACCCCACACCCCATGCTATTACATACATTTAGTGCTAGAGGTGCCGGAACTGCGTTCCCCCGCGTTCCCGCTGAAAAAAAGTCCTGCATAGATATAACGTGTCATTATAATATGAGACCTGATCCTAATCAAATTCTACTCTTTAAATAATGTTTTTCGCATTAATTACCCAATAGCCAATTCCTCTTTGCTCGTTAGTTAATTATGGTATGTTGAATTTTTAGTTTGTTTTTCTGTCCGCTGCTATAATTATGTATTGCTATTTCCACCAATCAGTCCCCTTTGTTACATATATTTGTTCTAATTCCGCCCCTTGTTTCATCATATAAATATTGCAATTGGACTCTGTTATGCTTGAAAAAGGAGCATGGCTATCCCAACATCCATAGCACGCTGGCTCTGAAACGCGTCGCATGTTAGTGACGTCACTGCCTGGCGCCCCACTGTTTGCCTTCCAAGCCTCGTTCTGGACTCTCACCGTGCGGCCGCTTTCCACCATCATGGACGCCAGACGGGTAAACGAAGCTTCAGTGTGGCTGGCTACAGGCTCCGGCGCTACATTGCCCCCATTCCTTCTGGAATCTACCCCCACTGAAGTGGACTGTTTTTTACCAAGCCACCATACACTCTCTGAGCTTTGAAATGCTGCACCTGGCCAGTACCTAGAGGACTTGCTGTGACTTGCAGTTCTACACCATCCGGACTGATGTTTGATGTGCTGCATCCTTCAAGCTTGAAGAGGACTCACTGCAACCTGTAGTCCCACCTCCTCAACCCAGAGATGTGCCCAAACTCAACTTTACTTTCTTCCATGTGAGTGGATATTGTTTTTATAATAAATTGTTATTGATATATACTCAGAGGTGCCCCTCTCCTTGTCTTTCTCCTAGTTTTACTGGAACTTGCTTCTGGTCTCCGTGGTGGCAGCCCTGACCAACTCACCTATTTTCTCCCCTGCATTCGCTGTCATACTATTATGGACTACATATTGTCATTTTGAGGTATCTGAGCATTGCACCTTTTTACTTGTCAAAAAAACACTTCCTGCCTAGATGCTGGTCCAAAATTGTCTTCCTGATCTCCTGAAAGAACTCTCTCCTTTTCTATCTCTGGTCCATATTCATTGTGGTGCAAACAATCATACCAAACTGCAGAGTATTTACTTTTATCAATTTAGATATTCTGACTGACTGATTACACGATTGAAGATATGTGATACTAATTACAGAAAAAGGTTTGTTTGAAATATCACCATGATAGAATTTTTTCTGGAGTACCAATAAATCTGTCCAGGCCATTTGATAATATATTTGTAGAATAAGCAATTTTCTCTTCACACTTGACTATGACATTCCAAAGACATGATGCAGGTATACAGAACCCAATTGCTTTTAATTTAATCACTTTTCAGGAGGAATCAAGCATTGTTTCAATGAGTGGAAAGTCTTAAAACAAAATTGTCAATGCTTGTATCCCTTATATACTGTATGTTCTGCAGCTGGACATATGTACACTGCTGTATCTTTATTGTTGTAGTAAAGCTGCAGTCTGTGTTCTTTTTCTCTAGTAAATTTGAGCCTAGCCTTCCTATTTAATGCTGGCTAACTTTACACTGCTTTATACTCTGCATTATCCTAGTTCTTATAGTAAAGCCCCAGCCCATGTTCTTTGTCTATAGTAAATTTGGGCCTAGGATTGCTATTTACACTTTTTACACTGCAGTGTCATCTGCATTCTCTTAATTCCTGTAGAAAAAGACTTGCCTGTACTATTTTTCTCTGTTACATTTCTGCCAATTCTTCCTCATCAAAAATGCCCTGTAGCTGACCAGTTCTATCATCTGCAGTCTCTTAATTCCTAATGAGAAATTGGCCAGTAGCAGGAGAGTATTGTATCAGCAACAACAAGAATAGCCTTAGCACACTACACCATTTTGACCGTCAAAACAGGCCTGTTACCGCTTGATGGAAAAGCATACGTTGCTCCTTAAAGCGAAGTTCCAGTGGTTTTTGTGTTTATTAAAAGTCAGCAGCTACAAAAAGTGTAGCTGCTGACTTTTAATAAACAAACACTCACCTGTCCCACGGTTCAACAATGCGACTGCTCGAACCCTCTGTTCTCTCCCTCGCCTCTCCCTAGCGCATTACAAGTGTGGGCACCCGGCTGTGATAGCTTGTGGCTTTATAGCTGGGTGCCCACTGCATATGCGCAAGTCGTGTTGCACCTCCTCAATGGCCAGGCAATCTTCTGGGATCTGTGACATGTGCCATAAGATTTCAGGGAGGGAGGGGGAGAGGAGAACTTCCGCTTAAGGCACCTAGGCGACTCGAGCGGAAGTGGGAGCAGGTACCTGTCAAAACTAGGTACCTGCTCCCCCCCCCCAAAAAAAATGACAAGCCAAATGTGGCATAGAAAGAAGTGAGGAGTGCTTAAATCAGAACTTCCACTCTTGGGTGGAACTCCGCTTTAACCTACCTGGAAAAAGATTATTTTCTTCAAACGGAAATGGATAAAACTGGGGTGCTGCTGCTGTATGTAGGTCAAGCTTGTTGTAAAAGAAAACAAATTCCACACCCATATTTTTAATGCCAGTGTATTCTGTCACTAAGACTATCTGTTAAAATTGTGTTGACAACACCAAGTACAGATTTAAAGTGTTACTAAACCCACAACAGTAACATCAATCTGTATATGCAGTAAAGCATGCTTGCAGGGGCGGACTGACCATTCAGGCACTCGGGCAGTGCCCGAGGGCCCCATGCCACTAAGGGGCCCCATCAGGGTTACCAGCCTCAATAAAACCAGGGACAGTATGTAAAAATCTGTGTTTTTAAAAAAATCCCAAGATTATAGCTGCCCCGCCTCTCCAGTACCTTTTTTGTGTGTGTATGTGTATTCTGTGTGTGTATACTGTGTGTGTATATTGTGTGTCTGTGTGTGTATACTGTATGTGTGTGCGTTTACTGTGTGGCCCCATAATCTATTGCCTGGGGGCCCCGTAATCTCCTATTGCCTGGGGGCCCCATAATCTCCTATTGCCCGGGAGCCCCATAATCTTCTCCTATTGCCCGGGGGCCCCATAATCTACTATTGCCCGGGGGCCCCATGAGTTGTCAGTCCGCCCCTGCATGCTTGTTATACTCACTGTGGAACCAAAGGGGTTTATTCTGTGCATTGTGTAAAAAGGCTGTGTGATCCTGTCTTCTCTGATCCTCCCCCTTTTTCCACAGTCCCCAAACCATCTCCTGATATAACAGAGCATTGGAGTCACTCCACACATGCTCAGTTTGGTGTGTATTGCTTTTTTTTTTTTGGGAGGGTGCATGTGATCAGCACAGGGCCAATCAGCACTGTCCATACAGAGGGTCAGGGGTCCTGCAGCCTCATAGGACAATCAGGGGAGAATGAAAACTCCTCCTACAAGCTTTAACCAGAGACTGACAGAAGTCACAAGACTGCTTTAACTGCTGATGCGAAAAGGTATAAAGCAATTTATATTTACTAAAATGAATGCATCTCCGTGTTCTGTGTACTGTGGGAGACCAGATTTAGTGAATGCAGGGACCTGGGTGTAGTAACACTTTAAGGCATGTTTCAAACATGTTTCCTAAAGGACATACAAAATATTGCCTTTGAAGCAGCATAAAAGGATTCCCTCTCTGCTATACAGTATTAATATATATACAGTAAGTACATGTCCTCCCATGATAATGCTCAACTTCTCATGCCCTTTTTGGACTGTAGTTTGACCGTTAGCCCTAAAAATGGTCAGATTCGTCCACTTTTACTACATTCTGATCTGCTGCTAAGTTCTGGGTTTGCCAAATTTCACACAAGATTTGCCAAACCCTTGATCGTTAGATTTGGCCATTTCTAATCATTGTATGAGGAGGTTGTTCATCCTGCTGCAGAGGTAGAAAGCACATGTCTATTACCTCTTAAACAGGCCAGAGTTTGGGGTAGTGGTGGGAAAAATATGCATCCATGGATAGAAGCCTCATTCTCAGTAGATGTGGGTGTGAAGTCATACTGATTTACATGCTTTTACTTTCCTTTTTTAAAAGATGCTGTGGTTTTCTGCCTGAAAAGGTTTTGTATTAGCCCAAGAGAAAAGTCACAAAAAGAGATCTCTTACCCAAAGTAATATGGCAGTCAAAAGTGACCAGTTAAGGAAGTTGCACCAGATTAAGTAGGACTATGACTACACCAGATGACACAGACACTTCTAGACTGTCGGGCAAGACCACATAGCCAAATAACATCTGTGTTGTTTATTGTATTAAAATTTTCAAGCAGGCATACATCCAGACACAAGAGCTTATGAGTCAGGACAGAGTCCATGCATTATTTCTGACGTGCATTCCACCTGAGGTGGACGTGACGTCAACAAGACCTGGAATAACCACCCAATAGCGGTTCCCAATACCAGTGGTTATTAGTCTTGCTGACATCATGTCTGACTCAGGTGGAACGTACGCTGGCTCTGGATGTAGGAGATGTAGGAGAAAAGGAGGGGCACACCGAGTATACACCAACCTAGAGATATACCATAAAAGCTGTGAGGGTCCTGATGGCCCACAGTCTTCTGGTGATTGGCCCCCCTTACATTAGGTTGTGGAGCACATATACAAAGAGAAGCACTTTAAATGGAGAGGATCATGTGCCATTAATGTATATGTGGTGATGGAAGTTAATTGGAAGATTGTGTAGTTCTATCAATCAAAGGACTTTTTTGATTATAAACTTTATGCATGAATTTGATGACTATTTCATTTTTCTAGTTTTTGTTCTTTTTTTGTATTTTGGGCATAGCAAAATGCTTAACCGGTGCCACAATCCCAAATCATTTCCCTATTGGTTACACCCACTCAGAGATGGGACTATTGGTTTCCTGATTGTTAAGCCAGCACATTACCTGACCTGGGGTCCACAAATGGGAACTAACTGAAAACCAAAAACCATACATAACAGCCCTCAACAATTTACTGGCAAATCTGTGTGCACAAAATTACACACAATCAAGACAAGTATGCTTATCTGGTAAAACAAAATAATGCTGTGTTGCATACCTCCATGTAGTTCCAGTTTTAGTGGATGGCTTATTCTGGTTTTGGGTCACGATAAACATGGGATTTGCTTGTATATGGGAATTGCCTAAATATAGTCACATTAGGGTAGAATATGGGTAAACTAAAGTGAAGATTTATGTGTATTTTTTTTTAATATTTAAACTGCAACTAAAAGCTCCTGTACCAAATCCAGTTAGTATGTAATGCACAAGCCTCATAAATAAAAAGAGAAAAACTTCCTTTACAATCTCTGACTGAGCCAGATCCCCATTTGTGTCTTACATACTCACTCTCCCAGACACTACAGCTCACAATAGGAAGATTTCAGCAATAGAGGCAGTGCTGTCATTCCAGAATGCAGTGGACAGGACTAGGTGTGGCCAGGTGCTGATTGACAAATTACAGATCTATGAATCAGCAGTGACAATGCTGATAGCCACACCCCCTACGAAATGTTTCACTGTAGTACAAGCAGGCACAGTGAGAGTGGCAACACTGCTCTGTATTCAGAAGCAGTGTGGCATCGTTGCCACGCCATCACTGGAAGCTGAATTAGGTAGACTTCACTGGCAGGCTCAATGGGTATTTGCGGGACGTTGTAGGGGAATTAAAGTGATTTTAATGCCTCAAGCTTTCTATGCATTAAGGTAAGAAAATCTTTACTGTAGGAGCCCTCTCTTATTCTTACCTGAGCCTGATCTGAATCAGCGTCATGCATGAGAGCAGTGTCTCTCGCCGCTGTCTTCCTCCTCATTGGGCAGATTAATAGCAGAGGGAGCCATTGGCTGCCACTTCCATCAATCAACTCCAGTGAAGAGGGTCCATTGACACAGACAGCGGGGCTCGGGAGCGAGCCCGCATCAGTACCCCCATGGGTATCCTTTTCCTATTGGGGGCACCAACAAGAGAGGAGGAGCCAGGAGCGGCTGCAGGGAACCCGAGAAGAAGAGAAATGGGGGCGTTCTGTGCAATTCTGTTGCACAGAGCAGGTAAGTATAGACAAAAGAAATTTCCTTTACAACCACTTTAAGCGAAAAACTGTAAGTGCAGATGTACATATAATTAAGTGCTGCAACACATATTTGTTTAATGGGAGGCCACTGTCCTACTTCAAGAGGCATGCAGTGCTACCAAGCAAATGCTTTACCCAATTGTAGATAATAGAGAATTATCTAATTATGTGGGGGTTGCCATTTGCTAAAACATTTATTTGGATGTCATTCAATAGCACAAAACAATGCACAGGCTTGCAAAGTAGGATACACATCTCATACATACACATGTAATATTACGGCAGTATCCGCAAGATTATTCCATGTGTTTGGTTTTGATCTGTCTTTATAAGGGCAGCATATTTAATACTTTCCAGTGTTATTCTAAGCACAACTACAAGACAAGCAACTGAAATACTTCCGTATTACAGGGTGCATTGATAATTATGCCTATGTTTCTTATCACTGCAGAGTCAACAAGCACACACCAAGTTCACACTTGGCAGTTGGCTTCGCCAAGAAGTTAACATCTGTCTTTAAAAGCTACTTTATTTTTTTAAATGGATATAAAAGAAACAGTGCTAAATGAGAAGTTAGTCCTTCATTTGTATCAGAAACAATTTGGCAATGGCAAAATGTATGTTTGGTTGACACAATAGGGATGACTTAAAAAATGTACAAAAGGGAACTGTAGCGATTAGCAGTGGAGGCTGGTGCGGGGGGGCCAAACAAACCACCTGACACCCACTCACCCCACGGGGGTACTCACGCAGTCGAGCTCACAAGGACAGCCATCTCCTGGATCTCCCTGTACATCCTCATGGCTTGTGTGTGTGTTTTTTGGGGATGCAGAGAGATCACTCCCATGAGGCGATGAGGACTGCCATCTCCCGGATCTCCCCTTACATCCTCCCCTGGTACCGGCCAATACGGTTGCTTCTCCTCTCAGCCAATCGGGTCTCAGGACCCATTTCCTGGTTGGCCGGGAGGAGAAGCAGAAAGACAATATCGAATATTAATTCACTATTGTCCCACAACTGGGTGGGCTCAGGGCGCAGTGCTCATACACACTGGTTGTTCAGTAAGCCTACCTGCAATACCGCTGATCGCTGGGAAGCCGCTGGGATCCAGGACCCTAGCTTGAGGCAGCCTTGAAGAGATCTGGCTAGGACCCAGGAGAGTCAGCCTTGAAGGGATCCAGTACCCAGGAGGAGTTGACCTTGAAGGGATCTGGACTGGACTCTAAGAGATCCACTACCCAGGGAAATTGGCTCTTTTGGAATTCGGTATCTGGTGGCAGCTGCGGGTGGCAAGTGACACTGTATCTGGTGACAGGCTACAGGTGGCAAGTGGCACACTGTATCTGGTGGAAGGCTGCAGGTGGCAAGTGACACTGTATGTGGTGAAAGGCTATGGGTGACAAGTGGCACGCTGTATCTGGTGGCAGGCTGCGGGTGGCAAGTGGCACACTGTATCTGGTGGCAGACTGCGGGTGGCAAGTGACACTGTATCTGGTAGCAGGCTGCTAGTGGCAAGTGGCACACTGTATCTGGTGACAGGCTGCAGGTGGAAAGTGGCACACTGTATCTAGTGGCAGGCTGCAGGTGGCAAGCGGTACACTGCATCTGGTGGCAGGCTATGGGTGGCAAGTGGCACACTGCATCTGGCGGCAGGCAACGGTGGCAAGTGACACGCTGCATCTGGCGGCAGGGGACAGTGGCAAGTGACATGCTGCATCTGGTGCAAGGCGACTGTGGAAATGGATAAACTGCATCTGGTGGCAGGCTATGGGTGGCAAGTGACATGCTGCATCAGGTGGCAATTGACGGTGGCATGTGACACACTGCACCTGGTGGCAGAGGACAAGCTCAGAGTTCCCACTGATTCTGCATTATAGTGAGTTAAACTATTCATTATATATTACAATGTAATAAAATAAATAATGGAATCTGATCATCCTGACACCATATCAAGCATGTTAAGCATGTTTAAATGCTAACACCAGCCATTTGGCCGACAAATCACCCCCGCTGCCAAATTCCCCGTCAACCCGAGACTACTGTAGCACCTTGATGTTTAGGCAGGGTTGCTCTTAAAGTGATAGTTGCCAATTGCTAGGAGGTCAACTGACTTTGCCCTAGTTCTGGAATTGCTGGGTGGCTGGGCACCTGGTGGCATTAGATAAGAAAAGGGCATTGCAAGGACGGATTAGGAGTATATGGGGTATCTCAGCCAATGGGCAGGGATTTTCTTGAGTCCCTTGGCCTTCTGGGCTAGCCTATTCATTTGGGTGGAGTCAGGTGATCATGGTTCTGTGCCACCTGGACGGCTGTCTGGGTGGACGTGTGTTATGCTGCCCTGGGCTGCTGGGCCGGGGCATCTGGCTGCTGGGCTGTCTGGGGGGCCTGGGGAGCAGCGTAGGGTTGAGACTGCGGCTTGTAGTCCAACCAGAAGTAACGGTTCTGCTGGTCAGAGAACCTGTCTTGGTCAGAGGTAGAGGGGAAGCTGTCGCCACTAAGGGACCATCCACCTTGTTACCGGGGACCACTGTAAGTAGCTGAAGCAAGTACCAGAGCAGTGTTCTCACCAACTTGGGACAGTGAAGAATTGAGGAACTTCAGCAGGTATCAAGCCAGTGACCCAGCCAGTGGAGGTGACACTTGCAGAGCAGTATTGTGTTTCAAGCCAGGGACTGAGCAAACCAGCGGGGTGACGCTTGTGGAGTATCTGTTAAGTGCTAAGATAGGGACCCAGCAGGAATGTGGGGGTGATGCTTGAGGAAGATACTGTGTGAGAATATTGGAAGAGTTCAGGGGATCCAGTGGCAGTGAATCAGCAAGTCTAATGAGAGGGACTGGGAGCTCAGTTGAGTGAAGATCTACAAGAAGAAATTGTAGAGGAAGTAAAGGAGTTTGTTACAACTTGTGTTAGAAACTGTTACAAGACTGTTGATGTGGTGTCTTGCTGGATGCCTTTCCCTGCATGGCTGTCTACCTGTAGAGATCTTGGAGTCTGCCCATTAACATTGCAATTGCTAAAGGGTGTCCTGGCCCTAACCCTCTCTCCCACAGTTCTGTTTAAGAGACAATAAATCTCTTTGCATTCAAGAAGTGCCTGGCCCCCATTAATCTACCTAGAAGGATGTCAGCTATCCCTAACTCCAGAGGTCACCATTAGGCCTGGAGAGGCCCAGGACTTGGCTACACTACGTTTCCCCCTCCCTCATCTTTTTTCAGGAAGGGGGGATATTTCCCCTGAATAGCAGTTTGGACAGACAAATGTTGCTGTTGGTGAGAGAGTAAATAATCATAGTCACTGATAGCTCCCTGTCTCTAGTTATAGTCAGGAACCAGCAGGATGGGTTCCCGATCATGCGACCACTGTGACAGCCAATCAAAATGGTCACCTGATTGGGAAGCCTGTCACACCCACCTTGCCTTAAAAACCAGTTAAAGGGAAAGAGATTAACTAATTAATCTAGGCAAGAGAAACACTTTACTTTCAGACATTTTTGTATGTAACCAGATGTAAAAAGTGGATTAGCGCTGTTTATTACATATGCTTCTCCTGTGCCACACAAAGCATTCCAAGTTGTGTGGATGACGTAAACTTTCTCTTTAAAAGAAAAGTATTAGCCTAAATAGTTTTCCTTAAAGCGTATCTAAACCCAAGGACAAATATGTAATACATTGCAGCGTTAGATGTGATTGCTACATTTCTTTTCCTTTTAGGGCTGTTTTATTATGTTCTCACCTGGTGGTGACCAGGAACATACATTGATCAGTCAAAACATTATGACCACCCATCTAATATTGAGTATAGACCCCTTTTGCGAAATCTGCCCTGACCCATTGAGGCATGGACACCAAAGTAACATCCACATGAATGGCAGGACCCAAGGTTTCCCATTGCCTCTGCTAACTTGCCTTCTTATACCGCATCCTGGTGCCACCTCTTCACCAGGTACGTGATGCACGCGCACCCGGCTATCAACATGATGTAAAAGAAAACGTGATTCATCAGACCAGGCCACCTTCTTCAATTGCTCTGTGGTGCAGTTCTGATGTTCATGTGACCATTGTAGAAGCTTGGCTGTGGACACGAGACACCATGGGCTTCACAGCCCCATACACAACAAACTGTGATGCCCATTTTTTTTCTGCTTTCACCACATCAACTTCATGGACAACATGTTCACTTGCTGCCTAATATATCCCACCAAGTTTCAGATGCCATTGCAACGTCATATTCCCTTTACCTGTGAGTGGTCATAATGTTATGGCTGATTGGTGTATTTCCTGTCCTAGGGTGACAACACTTCTGTATCTATGGGTGGTGTTGTCATTACAGTACATGACTACAGAACACCCCCTCTCTTCTTTGCCATAAAATAGGGGAAGGTGTTCAGTAGTCCTTAGGGATAGCAGCTCACCAGTGGCGGCTGGTGCTCCATCGGTCTGGGGGGTGGCAGACAGACATTCCCCCCACCCCCATCGCTCCAGCCAGCCCACCAGCCCACACTAACCCTCCCCCCTGCCACCGCACCCGCCACCGCACACCATAATACCCACCCCCCCTTCAGTCGCCGACTCGCTCGCTCGCCCTCTGGCCCACCAGGCCCCCCTGTCAGCCTTGCACTTACCGAATGCAGGTTACGGCTGCAGCGGGGGCTTCCGCCCTCCGTCTCCTGGCTATCGCTTCTCCTACTGGCCAATCAGGTCATCGGACTCCTGGTCAATGGGGTGTTAGGAATCCCAGCCAATGGGGTCTCAGGACCTGCTTCCTGATTGACCAGGAGGAGAAACAGGAAGGCATTAGCGAAAACTAATTTGCTAAATTCACACAACAGGGTTGGCTCAGGGTGGAGGGCGCCTGAGCCAACCCTTTTTTTCTAAGCCAATTAGAGCCTCAGGCTCTAATCATGTGCTTTCAAAAAAAATAAAAACCATTTAAATCCATGCATCAGGCACCCTGCATGTAGATTAGGGGCTGGACGCACGGATTAGGGGAGAGGCGTCCGTGTGCCACTAATGAGAGGCCGCCACTGCAGGGTACAATATAACTAGTGAGAATACAGCACAGACAGAAGGCACAAGTACCAGCTCACAAGATTTCTGGCAGGATCAACAAGTATATTTTGCAGATATGACCTAAAACTCTCTCTCTCTCTCTCTCTCTCTCTCTCTCTCTCTCTCTCTCTCTCTCTCTCTCTCTCTCTCTCTCTCTCTCTCTCTCTCTCTCTCTCTCTCTCTCTCTCTCTCTATATATATATATATATATATATATATATATATACACACAGTATCTCACAAAAGTGAGTACACCCCTCACACATTTTTGTAAATATTTTATTATATCTTTTCATGTGACAACACTGAAGAAATGACACTTTGCTACAATGTAAAGTAGTGAGTGTACAACTTGTATAACAGTGTAAATTTGCTGTCCTCTCAAAATAACTCAACACACAGCCATTAATGTCTAAACCGCTGGCAACAAAAGTGAGTACACCCCTAAGTGAAAATGCCCATAGTAAAAAGTGTCAATATTTTGTGTGGCCACCGTTATTGTGCAGCACTGCCTTAAAGAAGAAGTCCAGCCTGAGCTCATTTGGCTGGGCTTTTCTTATGGGTCACAGGGGTGCAATTAGTATTGCACTCCTGTGACCCGTTTTCAGCAGAGAGTGGTCTGAAGTCCCGTCACTGAGATCAGTCCAGGCACCATGTCATCACAACTCTGGAAGTTTGGATCTGCCAGGTGCCTGGACTGAATGGCATCTCAGCCTCTCAGCGAGCCGCTAAGAGACTGAGGCGGCCGCTCCGCCCCCTCCACAGCTCAGCACTCCAGTCAACGTGGAGGAGCAGAGCAGGAGAGCTGCTGATTGACAGGCAACAGCTCTCCACTCGGGGAGGTGAGAGAACTGAGCCATCGGCAGTCTTTGGTAACTCGGTTCTCAGTGAAGAGGTGTCAGGGGACACCTAGGTAGGTAAGATTATGGGTTAAAAAAGATCCCATACTTCTCTTTTAACCCTCTTGGGTATGGAGTTCACCAGAGCTTCACAGGTTGCCACTGGAGTCCTCTTCCAATCCACATGATGACATCACGGAGCTGGTGGATGTTAGGAACCTTGCGCTCCTCTACCTTCCGTCTGAGGATGCCCCACAGCTGCTCAATAGGGTTTAGGTCTGGAGACATGCTTAGCCAGTTCATCACCTTTACCCTCAGCTTCTTTAGAAAGGCTGTGGTCATCTTGGAGGTGTGTTTGGGGTCATTATCATGTTGGAATACTGCCCTGCAGCCCAGTCTCCGAAGGGAGGGGATCATGTCCTGCTTCAGTATGTCACAGTACATGTTGGCATTCATGGTTCCCTCAGTGAACTGTAGCTCCCCAATGCCGGCAGCACTCATGCAGCCCCAGACCATGACACTCCCACCACCATGCTTGACTTAAGGCAAGACAAACTTGTTTTGTACTCCTAACCTGGTTGCTGCCACACACGCTTGACACCATCTGAACAAAATACGTTTATCTTGGTCTCATCAGACCACAGGACATGGTTCCAGTAATCCACGTCTAGTTTGCTTGTCTTCAGCAAACTGGTTGCAGGCTTTCTTGTGCATCATCTTTACAAGAGGCTTCCTTCTGGGATGACGGCCATGCAGACCAATTTGATGTAGTGTGGTCTGAGCACTGATAGGCTAACTCCCCACCCCTTCAACCTTTGCAGCAATGCTGGCAGCACGCATACGTCTATTTCCCAAAGACAGACTCTGGATATGACGCTGAGCATGTGCACTCAACTTCTTTGGTCGACCATGGCGAGGCCTGTTCTGATTGGAACCTGTCCTGCTAAACTGCTGTATGGTCTTGGCCACCATGCTGCAGCTCAGTTTCAGGGTCTTGGCAATCTTCTTATAGCCTAAGCCATCTTTATGTAGAGAAACAATTCTTTTTTTCAGATCCTCAGAGAGTTCTTTGCCATGAGGTGTCATGTTGAACTTCCAGTGACCAGTATGAGAGAGGGAGAGCGATAACACCAAACTTAACACACCTGCTCCCCATTCACACCTGAGATCTTGTAACACCAACGAGTCACATGATACCGGGGAGGGAAAAATGGCTAATCGGGCTCAATTTGGACATTTTTACTTAGGGGTGTACTCACTTTTGTTGCCAGCGGTTTAGACATTAATGGCTGTGTGTTGAGTTATTTTGAGGGGACAGCAAATTTACACTGTTATACAAGCTGTACACTCACTACTTTACATTGTAGCAAAGTGTAATTTCTTCAGTGTTGTCACATGAGAAGATAGAATAAAATATTTCAAAAATGTGAGGGGTGTACTCACTTTTGTGAGATACTGTGTATACTGTATATATATATATATATATATATATATATATATATATATATATATATATATATATATATATATATATATATATACAGACCGAAAGAGACATTTATTGTTAAGGTTTACATGTATGTTAACCCTCTCCTAACAATAACTGCAGACTGCATCATACTGCTTTCTTTCTCATGTAAAGTCAGATCTAAATTTATCCAGCTTTCTGACATTACACCTTGGGCAAGGTCATTTCATCCCACCCCAAACCACCCTTCTTCAATATCATCCACCCCTCTGAACATACACCCTTCCTTCTTGTCACACCCCTCTTTCAGGATTTTGTTTTTCTTGAAAAGAAATAACAAGAAGAGGAAAAAAATAAACTTTTGGGTCCGTGAAACTGAAAAGTAATCTGGGGGCTGGAATCCAGTCCAAACCTCCTGGTCTCTGCCCCTTCTCTCTTCTTACACACTCCCGCCCCTTGGTCTTAAAGAGAATGTACTCATCCTGAATATTCACATGTTATAAAACTCTCTCCTTTGCTGAGCTGGGCTCAGCTGACTGCTGTAAGGCTGCAAGGTGCCACTAGCAGCTGACCAGACATCCAGCTGTTCCTGGAGGAGAGAATCACATCTGTCTGTTGGCACCAGAAGCACAAGCAACCTGATGCCACACTGATTGCTGGGATTGCAACGGTAAGCTCTAGTTATATTTGCTTGTAATTTTACCTAGTATTAGTGCTAGGTTTAACCAGATAATGTGTCTGTCAATGGGACAGCTAGGGAGCAATAAAGAAGTGCGGTAGCCAATAGCAACCACTTTCAGGGTACTGTCGCCTTACAAGTTACAGACAGGTTAGATAGGTTACTGATTTTTGTCCTATTAAATAAAGCTAGTGACGCCGCTAACGTTTCTTTATTGCATGCGAGAAACACATCCGTCACAGAGCAATAGACACAACATAATAAAAAAGAACAACTTATTTAAATATGCTTCAGGGGCAAGTTATAAAAAGAGTAGAAATGGTTACATATTTGTAACAGCAGTTAATGTTTTGTCTGGAAACTTGTTTGTTTGATATTATCTTGAGACCACATAGTAGTCTAGATGAATCACCAGGCTGAATGCAGAACAGGTGCATGGATTTTTATTATACTTTTTTTTTTGTTCTGCCAGTTACCTGTAAACAGTAGGGAGGGGGTCAATGGAGGATCTTCAGAATTCAAGGGAAATCTGGTTTAATTATAAGTGGAAAGTGCACTTTGCCATAACCTATAGCAACCAGTCTGCAATCATCTCCCTTTGATCTCACCATGCTAAATTGATGACATCTGATTAGTAAACTGATGACAGATGACACCTGATTGATAAACTGATGACACCTGATTGATAAACTGATGACAGATGACACCTGATTGATTAACTGTGAACAGATGACACCTGCTTGATAAACTGATAACAGATGACACCTGACTGATAAATTGATGGCAGCGACACTTGATTGGTAAACTGATAACAAATGACACCTGACTGATCAACTGATGACATATGACACCTGATTGGTTGCTATTTGTTTGGACTTGCTGTTAATTGCAGTGCCCTCTGCACTAACATTTAATAAACTGGAAAAGGTTCTTATTGTATCTAGTTGCCTTTTGCAGAAATAAAGTCTTTAGTGCTAAGTGCTAAAGCTAATGAAAGCTAGGTGTTTTTGGCACTGAATTAGGAAAGAATTGGCTGGCATGAGTTCAGTCTGTGTAAAGCTGGACACTTATGTTACAATCTGATTGTACAATCAGTAAATCTCCAGCAATGTGTGAGGTCCTACCTAAGTAATCCACTAAATTTCCAGATTCAATCAAGTAGGCTCTTATGGAGGTTGTACAATGACATTCTATTATGTGTTTAGCTTAACAGATCTTTCAAGGACGATATCCTGATACCTTTGTTTTTGCAGGATGTTTGTGCTATTATGAGTAGGTATCCTGAGGGCTGTCTATTAGCAAAACAGATCAAATGCATCAAAACCTTGTTTAATAAGTTATAGTGCACCAACCCATAAAAACCAATTAGCCATCAACCTCACTTGTTCCAACTGCTCTTGAAAAGTAAAATATGGTTGCTAGGCAAAACTGCACATGGTACTTTTTTTTGTATTGTCTTTAAAATACCATTCTACCCAAAACTGATATACACGATATTGTCAAAAGTATTGGGTCGTCTGCCCTTACATGCACATGAACTTTAATGGCATCCCAGTCTTCGTCCGTAGAGTTCAATATTGAGTTGGCCCACCCTTTGCAGCTATAACAGCTTCAACACTTCTGGGAAGGCTGTCCATAAGGTTTAGGAGTGTGTCTATGGGAATGTTTGACCATTCTTCCAGAAGCGCTTGTGAGGTCAGGCACTGATGTTGGAGGAGAAGGCCTGGCTCACAGTCGCAGTCTCGCAGTCGCAGTCTCCACTCTAAACTCGCTCATCCATGTCTTTATGGACCTTGCTTTGTGCACTGGTGCACAGTCATGTTGGAACAGGAAGGGGCCATTCCCAAATTGTTCCCACAAAGTTGCTGGAACTAAGGGGCTAAGCCCAACCCCTAAAAAACAACCCCACACCATAATCACCCCTCCACCAAATGATTTGGACCAGTGCACAAAGCGAGGTCCATAAAGACATGGATGAACGAGTTTGGGATGGAGGAACTTGACTGGCCTGCACGGAGTCCTGACCTCAACCCGATAGAACACCTTTGGGATGAATTAAAGCAGAGACTGCGAGCCAGGCCTTCTCATCCAACGTCAGTGCCGGACCTCACAAATGCACTTCTGGAAGAATGGTCAAACATTCCCATAGACACACTCCTAAACCTTGTGGACAGCCTTCCTAGAATAGTTGAAGCTGTTATAGCTGCAAAGGGTCGGCTAACTCAATATTGAACGATCCGGACTAAGACCGGGATGCCATTAAACTTGTGCGTGTAAAGACAGGCGTTCTAATACGTTTGACAATATAGTATATATGTTATTTGATGATGCTGACACAATGATGAGATATGTCTGTTGGGGTATCTGGCTTTATCTATCCCACCATAGACTCTTGTTATTTTTACTACAGCATGGAATACTCAGCCTATAATTTCTTTAACGAAATAACAAACAGGATGTGTAAAACCTGTTAATAATGGCCAAAGTATGTGGGCCCACCTGAGAGATCTTGCTACTGTGATGAATTATGAGAATGTGTGAGGGCTACTGTATATGCTACTAGGTTTGTGAAGCAGGAGCATGTTGAGATCAAACACATTATGTGTATAAATGTACAATGAGAATGATCTAAAATGTACACAGGATTGTAAGTTGAGCCTGAGGACTATGTTTTTTGGACATAAACATTTTATAAGTAGTGTATCTTTATAGCGCTGGAGAATATTACCTGTGTTCTATGTTCTTCTATTTAACAAAAATTGGGTACTAGGACTGCATATTGGTGGCTTTATAAGAGACATATGTCTAGGTCAGAGGTAATCTGAAGTCTGATAATTGTTCCATTTCAAGTGCCTGGGCTCTAACATTGCAGTCAGAAGGTGGGAGACCATTGTGTCTTTTCTGGCAGTTGACAGATCAGCAACTGTGGGACTTCAGGGGACCTCTGGCCATCTACTTTAGGAATGGCATTTTTAAGATGTCTATCCTGACATGTCCTTTTCAGGATTCTTTTCTAGATTTCAAGGTAGAATAAAATACTGACTTTCTGACAGTTTAACAGCAGACTGATTAAATGTATTTAAAACATACAGTATATCTAATCAATATTTAGCTGTCTTACCAAAACAAATCCATCATGGTCTTTCAATCTAATGGGCCATTCATGCTGCTGGACCTTACCTTCTCTCTATTGATTTCCGTCTGCCTCTAAAGGTTCCTCCCATGTAGAATCCTAATAGTATGTCCAATGATCTGTACTAGAAAGTAAGTAGATATGTCAGTTTTTAGCCATAAGAGATTATATCCTGGTGTCCAAAACACAATAAGCCCTGTTTTTAGCATATTCAAAACTGAAAGGTATTTGTCCTTACAGTTCAGGGGTCTTCAAACTATGGCCCTCCAGTAGTTCAGGAACTATAATTCCCATCATGCCTAGTCATGTCTGTTAATGTCAGAGTTTTACAATGCCTCATAGGACGTGTAGTTCAGCACATCCCTATTACATTGAAATTTGGAGACAGGAAGCATGTTTATTGTATAATAGAGATGGGCGAGCAGTACTTAACTTGTGCGTATTCTTGTCCAGCTTGGATACCTTCATAATTTTAGTTCAGGTTTACTAATTAGAAATCAGTGTTGTAGACACTCTTTGGATTCCATCACTCCTCCGCCACAACAAGTCTTGGTGCGGAAGACAGAATAATGTACCTGTCAAAAATAAGTAAATGGATCTGTCATATAGAGGAGGTAGCGCTAGGCCCAGAGTGTCTATACTGTGGACACACCATCCTCAGCGCATGTTCAGTCATTTGCTAGCTAGGGCAATGCTGATGAGGCAGGCAGCAGAGTCCTAGCAAAGGGTGACTGATTCATGGCCCAATGTTGACCAGGAGATTCCCCTCTCTACAGCTGAAAGTAAAGGGGAAAGGGCGAGATGTTGACTGACATCATTTTCCAAATATGGCCATTGCAATGCTTGGTTAATGACATCAGCCAGAATCCCTGCCCTATATTTATTTTTAGCTGTTGGCTGAGGGAACTCCCAGCTAGCAGCTGAATAGGACTAAAGATGAGTCGATGGCTGCTATAACGCTGACGGTTCCTGGCTTCATAGCAACCAGAAAGCGCTGTGAGATAATCTGTCATATTCATAACAACTTCTCGGCACAAAATACCCCACACTCAGCACTGGCGTCTCTCTGTATGCTAGAATTAGAATTTGTCACAGACATAGTGGTACATTCTAAAGGTGCCACAAATAAGAACCACCTGAATTCGTTGCACATATGGGTAATCTGAACTAAACTGTCCCAATGCTTTGGTGAATTTGACGCAGGACTTCTGTTTTAATGCGGAAATACTGCTAGAAAAGTGACAGGGTTGCTTTATTGAATTCCTCCTAAGTTTCTAGCCATATATACCCTTTATCTATTTCTAACAAATTGCTTTAAAAATTTAGAAGCAATTTCGCACAGTGTATTGCATTTGCTGTGGTTTTTTTTAGTATGGTATGAGGAAAGAAGGGGTTAGATAAAGTGTATCTAAAGGACAATCTTTTTATTAGCTTTGGATAGAATGAGAAAAGACTAGAACACCTGTCACATTGTTTTTTTTTTTTCTTTCTATGTCCTCACTGGGGAAATTCACCTTCTTTGTGTTCTGGTGACTAGGACTCAAAGTAAGATAAAATCCAAAGTTTTAAGTTTTCACTGGAAGTTAGGGTGCATTTTCTAGTGGGGAGGGATGCTTGTTCCAGTGACAACTGTCCAAGAAGGGATTTTCCTTATGTCATATAGATTTCCTCTTCCTTCAGGTTGTACCTATGGGACAAGATATTATTATTATACAGGATTTATATAGCGCCAATAGTTTGCGCAGCGCTTTACAACATCGGGGAAGACAGTACAATTACAATACAATTCAATACAAGAGGGATCAGAGGGCCCTGCTCGTTAGAGCTTACAATCTAGAAGTAAGATATGAAGGTTAATCTTTCCAAAAACACACAGATGGCAAAAAAAAGATAAAAAGGCTATAACATTCCCTGCTTCATCCAAAATGAAAAAACATCCCTTTAGATATTTTATAAAGTGTATGTATAGGCAAAGCTTTTTTTTAGTTTTGGATGGAGTGGGGAAGAACCTCTTTCAAGATTTTATTGCTCTGTCCTCACTAGACTCTACATCTCTATTTGCTCTGGTGATCATTGTCTAGAGCTAAAAGTTGTCACCAGAACAAGAGTTGAGGAAATTCCCTAATGGGTATATCTATTTAAAATTGAAATTTGCCTCACTTTGTAGAGATCATCTCTCATTTTCTGTTGTGTCTCCAGAACAGGAAGCAAAGGGGAATCTTCCCAACAGTAAATTTCTAACAGATTTCAACCCCCTCTACTCTATCCACAACAAAGAAAATGTTTTGACCAAAATACACTTGAAGGAAAATGGATTTGTGATGAGTGGGAAAAAGGTATGAGGGGTACCCCTTATACCTGTTGTGAGCTATAGGGCCTAAATGTCTAGCTATTTTTTGGCACTAATCAGACTCATGAAGATCCCTTCATCACCTGACATGCATAATCATTGATCAGTACAAGTTGGGAGGTTTTCCCAGCTGAGGAAGTACAATGTAGTGCTAGGATAATTACAGGCATACCCCACTTTTAAGTACACAATGGGGTTTATTTACTAAAGCTGGAATGTGGAAAATCAGGCTCACTTCTGCATAGAAACCAATGAGCTTCCAGGTTTTATTACCAAAGCTTACTTAAACATGCTGGGGTTAGAAGCCCATTGGTTTCTATGCAGAAGTGAGCCTGATTTTGCACTTTCCAGCTTTAGTAAATAAACACTATAGTGTACTTAAAAGTGGGGTATGCCTGTACTGCTGTATGAATAATCCGACATGTTCTAACCCAATAAAAGCCCTTTTAAAATGCCAACGGTTTCCTCATATAATCGTCAGATATAGTCACACAACATTTTTCAGACTTCTGCAATATACGTATTGGTGTCTTAAAGCTACATCCTCTGTGTATGGTGAAACTGCTTTCTACTAACTTTCTGATAAATGCAATTATTGTTGTGACCATTTGGATGAGTTGAAGATTTTGCCCTCCACCTCCACTTCGAATTTGTACTGTAGATGTACCTTAAGTTAATGGCTTGTCGGATGCTTGTACAATATGACTTACCTTTTTAGCAAATATTTTAAGACTTGCAACTTCAAGTACATTGTTAAACAACAGTGTTCCCCAGCCCTTGTCAGGACCTAACAACATTCTATGACAGGTGATGGTAAGCCATAGCAAACAAGAAACAATTACACTCAAAACATATGTTAAATACCCTTTGAGAAAAATGCTTCCCAGAGTCTGGCAATTTTTTGTTGTCCATCACAATCAATCAAAATCCTAGTTTATAGATAACAAGATTTTTTTATAGCTCACTTTTGATACAGCAGCTCCTTTATATGTATTAGGCTTCATGTACACTGCTGCTGGTAAACAGACGTTTAGGAGCAGTTAGACGTTTTTTTTAGCTGCCTCTGAACTCTCCTCTATGTTATCTTATCAGTACACAGGGTCATTTATAGTAGTTTCTAGGCAGTTGAGTTTAGAAGCATTTTTTGGAAAGCAAAAAAATGCATTCAAGACGGATGTTCAGATGTATTTGAAGTGCCAAATGCCTGTAACATCCTGTAAACGCGTGTAAACGCCTTAACTCGTGTTTAGCCACATTTCGTTAACAGGCGTTTTACATTTTTTGACTATTTTGAAGAAAAAAAAAACGCTTCTAAACGCAAATGTGGCTAAACACAGCATGTAAACTCTGCAAAACGGACGTTTTTAAACATCGGTTACTATCTGTCAAGTTACATCGTTCAGGAGAGGTTGTAAAATGTCCTGTGTACATTAATCCTTAATGCATTTTTTGAATTTACAGTTCAAATATTATTATTTTTTTCTTAGTCAAATATGAGCATGTCAATAATATGTGCCACAGCCTTATATTCATTTGAGTTTGTGAGTTTTAACCTTGGATTTTGAAGTATGGGCCTGCTTAATATAAATGGGAGAAAGTCTGTGCTGCCCAATACATCTTCATATGACAGGGCACCTTAAAAAAAACAAAAACTTAGGCTAACTCCAAATCTATAAAAATAATACCTTTACTTGTTCCTGAGCTGCATTTATCTGCCCTTCTTGTCTTGGTGTCAGACCCCCATGGTATATACCAACTTCCCTGTGGCACGTGGTTTCTTTCTATTTTGAAGTACACTCTTTTTAAATAGTACCCCTGATGGCATCAAAATGATAACGTACCCAATTACACTATATAGTGGCAGCCGGACTACATCATAGTTTGCAGTGTTTTCTGTACATTGTAAGCAATGTAGGGTACTACTATGTAACTTTTGTGGTTTATGGATTGGCTTAGAATGCTCCAAACACTTCCACTGCATATCTCCCAACATTTTGAGATGGAAATGAGGGACACCTACTATCAAACGTATGTAGGCATAGGAAACACCCCCTGTCACACTCCCTTAAAGGAAAATTAACCAAAAAAAAGGTTAATTAAATCCACAAGGGCTTTTTTTACCACTACTATTCCTTTATATTGGCTTTTAAAATTTACAAATGCAGCAATTTATAAATTGGATGAAAGGTTTAGCACTAGGAAACACTTTTTGAAAAAACAGACCAAAATGAGGGACAAATGAAGGGGGAAGAGGGACAGAAGGACATTGCTCAAAATCAGGAACAGTCCCTTGAAAGCAGGGATAGTTGGGTGCTATGCCACTGTTATGATGTATTTATGTATTTCTAATGCTAAAATGTTTTTTTATTTTTTTTATTTTGTATAGCGTAAGGAATGGTTATAACCCCTGTTGGTTTGTTGTGTCATTTGTGTCCCTTTGGAGAGATTTTCCTTTTTCTTTCTGTAATTCAAAACCAGCAGGAAGTGAGAATAAATCTGTTCAAAGTGGGGTAAGTTCTCCCCTAGACAGTTCCTGCATGAACCAGTGTCCCAATTTTAAAAACTTCCCCTCTATTTCTGTTCTGGCAGAAACTCAAAATTTTGGATTTTCCCTTACTTTCTTTCCCAGTGACAGTATACAGCAAAGCAAATAGAAAATTCAATCTTCCTAATGGGGGCACAAAAGTTAGTTGGGGTTCTAACCCTTCAAAACATTGCCTTTAGATATCCATTAGGTACAAGACTGAATTTATACAACATTTACCCCTTTTAATGAGTCTTAATGCTGGGAGGTGGAGGAACTGTCCCAATCACATGATCACTGTGACTGGTTCTTAGAGCAATCACATGATCAGGAGCCCATCCCGTTGGTGGCTCAATAACAAACAGGGACCGGTCAGTGTGCTGGGAGTGCACAGCGAGCATGCTCTCAGCACACAAACCCAGACACCCATGGATGCTGCTAGGTATATATACTTTACGGCGGTAAGAAGAAGCTAATATGGCCCTGTTACTTTTATTCATTTACATTCATATCAACGGCAACTGTGCAGACAGGAAAAGAGAACTATAGTTACAGTGAGCCCAGCTGATCCTCATAAAGCAGCTTATACCACCTTTTACCCTAATCTCAATACAGTGCCTATTTTGTGTTTCCCATGCTGACTGGTTGCAACGTGATTTCTTACAGTGCAAATGGTAAAACATTAACACTTTCAAGGAATGAAAAAAAAAAGTGTCATTTTATGGTCCGAAACTAATTAGCAAGAGTTTAAATACAGAAGAAAGAAAAGGAAAGGATAAAGAAAAGAAAGAAAAGCCTAATGTTTGGGCAGACTGAATGGAAATGTGATGTGATGATATAAAAGGTTGGGTTGTTTGTCCCAGTGTCCTGCTCCTATTCTGGTTGCCACGTGCTCTGGAAGGAGTCTCGGGCCGCTTTGGCAAGGACATTGGAGGAGGTGTTCACCAGGAGTCTGGCAGTGACATGGAGACTGTGAAGTTATACAGAGGAAACTGTGTATTCAAACCGAGAAATATCCCTAGCTCAGCATGTAATGTACAGTATAAAAGGAAAAAAGTATAATTGTTCTTCATGGTGGAAAGAAAGTGAGCGACGCAATCTGCGTCAGTATCACAATTAACTAGGGCTGGACAAGGAAATTGAATCATAATTAATAGCATCTTGCATACACTGGACAGCTTTTAGCTTGTATAGCCTGCAGGTACCTTGGTGCATAAAAAGGCTGCTGTTTCCTTTGTGGTGTGTAGGAGCTATAGGAAATATGTAGTAAAGGCTGGGCAGGGAATAAAAAAACTGAATGCATTCTTTCCTACGTGATGTTCTTTTTCAGAAGGACCAGGCATTTATACAAAGTCCTGAGGTTAACACTATCCAAGTGAACATTTTACAGTAAATACGGATGATGGGGCCTGATGTAAAGAAACATTACATAGCTCAATAACTTGTGGAGTTATGTTTCATTCCCGTTGTTCTTTAAAACATTTAGGCTGATTGGATGTGTGTAATTGGCTGCAAGTTTAGGGGTCACTTCAGAGGTCAGGTTAAGCATTAGGTTAGATTCACATCTATGCATGTTGCTTATGAGCGTTTTTGCAGTGTATTTTGCTGTGCTTTCCACGCTTTTCAAACTGCGATTTTACCACGATTTTATTATGATTTTGCCATGATTTGCATTTTGCTGGGTTTTTTTTACATTCACTGTATATAGCCGGTTGCTAAGAAGCGGGCCGGGAAGCCGGCCACTGTGTCCTTGACGATCGATAAGTCATTAGCAGTCAAGAAAAAAAAATTAAAAACTGCGTGGGCCCCCCCACAGGTCCATACCAGGCCCTTCGGTATGGTTGAGGTATTGTTGGTATGGTTCGGGGGGGCTCACTCACTCATCCTCTCCCTTTCCTGACCTGCCGGGCTGCATGCTTGGGTAAGGGTCTGGTATGGATTTTGGGGGGGACCCCACGCCATTTAAAAAAATAAAACATTTGGTGTGGGGGTGTCCCCTTAAAATCCATACTAGACCAAAGGGTTTTTTGGTGAATTTTTTTTTAGTCGGCAAATCTTTTTTTTTTACATTAAGCTGTCAGCGTGGAATCCCGTTGACAGCTGATGACTCATTGGTTGTTAAGGACGTGGCGGCCGGCTTCCCAGCCCACTCCTTAGCAATCAGATTTATACAGTAAACGTAAAGAAAAAAAAAACACAAATCGCAGAATGCAAATTTCGTCAAAATTGCGGTAAAAGCACAGTACTTGCATTTTGGATGCGGGTCCATTGAAGTCTATTACATGCAAAATGCTGCATGCTGCCAAAAAAAAGGCCCTGACCCTTTCAAAAAACGCAGAGGCACAAAAATGCATTGGTGTGAATGTGTTCCATAGGAACCCATGTTAAAAATAATGTCCTGCGTTTAAATTAAATGTTATTGTATGTGCCAGCAGTTAAAGCAAGCTGTGCTTTCCCCATGCAGGGGGAAAGCAATATGTTTATTTTAAAGCCCACACCTCCTGCAGCACATACGCCCCTTTGCATTACTACCCACTGATCCATACAGTCTCTGAGGGTAATGGCAATACCTGTTACTTCTGGGTACAGAGGGAACATGTGATTGGCCCAGCCCTGTGTAAGCTGGAACTCTGTCTTGAGTTTACACAGGATTGTTTTTAATTACTACCCATGGTAAATGCTGTGGCAGAAGAGCGAAAGGAAGATAATTATGTGTTGCTGGGGAGGGGGGAAAATAAGTAAAACTGTTGCTTTGCCCTGTAATGGTTAAAGAAGAATTCTAAACAATGGTTGGTAAGGATTGGTAAATTCCCAAGGTGAACCTGTGAACATTGCACTCGTCCTTATTAAAATCGTTGCTGTGGTATCAAAGCAGCATTGTTGGATAGCTAGCTCTTGCCACCACCCACTGATATCTGAAAACACTGGACAAAGAAGACAGAACTCTAGCTGGCAGCACAAAGGAAAAGGAGTGGTGGGGAAACAGAGCAGATGGAGCCTGCACAGTTATCCCCTTCTTTGAGCCCTGCAAACAGAAATTCTGCAGCCCACCTTGTTATGCAGCCTGTAACCTCTTGCAGCCACCAAATAGTCCTTAGGACAGTGGTTCTCAACCTGGGGGTCGGGACCCCCTCGGGGGTCGAATGATGATTTGCCAGGGGTCACCGAATCCTGGGCTGTTCCTGAAGCCCGCACCACTCTCCAGCCTTTTTGCTGTCGCCCAGCAGGGCTGTTCCTGGAGCCCACGACCGCCCACTGCATGGCTGGGAGGCAGAGACTAGAGGTCAGCTGACTGGTAAGGAATGTGAAGTGGGAGGGTCTGGAGAAGACCCTATCTCCTGATTTTGGCATAGGTGTCACTGATATGAGACAACACAAAGTCAGAGACATAGTGAAGCCGGAGATTCAGTGAGTAACACTACCTGTGATTATAGTTACCATTAAAAGTCCCCACTACAGTTCTCAGATCAGCATTGATCAAGAGCACCTAAGTTGGCTGATCAGAACTCCCCCCAGCACTGCCACTCATCCCATTCCCCCCACCCTCCCACGAAGGAGTAAGAGAAGTAAGAGAAGGAATAAAAATTGAGAATACGTGGAAGGGAGAGGAAAAGAGGGGGAGGAACAAAAAAAAGGGAAAGAAAGAATAAGAGAAAGAACAAGAAAGACGGCTAGAGAGAGGGATGGGAAAAAAAACAAGAAATTAAGATAGAGAGAGATAAAAGGGAAAGAAAGGAGAACAAAGAAAGAGGTGGTACATCCTAAAATGTACCATGGGTTTTAATACTGTACAAGTGGAAGGGACTCGGAGGGAACTATATGTCCGTGGGTTAGGGGCGCAAGTTACTTGTCTTGCCTTGGGTGCTGACAACCCACGCTACTAAAATAATTTTACTGTTAGGGGTCCCCACAACTCAGGAAATTTTATAAAGGGGTCACGGCACTAGAGAGGTTGAGAACCACTGCCTTAGGAGAAGACTACAGTAGTAGCTGGTGACTTGTGTTGCGTGAGTGATAGCAGCTGGGGAGCATGCTGTCATTCACAAAAAAACAAGCCGACAACAGCACACACCAGCAGCTAATATATTTGTCTGATATTTGTCTGAGAGAGACATAAGACTGCTACACAATTACTGTGAATGCACAATGTCCTGTGGAATTCATACTAGATGGTCAGCTTTTTTCTTGAGAAAGTTAGTCAGAGGTGTTTACCCAGGGTAGAGGTAGTTCATAGAATTACATTGTTTAGCAGGATTGGGCGATTGTCATCTTGTCATGTGTATAATCTTGTAGTGAAAGTCTTCCCGGTGCTGTGACATATATTACATATCATACATTTTGGTCCATAAAGATGAGAACATCATTTGTCACTGCCAACACTTTTGGATACAAGAAAATACACCATATATGCAAGGTTAATAGGCAGTGGCCACATGTAAAGCATTATGCACATACAGAAAACATATGTAAGTCAATCATAAACCGACATTGTGTTAAATTTTTTTATTTTTTTTGGGGGGGGATAAAGTCATCTTAATTAGATGAAGGAGCTAATGGTTGGTTTGGGTCCCTCCTAGCCCATCTAGAGGTAACAGTTCCTCAGTTGCCCCACAGCCCTCACCAACTATCCAGCAGCAATCATTTAATGTACCTCCACCTATAAGATTCTGTTCCTATGTACCAGACCCTGGTGGACCAACATCAAATGTACCCCTCCTCTTCTAATTATTATTGGAGATGCATGGAAGTCGAGGGTTCCCCCTTATACATCTTGTGGGACTGCTGCCTAATCTCACCATTTTGGCAAAAGAAAAATCTTCACCTCATATAAAATCAATGATTTTTCAGACATACAGGCATCCCTGGCAGTTACCCTTCCGTATCCCTTCTTAGGCACTGTTTGTTGGCAGCCCAGGATGCTATCTCACATCACTGGAAAACCACCTCTATTCCTAGTCTGTTGGAATAGGCCCAGATACTGAACAACAAAATGACAATGGAGATGTTGGGAGCTGACGATGGTCCAAATCCTGAAAATGTTTGTACCACGTGAACATGTTGGCAGGCCTACAGTGAATCTGCTGCCTTCCGAGCCCTAATCTCTCAATGATTTTTTCTGTCCTTATCATCTTGTAGATCTTCAAGTGTCTGTTTTCTCAGAACATCTGTTCCCTTCCCTTTCTCTTATCTTTTCTCCCCTTTCCCTTCCTCTTCACCATTTCTTAGTTTTATTTGTTGTTTATGATTTTACTACCTTGCCTTTGTATCAAAACCTGAAAACTTGAATAAAAATAATATTGAACTAATGGATCCTCACTCCCTAATCTTTGCTGGGTAATACATTTATTTGAACAGCTCTGATAAAGAGAATTAGGGTGTATGGGATACCCAGCAGCTTTAAAAAGGTTCCATCCACAACAAGCACAAACGGAGGAAAAGTTTTTTTTAGCCCCCCCTCTTTAACTGGTTTGTTGTGCCTTTAGGACGAGACTGGCAATACTTGTAGGGTTGGAAGTTCAGGCTTCCTGCAGTGTCTACTAGTAGAGGCTTGTGCCTAGCCCACCAGGGCTCTCATAACAGTGATGTTATCTTTACATGATGCTCCAAATGGGCAGCCATGCTCCTGGAATCACCTTCCTTCTGACAGCATCAAATTTCAGGCCTAAAGAACTTTTTCTCAGCAGTAGTCTTGCCCAGGCAGCAGGCCTGGGAGGCTCAGATAGAGAGTATATCACCCCCCCCCCCCCAGGGTAGAGCCCCAGACGCAAAAGAGCTTCCCCAAATGTTTATACTCTAGTGATTGGCCAGGATGAATATTCATAACCCAGGGCATGGTCACCTCTCACACTATTCCCAGGGACACGTCCCGGCAACATGAGGAAGCAAACGATCACCTGAGCATATGGGTACTCACAAAAATAATATTACATACTGTAAATCAGGACAGGGGGTTAACAGCCCGACAGTACTAAATTAGGGTGACCAGAGGCCCCCCGGTTTCTGGGGACAGTCCCTGGACTGAAGACACTGTCCCCAGAGCAAGACTGTCCCTGGTTTTGTCCCCGAATTCAGTGGCATTGCTATGGTGATGGAGGGGGCGGGGCGCCCCGGGTGAATGGTTCTATCAGTACTCTGTTCCTCCCATCTCCCGCCTTACGCTTAGATTCTGAAAGCCGCTGAGTTCACCCCCTTCTGTCAATCTTCTCAGATTCGCTGGTATACTGGCCACAGTAGATGTCCTTGTCCTCATAGCTAGGCACACACTGCCCAGGCTGTGCCATGCTGGTGGGCTAGGAGGATGTCCTTGGATGAGAATCGGGGGAGGGGGCAGGATTTACTCCTGCTGAAGAGTCTCCTCTGTCCCATGCACTTCTGTTCTGCACTGTCTTCTGCCTGCATGATGACATCGGATCAGTGAGTCTGTACTCACCACAGTGCTGGAGGGGGACATACGAGTTTACTTGCACTACATCTGTACAGTTATACTACTGAGGGATCTGCACTGGGGAAGGGGGGGGTTCTACTACTGAGGGGTCTACCCTGGGGAAGGGGGAGGTTTTACTACTGAGGGGTCTGTACTGGAGAAGGGGGAGGGTTTACTATTGAGGGGTCTGTACTGGGAAAGGGGGAGGATCTACTACTGAGGGGTCTACACTGGGGAAGGGGGAGATTCTACTACTGAGGGGTCTGTACTGGGGAAGGGGGGTTCTACTACTGAGAGGTCTGCCCTGGGGAAGGGGATGGTTCGACTACTGAGGGGTCTGTACTGTGGAGGGGGGTTCTACTACTGAGGGGTCTGTACTGGGGAAGGGGGGTTCTACTACTGAGGGGTCTTCACTGGGGAAGGGGGGAGGGGTTCTACTACTGAGGAGTCTGCACTGGGGAAGGGAGGGGTTCTACTACTGAGGGGTCTGCACTGGGGAAGGGGGATTCTACTACTGAAGGGTCTGCACTGGGGAAGGGGGGATTCTACTACTGAGAGGTCTGCACTGGGGAAGGGGGGTTCTTCTACTGAGGGGTCTGTACTGGGGAAGGGGGGGTTCTACTACTGAGAGGTCTGCATTGGGGAAGGGGGGGTTCTTCTACTATTGAGGGTTCTGCGCTGGGGAAGGGAGGGGGTTCTACTACTGAGGGGTCTGCACTGGGGAAGGGGTGTTCTACTACTGAGGGGTCTGCACAGGGGAAGGGGGGGTGTTCTACTGCTGAGGGGTCTGCACTGGGAAAGGGGGGGTTCTAATACTGAGGGGTCTGTACTGGGAAAGGGGGTTCTACTACTGAGGGTCTGCACTGGGGAAGGGGGAGGTTCTACTACTGAGGGGTCTGTACTGGGGAAGGCAGGGTTCTACTACTGAGGGGTCTGCACTGGGGAAGGGGTGTTCTACTACTGAGGGGTCTGCACAGGGGAAGGGGGGTGTTCTACTACTGAGGGGTCTGCACTGGGAAAGGGGGGGTTCTAATACTGAGGGGTCAGTACTGGGAAAGGGGGGTTCTACTACTGAGGGGTCTGCACTGAGGAAGGGGGAGGTTCTACTGCTGAGGGGTCTGTACTGGGGAAGGCAGGGTTCTACTACTGAGGGGTCTGCCCTGGGGAAGAGGGAGATTCTACTACTGCGTGGTCTCCCCTGGGAAAATGGAAGGTTCTACTACTGAGGGGTCTGTACTTGGGAGGGAGGGAGGGGTTCTACTACTGAGGGGTCTGTACTGAGGAAGGGGGGTTCTACTACTGAGAAGTCTGCACTGGGGAAGGGGGGAGGGGTTCTACTACTAAGGAGTCTGCACTGTGAAAGGGGGGGTTCTACTACTGAGGGATCTGCACTGGGGAAGGGGGGGTTCTACTACTGAGGGGTCTGTACTGGGGATGGGGGGATCTACTACTGAGGGATCTGCATTGGGGAAGGGGGGGTTCTACTACTGAGGGGTCTGCACTGGGGAAGGGGGAGGGGTTGTACTACTGAGGGGTCTGCACTGGGGAAGGGGGGGTTCTACTACTGAGGGGTTTGCACTAGGGAAGGAGGGGGGTTCTACTACTGAGGGGTCTGCACTGGAAGAAAGGTGGGATTCTACTACTGAGGGGTCTGCACTGGGAGAAAGGGGATTCTACTACTGAGGGATCTGCACTGGGGAAGATGGTTGTTCTGTCTCATGGACGAAATGTGAGAAACGTGTATATCATACAATCATTATACACACACACCACATATACTGCGTATATAATTTGAGGAAAATATGCTTATAAAATAGTTTACAATTTGCCAATTAAAAAAAAAATATATGTCCCTGGATTTCAATTTAAAAATCTGGCAACCTTATACTAAATATAATGTAGAGGTTTTTCTACATATGACAAGGCAGCTACATAAGTTTTTGCTAGTATGCATCAGCTTAAAAATGTTAAAAACAAGTAATACTACCCTGCCCTAAAGAGCAGTGGGCAACGATTACACTAGGCACCACAACTGCAAAGGAGGGATTATGTGCTTTGAACCCAGCTGTAAACAATGGCTGCTTATAGTTGAAAATGTGTGTTGCATATGAAGGTCCTTTACAGAAGTGACACAGATCAGATTCATGAGCATTGACTGAAAAACTGAAGACCAGTCCTCTATAGGCTATATTTTTTTGCTTGAATTGGAAAATATTCTATTATTAACAGCTACCAGTAGATTCACACATACTATTGAAAACCCTGGAAGTATTTCCAGCTAGTTAGGTCAGGCCAGGTTTGAAGACCTCTTGTTGAGGGTTGGGACCAGAGCTGTGACAGTTTATCTGACCCTGTTCATGAAGACTCCATTTTATTAGTGCGTATGGCTGACTATTGCTGTGCTGGCAATTCTTCCCATCATTGTACTTGCGGGTAATGCTAGGGGGCACTGCTGGGGGAAAAGAATCTTTTTATTTACAGTCTAAACTTGTTGGGCATTGTTTGACATTTTTGGTGACTGGGGAAAACCCTACTCTTTATTACTTGTTTGGGCTGTGTTTATCTCTTTTACTTGGCAGCAGGGCAGTGTTTATGCCTGAACTACCGTTGTGAACTTCTTGCCATGTCTCCTGCAGCAAGGACTGGCAGATGCACACATGCTTGCGCTGCGCATAACGGCCAAATCCTTTGCATGCTCTGTTGTTCTAGGAAATTACCGTGACAGTCTCTGAAGAACTTTTTTCTCAGACGCAGTTTCCTTCCATGCTCTGGAACACTGCTTGGGTCCTTTAATCCCTTGAGTGAGGGATTAAGTAGCTCCTTTCTTAAAGATATATACATGTATTTGCATGTAAGCAACATGTCTGACACCAGTATATGATCTGTCAAAAGAGAATTGAAAGCCATAGAAAAATGGAGTCCGTATATCTGACCTGTCCGCCACCTCAGATTTTATGTACGACACAGTGCTGAATGCAAGCTGTGTTCTGTCTCATGCACTTCTTTTTCTGGTAAAGTTTACTTCATTGGAGTTAGAGCTGTGAGTAATTCTTAGGCTTTTCATCATCAGGCTTCTGGTGATCGCCAGTCTGTGAGACTTCAACCTAGTCTTCTGTTTAAATGTTCTCAAAGTTTTACAAGTTTAGTGTATTTGTCACTGACGATAGTTTCTACTGAAAAGTTCTGCAAGTAGATGTTTATTGCCCTTGTATTGATTTCTTTCTTGTTGTTCTAGTTCACCTATATCTTTTTTGGTGTGCCCGCTCAACTGTTTAGAGTGCTTTTCCCCTTAATTTCTTATTATCCATAAAGCTGCGTCCCCCATGGACAATGAAGAAATTGGGATTTTCGTACTCGCTATAAAACCTATTTCTTGGAGTCCATTGACAGACACCGCTCCCTCTTCATCTGCTTTCTTTCTTCTTTGGACTGCTACAGCTGAGCAAGTGTTATGCCACGTACACACGAGCGGACTTTACGGCAGACTTTGCCCGGCGGACGGGATTTCGTCGGACAATTCGATTGTGTGTGGGCTCCAGCGGACTTTGTTTTCTCAAAAGTTGGACGGACTTAGATTTGAAACATGTTTTAAATCAATCCGTCGAACTCGAGTCCAGTCGAAAAGTCAGTACGTCTGTATGCTAGTTTGACGGACAAAAAGCCACGCTAGGGCAGCTATTGGCTACTGGCTATGAACTTCCTTGTTTTAGCCCGGTCATACATCATCACGTACGAATTTGACGGACTTTGATGGATTGTGTATAGGCAAGTCCGTTCATTCAGAAAGTCCATCGTAAAGTACGTTGAAAAGTCCGCCGGGCAAAGTCTGCCGTAAAGTCCGCTCGTGTGTACGCGGCATTAGGTGGGAGGGGGTTATGGGCTATAGGGGCCTGGTCTTTGGTTTTCTTTGTACCTTACCTAAACTAATGAATGAATGAACAAAGAGTTACAACCATATGTTACTGGGATTTTGCTTTGGTGTTTTCAGGATTATTACAATTTGGAAGAATGGGTTGAACTTGATGGCTACATTGGTGCATTACCAGCTGTACGAAAATGATTAAACTTAATTTTATGAAGTATAGTGGAAATTCATATCATATTCCTTAAATCATGGATTATATATGAGGATAATACTCAAGAAAAACTTTATATTGTTCACAGTATCTATATACATGGTTAGCACTCTTGCTTTGTAGTGCTAGGGTATCATGTTCACTTGCCACAAAGGATGCTAGTTACATGGAGTCACATGGAGTTGTTCTCTATGAGTATCTGTAGGTTTCAATTGTATTCTTCCGATTCCCATCAAAACCTAAGACAGACTGATAGGTAAGGTTAACTGATTGCTGTTTAGATTGTCCCTTAAGAGTAAATACGTGTGTGTTTATATGGCTCTGGCATGAAGATTAGAGCACTTTACATGCAAAGACTGATGCGAATAGTTTTGTGTATTCTCCAGTTCACTGTGGAAGATGTAGTGCTGTTGAAATATGCAAAATGCAAAAAATGTATAAACTGTACAATTACTGTACTAATTGTGTTTAACATTTACCACACATAAAAACAGTGTTAACAATTTAAAAGCTGATGTCCAGGCAAGAATCTAAATACAGAACTAAAATACATTTTGGTGGTAGCTGTTTGCCTCCTAAAACGATTTGTCATTATGTGGAGCCAGTTTATGGAATTTGGGTAAAAGTTTTTTCCAGCTAAAAGCCTTTTCTTGAACAAAATGGGGCTGACATTTAGATTTAATAATGATTGGGCTTAAAGCGCAAATTTGGGCAGATATAAAAAAAATACCAATAAATGTAGTTATATTTTATTAAAATATCATTAAAGTGTTTTTAACCTCTAAACATTTATTACTTTAATGCATTCCTTGCATTAAGGTAAAACATTCTCCACTAACTGTTCCCCCTAAACACTTTCCTGACACCTCTCATCGCTCCACCGCTTCTTTACTAGTTGCATTTAAAATACATTTACAGTGATCCTAAAGGCTATGTTTTAATTAAAAAAAAATATGTTAAACTTCTCTGCTTTGTGCAATGATATTGCACAGAGGGGTCGCCTATCTCCTTTTTGGAGGTCCCCCCTGGCACTCTCCATTCCTTCTTCTAAGTACCCTCTCAGCAAAGAGAAAGAGATAATGGCCGCATACCACCACTGGACTTGATCGAAGTGAAAGTCTTTTATTTCTCCATAGTCAGACAAACAGCACAAAGGACTAGCAAGCTGTTGACACATTTCACACAATTAAGTGCTTCTTATGAATAAACACTTAATTGTGTGAAATGCGTCAATAGCTTTCTAGTCCTTTGTGCTGTTTGTCTGACTATGGAGAAATAAAAGATTTTCACTTCGATCAAATCCAGTGGTGGTGTGCGGCCATTATTTCATTCTCTTTGCTGAGAGGGTACTTAGAAGAAGAAGGAGGAGTGGAGAAGAAGGAATGGAGAGTGCCAGTGGGGGACCTCCAAAAAGGAGATAAGCAATCCCTCTGTGCAATATCATTGACAGAGCAGAGAAGTATAACATCATTTTTTATTTTGAGAAAAAAAAACATAGCCTTTAATATAACTTTGAATGTATTTTAAATGAAACTTGTATAAAAGCTTAAGTTTGACTTGACTTCAGCCTTGTGTAATCCTGTGTTTCATGCTACTAAATTTATAAAGGTATAGATGGGAGATGGATTCCAACCCTTGGACAATCACTTTTGGAGGTGAAACCTGAAGTGGCCACAGGTTACATGACAAATTGGTCAAAATTAGGATTTCCAACAACAGCTCATCATCTAGATCGCAATGCGTTCAAACACAACATGGTTGTCATAAACGGCTCTTAAAACTGCTTAGTCAGTCCCTAGGCTGTTCTATAGGGCCAGGACATTCTATTTTGTATCAGAATGAGGCCTACAGTTTGTATTATCTGATCTCCCTATGACTAATATTTTGGATCTTAAGATAGATTAAACGTATTCCCTCTGATCTAAGGAAGTAACAAATGTAACAAATGATTGTGGCCAGTTGGAGCCTCACTGGGTAAAGGCCTCTGTGAGCATTCTTTTGTATGTCAGGGAATTTCTGAACGATTAATTTAGCCAGCTAAACTGATTATTTAATTGATCAATGAACCACAGTGCCTCCAATACCAAAATAATTTATAAAAATAATTTAACTGACTAATTAATTATTCCCTAATTATTTTGCCTATGCAGGAAATTCTTTGAATAACACAACAAAAGTAGTGTAAGTATAGACTGCAGACTATGAAAATATATTAATATGTATTTACAATAAGTCACTTTACAAACACCACTAACATTTTTATTAAAAGGTTGACACAGATACTAGATTATTTTTGTAATGAATTGCTAAAGCCTTGGTATAGCTATTGGCTTAAACCAAATATTTAATTTCTCTTACTGTAGATATCCTAAATTGTTTTTATAAACTTTGGCAGATAGTAATCTGCGTTTGTCTAACTTGACCCGTGAACCCGCTGCAGTTGGATTTCCGAGTGAAGTCCGTCTAAAGTTATGCCAATATGGTAAATCAAAATGACCAAATTTTGGGGTGGTAGCTTATCTAAAGGGGTAGCAAAACAGCTAGCATAAAATACTTGCACACAGAAAGACAAATATTAGATATGGAAACGAGAGTTACCCTTCCATAAATAGCTGAAGGCTTTAAAACGGTTATTGGCTAGACTCTCCTAAGATAGCTGCCGACTAATAGGTATAGTTGTCTCTAGATGATAAAGTGTGTATTAGATGAGGTGGTCCCGATGAATTTTGATGTGGTGATGAAGTGTGTGTGATCAGATCTAAATGTTGTCCCTCAGATGATGCCTCTATCAAATGAACTAGTGTGATTTGATGTGTCCCCCCTAATGTCTCTCGGTGATGAGCGTGCCTCCCGTCTTGATGGTGAAGTCTGATCCCTTTTCAGATAATGCAATGTCCTCCCCACCCCGTCCACCCTGACTTGTTATATAATCAGTGAGGACAATACACTCCTAAAAGTCTTAATAAACCTGACCCAAAAGATGTAAGCTTCTCTCTGACTAGTGGATCAGGTTACTGTTCAATTATGTATTTACCTCTGCATTAGCGCCCTTGGCCACCAGATGGCACTTCAAGACTAGAAATGTTTATCTTCAGTTTTCCAGTGAGGACACATGTTATAGGACAAATTAATATTTTACTATAACAAATTGGACTGAATGTGATTTTATCTCAAATTTATAGAATGCCTTGGAGGGAATGGTGATTTTCTAATTTACGTTAGCAGCAATTAAATTGAAAACTACAATATATATATATATATATATATATATATATATATATATTCACTGTGTGCATAATTATTAGGCAAGTTGTAGTTTTGAGGATTAATTTAATTATTGAACATCTACAGTGCTCTCGGTCAATCCAAAATGTTAATAACCCTCAAATCTGAATATTTAAAAAAGTAAAAGTGAGATTTTGGCTTTCTTAGGATAATATCTATGTGTGCACAATTATTGGACAACTGTTATGCCCCGTACACACGGTCGGATTTTCCGACAGAAAATGTTCAATGGGAGCTTGTTGTCGGAAATTCCAACCGTGTGTAGGCTCCATCGGACATTTTCCATCGGAATTTCTGTCACACAAAATTTGACATCTGGATCTCAAATTTTCCGACAACAAAATCCGTTGTCGTAAATTCCGATCGTGTGTACACAATTCAGACGTACAAAGTTCCACGGATGCTCGGAATCAAGCAGAAAAACCGCACTGGCTATTGAACTTCATTTTACTCGGCTTGTCATACATGTTGTACGTCACCACGTTCTTGATGTTCGGAATTTCCGACAAGATTTGTGTGACCGTGTGTATGCAATACAAGTTTGAGCCAACATCCGTCGGAAAAAATCCATGGATTTTGTTGTCGGAATGTCCGATCCCGTGTACGGGGCATTAGTGTGCAGAATTATTATGCAACTAAATGAAAAACAAAATTTTTCCCATCTCACTTGTTTATTTTCATCTGTTGTGAGAATAATAAACAAACAACTCCAAAATTTACATATAAACATTTATGACATTTAAAAAAAAACAAAACAAACTGTGACCAATATAGCAACCCTTCTTTTCAATAACAGTCATAAGACTTCCATTCATGGAGTCTGTCAGTTTCTTGTTCTGTTTTTCGATTAACTTTTTGTGCAGCAGCAACCACAGCCTCCTAGACACTGTTCAGAAAGGTGTACTGTTTTCCTTCACCGTAAATCTCCTGTTTAAGAAGGCTCCACAAGTTCTCAATAGGGTTTAGGTCAGGTGAGGAAGAGGGCTATGTCATTATTCTTTCATCTTGAAGGCCTTTACTGGCTAGCCACGCAGTAGAGTACTTCGATGCATGCGATGAAGCATTGTCTTGCATTAATCTTTTTGAAAGATGCAGTCTTTCCCTGTGCCACTGCTTGAAAAAAGTGTCTTTTAAAAACTGGCAGTAGGTTTGGGAGTTGATTTTGAGTCCATTTTCAACCTGAAAAGGTCCAACTAGCTCATCTTTAATAATGCCAGCCCATACCAGTGCCCCACCTCTACTTTGCTAGCATCTGAGTCAAAGTGGAGCTCTATGCCCTTTACTGATCCAGAGACAGTCCCTGTCAAGAGTCACTCTCATCTCATCAGTCCATAAAACCTTTGAAAAATCTGTCTTCAGATATTTTTTGGCCCAGTCTTGATGTTTCAACTTATGTGTCATGTTCAGTGGAGGTCGGTTTTCAGCTCTCCTTACCTTGGCCATGTCTCTGAGCACTAAACACCTTGTACTTCTGGGCACTCCAGATAGGTTGCAGTTCTGGAATATGACAGCACTAGAGGATAATGGGTTCCTGGAAGCTTCACATATAATTCTTTCAAAAACGTTGGCAGTTAATTTGCGTCTTTTTTTTCCCAACATGTTTCTTGTGACCCTGTTGTCCATTTGCAACAAAACCTTTGATGGTTCTGTGATCACACCCAATATCTTAGCAATTTCAAGAGTGCTGCATCCCTCTGAAAGACTTTTTACAATTTTGGACTTTTCAGAGTCAGTTAAATCTGTTTTTTGGCCCATTTTGCCAGAGGAAAAGAAGCTACCTAATAATTATGCACACCTTGCTATAGGATGTTGATCTTCTTAGGCCACACCCCCCCTCATTACACAAAACACACCTCACTTAATATGCTTAAAACCACTAAGCATTTACATTTATTTAGCTTGGAGTTGGACAATATGCATAACAATTATAATTTTGTCAAAATACTCACTTGCTTAATAATTGTGCACAATATATACATATATATACATATATATATATACATATATATATATATATATATATATACATATATACATATATATATATAATTTTTTTTTTTCCTTAAAAGTTCTGACAGGTGGTTTGTGAGGTGACAGTAGATTAACTTTATTTACAGAACAAGCTTTCAGGGTATCTTAGAAAAAATCATTGACGGCTAGGTGATAATTCAGGTCTGCAGGCCCAAGCTATCTGTTTAGATTCTAACTTGTGAACATTTGGCCATATCACTGAACAATGAATCATGAACATATTTGTTATACTATCATCTCTGCTTCTACATTTAATAGTACAAGATTCCCCATCTTATTTTAGGGCCAATGAAAATTTTCTCTCTGACTTTTTTTTTTCACAATAAAGTTTCTCTCTGACTTTTTAAGTTAAATGCCATTAAAGAACATTTCTTTGTAACTTTTCAAGAAGTGAAAAGAACTCTCTCACATTATTTCACAGAATGTGTGTATATAAGCATATGCATTGATAGAAGCACTCTTCCTTGAAGTCACATATGGTGCTTTCTGTAAGTCAATCCATACACAGTAGTAAGCCTAACCGAGGAGAGCCCCACGTGTAATATGATGCCCTCAACGGTCTCCTATTTTTCTTATATACAAGTCTGCAAAATGACTAAATTGTCATATACACACACCATGCTTGCAGGATACACTGTTAAATAAATGTTGCATAACCTTTGCTGATTGTTATTGTAATATATCAAACGTAATGGAATTCCTGCTCAGCCATTAACATTTGCCGACCAGCAATAATTTTTTGTAGACCAAATTAAAGGCAACAGTGTGCTGGAGGCAGTTAAATAACAAGTCTGTAGTTCAAATACCCTTACATTTCTTGGATTCCACATTCACATTTAGCTAAGATTAATGAGATTGCTTGGCAAGTCTAAATTACATTTGGTAGGGTAATCCGTGAATATACTCTATATTAGTTGATACAGAAGCACAAATTAATACATATTAACACCCTAAACTACATTCCTCCAACTTAGATGAGATTGCTTGGCAAGTCTAAATTACATTTGGTAGGGTAATCCGTGAATATACTCTATATTAGTTGATACAGAAGCACAAATTAATACATATTAACACCCTAAACTACATTCCTCCAACTTAGAAACTTCAGAAAGCAAAGAAGCAAATTCTAATCCACAGCATGTTGAAATGAAAAACTAATTAAGAACCTTTAGTGCAGGTACTATTGCCATTCTCTAAAAGAAAATACAAATTCTAGTCCCTTGTATTGTGTAAGCTGACCGGGCTGAATAAGAGTTCTTGTTTACTGAGGTAATGGTGTGCTGCCATTCTGGATGGAAGTTCCGTACTAGCTGAGATTGATACAGTGGGACATATCAAGTGATGACTTAGTTGTAGGTGCAATAGACCTCTAGTGGAGATCAGCTGGTGTGAGAAGAGGGATTTATAAGTGTAGCACCCTCCTAGTTAGGTTGCTAGGATGTTAGGCAAATTTAGTACTTTATGGCCTCTGTAATCAGTGAAGCAGTTGTTGATTGCTTTAGGCTGTTCTGTCTTTCACAGTCTGTAAGTTTGATTATTTCCCCCTGCATTCTGGATTTTTCTAGAACAAAGTGAACAAGAAGGTCTAATAAGCAGCCTGAATATTTATTGGACTTCAGCCAATCCCTGGGGAGGTTTGTTCAGTAGGTGGCTGAAGAGCATGTAAATAGTCTGAGGTTTGGAGTAGTCAACTTCTTCATCTACTGGAGAAGTTCCCAGCCTGGGGGCTCTACCCCTCTGGGCAGACTGCTAGAGTTTGCTGCACATTCTTAGAGGTCTCAGCTTTGGCATAGCTGGGAGACCTACTTCTAAAGATTCTTTTCTGGAGCTAATCAAAGGATTTCCCCTAAGGACCTGGTCTGGAGAGCTCACTGAAGAGTGCCCGATGGAAGTTGGAAAGGGTCTGGCTGTCCAGTGGCATTATGAGCATTCACCTCTCCCTAACTGAAAAATGTCCAGTGGATACTAGAAGGAGGCATTCAGTGATCCTGTGACATTTTAAGTAGGGATAGGCGAACGGTTCGGCCCGAGCATAAGTTCGGGACGAACTTTAGTTGTTTGGTCGTTCGGGGAACATCCGAACAAACAGGTCCCCCCGAACTTTATCCAATCATGGCTCATTCCCGCCCCACAGTATAAAAGTATTCTTTCAATGGCAGCCATTTTCAGTGTGATTTTGGCGTGGAGAGAGATAGAACAGGGCTCTGTTCAGTGCTATTAGTTAGTTAGTGTGCTATACTGTGCTATTTTGCTTCAATTGTCAGTGTAGAATATTAGTTTAGTGTCAGTCTAGGGATAGTGTGAGTGTAGTGAGGACCACCATCATTCAGCTTTGCATAGTGTGCAGCTAGAGTAGGGACACCTCAGATAGTTTCACTGTAGTGTAGTGAGACCGTGTCATTCATACATACATTAGTGTAGAGTAGGGACAGGTCAGATAGTTTCAGTGTAGTGTAGTGAGACCGTGTCAGTAATCTTTAACGCCATATAGTTCTGTGTGCGTTACTGCCAGTTTAACAGCATATCGCTGTGCATCCCCATTCTCAGGTTCAGGGCCGAATCTGTGCCTGAATTTGGAACTGAAACGGAGCCAAAGATGCACAGCGTTTCTGTGCAGTGCACCCCGCAGCTGCCCCAGAGATATGTGAACCAGCTCCATAGAGAGCCGATCACATACTCCTGCTATGCGAATTGGATACGGGGAAATCCACATCCAATTCGCATAGGTGTGAACCCAGCCTTAGACTGGCAAAGGCTACAATGCTGGAACACAGGGAAGGTAGGAAATATGGGCCACTGAAGAGGTGAGTTTACTACTTCTGCTTATGCTTTGGAGTGACATTTTGATTTGTTTAGAGACCTAATAGGGTCTCTTTAAAGGGGCCAACCAGGGTGAAAATGCTGCTGTGCAATTTTACTACAGAATGAACATCATTAAAGGAAGTGGAAAATAGGGGCTCCACTAGAAGTTTCAACCGGTTTAAAACTATAAGACTCAGAAAACAAAACCTGCTGTGTTAGTGCCAGTAAAGGACTGCAACATACAATGCCTTGAAAAAGTATTCATACCCCTTGACATTTTCCACATTTTGTCATGTTACAACCAAAAACGTAAATGTCTTTTATTCGGATTTTATGTAATAGACCAACATAAAGTTGCACATAATTGTGAAGTGGAAGGAAAATAATAAATGGTGTTCAAAAATGTTTACAAATAAATATGTGCAAAGTGTGGTGTGCATTTGTATTCAGCCCCCCCCCCCCGAGTCAATACTTTGTAGAACCACCTTTCACTGCAATTACAGCTGCAAGTCTTTTTGGGGATGTCTCTACCAGCTTTGCACATCTAGAGAATGAAATGTTTGCCCATTCTTCTTTGCAAAATAGCTCAATCTCTGTCAGATTGGATGGAGAGCATCTGTGAACAGCAATTTTCAGGTCTTGCTACAAATTATCAATTGGATTTAGGTCTGGACTTAGCCTGGGCCATTCTAACACATGAATATGCTTTGATCTAAACCATTTCATTGTAGCTCTGGCTGTATGTTTATGGTCGTTGTCCTGCTGGAAGGTGAACCTCCTCCCCAATCTCAAGTCTTTTGCAGACTCTAATGCTACGTACACACGGTCGGAATTTCGGCCCGCAAAAGACCGATGAGATTTTTTCGTCGGAAAATGCGACCGTGTGTATGGTCCATTGGTCTTTTGCTGGTGGAACTCTAGCCAGCAAAAGATTGAGAGCATGCTCTCAATTTTTCGGTCGGGAAAAGTTCCTATCCGAAAATGCGATCGTCTGTGGCAATTCCGACACGCAAAATCCCTACGCATGCTCAGAAACAATTTGATGCATGCTCGGAAGCATTGAACGTTATTTTCTCGGCTCGTCGTAGTGTTGTACGTCACCGCGTTCTTGACGGTCGTAATTTCAGCGAACTTTTGCGTGACCATGTGTATGCAAGGCAAACTTGAGTGGAATCCCGTCGGAAAAGCCATCATATCTTTTTCCGACGAGAAAAACGATCGTGTGTACGCGGCATAACAGATTTTCTTCTAAGCTTGCTCTGTATTTGGCTCCATCCATCTTTCCATCAACTCTGACCAGCTTCCCTGCTCTCTGCTGAAGAAAAGCATCCCCGCAACATGATGCTGCCATCACCATGTTTCACAGTGTTAGTTTTCTGCCACATGCATTTTGCTTTTAGGTCAAAAAGCTCAATTTTGGTCTCATCTGACCCGAGTACCTTCTTCCACATGTTTACTGTGTCCCCCACATGGCTTCTTGCAAACTGCAAATGGGACTTCTTATGGCTTTCTTTCAACAGTGGCTTTCTTCTTGCCACTCTTCCATAAAGGCCAGATTTGTGGAGTGGATGACTAATAGTTGTCCTGTGGACAGATTCTCCCACCTGAGCTGTGGATCTCTGCAGCTCTTCCAGAGTTACCATGGACCTCTTGACTGCTTCTCTGATTAATGCTCTCCTTGCCCGGTCTGTCAGTTTAGGTGGACGGCCATGTCTTGGTAGGTTTGCAGTTGTGCCCTACTCTTTCCATTTTCGGATGATGGTGAGTGCTCTGTGAGATGTTCAAAGCTTGGGATTTTTTTTATAACCTAACCCTGCTTTAAACTTCTCCACAACCCTGTCCCTGACCTGTCTGGTGTGTTCCTTGGCCTTCATGATGCTGTTGGTTCACTAAGGTTTTCTAACAAACCTCTGAGAGCTTTACAGAACAGCTGTATTTATACTGGGATTAAATTACACACAGGTGGACTCTATTTACTAATTAGGTGGCTTCCGAAGGCAATTGGTTCCATTAAATTTTAGTTAGGGGTATCAGAGTAAAGGGGACTGAATACAAATGAACGCCACATTTTTCAGATATGTATTTGTAAAAATGTGAAAACCATTTATAATTGTCCTTCCACTTCACAATTATGTGCCACTTTGTGTTGGTCTATCACATAAAATCCCAATAAAATACATTTACGTTTTTGGTTGTAACATGACAAAATGTGGAAAATTTCAAGGGGTATGAATACTTTTTTAATGCACTGTATATAATTTTTTTGATTTTACCCACAGTTTCACTTAAAAATAAAACTAAAGTTGAAACAAAGCTGATGTAGTTTCCCATTAAATCTCTCTATTGTGTCCTTCACCTCATTTGTCTTTTCACAACATCGGTGGCTTTTTATAAAACCTTTAACATCACATAATCCTGCAATGTATAAAAATGTCAGCACTAAAATACCAGATATACCTTCTACCTAAACTTTCTGTAATAATATCTTAAAACAGGCTAGTTTGTTATATGTAACTGCAAAGTATTGCTCTGTTATATTCTGGTTACCCTTTTCTTTTGAAGAATGTAACTGCAAAGTACTGCTCTGTTATATTTTGTTTACCCTTTTTAGTTGTTTAATGAAAAATTCAATAAAAAAATATTGAAAAGAAAAATGTCAGCACTGCTTCCCATTTAGGTAGGTGAATATGTTTTTGGGATATTCTTCTATAAAGGTCCATTTTGTGAGACCACATGCATGGCTGTTTTAAATGCTCAGTCCAGAAATGTTGCTTTTGTGGCTATAGATTTAACCTTTATCAGGTTTTGATTCTGAAGTTCACGTGTACCTTTTAGGTGTCTGTGACATATGTGAAAGCAGTTGTTTTGTCTGTGTGCACAGACTTACTTGTCCCTTCATTGTGCTCATATGATGAACGTGCAGTAGATGAATATTTGCTTTCAGAATAGTGCGCTTGTTACCTTGCAATTTTATCATGAGTCCTTTAGCTACCATGTACTTTACAGATAAAAGTCTACCTTCCATCTAGGGGACAACTTTTACTGGCACAGCCAGACTGTGACCATCTGTATTGACATATACTTGGATTCCTTGGCCTGATTCTTTAGCAGTGATGCTATACGTATATACCATATAAATTTGATAAAAAACGTGACATGTTGCTCATGGGCGTATGCATCAGCAATTGGTTTGGTTAGTATTTATTGTTTTTACAGGCGTTCTATGATCTATGATCATAGCATACAGTTTTATAGCATCAGCATTGTTAGAACAATATGTAAATAAGAAGTGCAGCGCTAAAAATATACTTGCAATATATAACACAATGCATATAACACGTGAAAAGATTACTAGAGTGCATTCATTGCAATCCATAGTGTATGAACAATATAGAAAATCAGTTAAATATTGCATAAAAAGGAATATGTAAAGGAATATGTAAAAAAAGAATAATTAATATAAAAAATGTATTGTAATATCAATACAAACATAAGTTATATTTGACAATCCAATATAAGCTTACTTGAAAAATTTCCTTTCATGTTGTAAGTTCTGCCTGTCTGTTGGCCATCGCTTTCTACAACTTTCTGGGTTCCAGGCATGCTTTGCAGCTTCTCCTCTGCAGTTTACTTTCAGTTTCTAAGGACTACATATCCCATGGTACCTTGCTGCTTGCAAGCTGTGATTCCTGTACTGACTCCGCCTCCTGAAACTCCTCCTTTCAGCACCTCTGTAGGTCAGAAGGCAGGCTCTGTGAAATGTGTGACACAGCAGTGCCTACCCACATGGCATAATAATTATGTGTCACAGAAGTAAATGTTTGGGGATCTTCACATAGTATGTTTACAAACTTCAAGATCTTTTGGATTAATAGAGGTAGCAATGTGGAAATGAATATATAATTTTATATGTTGAACAGAAATGCCTGAACTTAGTTTTGCAACTTTGACATGTGTTAGTAAAACTATACATATCATAGCAACTAGTTGGTAAATTATACCTTTTTTTATTCTGAAAATGTTGGTCCTTCATTTGGTGGTAAATGGTAATGAATATCTCCTGATTTTTTTTTTATATAAAGGGGTTGTAAAACTTTGAGGTTTTACACCTCAATACATTCTATGCACTGTGGTGAAAAACCTCCTGTAATGCTGCAGCCCCCCCCCCCCGAGCCCCCGTTTTATTTACCTGTACCCCCTCTATCTTGTCCCGGGGACAAGCACACCAGCAAAAGCCAGTGTCCCGGGTCCTGATTGAATGGATTGATAGCAGCGCAGCCATTGGCTCCTGCTGCTGTCAATCAAATCCAATTACCCGGGGGGCAGGGCCGCAAGGTAACCCCCTGGGAGAGCCTTGTCCCAGGGGGTTACCCAATGTGGGGAGGAGCCGCGAGAGACGCAGGGGGACCCCAGAAGAGGATGTTCGGGCCACTCTGTGCAAAACGAGCTGCACAGTGGAGGTAAGTACGATATGTTTGTTATTTAAAAAAAAAAAAAAAACAAAGCTTCAGGCCCCTTTCACACTTATACGACTTGTCCCACGATTTTGTACTGCAAAATCGTATGACAAGTCATTCTCCATGATTTTCAATGACTACCATTCATATTGGCACGACTTTAAGTCGTGCCAACTTCAAAGTAGTCCCTGCACTACTTTGGTCCTACTTCCATGCGAGTTGATGTCCATAGACCTCAATGTTAAACCCTCAAGTAGCATGCAAATCATACCTGAATAATACAGACACGATTTCAGTACGACTTTGTAAGCACAAGCCTCATACCATGTATGTTTTCATTTGTTAATGCCAAAGTTGTGGCAAAGTAGTACTGCTCCCAAATCGCGGCAAAATCGCTGTAAAATCGCAGCAAAATAGCGGCCGTAAAATTGCGCGACTTTGAAGTCGTATAAGTTTGAAAGGGGCCTTAGTGTACAAAGATAGTAAAACATTTTTTTTTTAAACTGTAGTATATTTCTTGCTATTGCTATAACCCACCAATTAAAAAACAAAAAACAAACAGATACATTCTACTCCTGTAGTTTGTGGCAATACAATAAAGTGCATTTTGCTTTTCTTTTTCACCCTACCTAAAACTGCTTGACTCTACCTTGACAATAACCTAGATCAAGCCCTGATCTAGCTATTTTATTTTATTTTATTTTTTTACAAAGATTTATTTTTTGTTTACATTCTTCTGCTCAGGTGAGGTGAAAAAGATACAAGAGGAATTTACGAAGGCTGAGTTTACACTTGTTGATAGGGGACAGTAAAAATAAGTGGTTGCAATGAAGTTTTACTACTCCTCTTAAGCTGCAAAGGCAGCCAGATGGGGGTTGTACACATGTCGCGGCTGTGGCAAAAATCAAACCCTCTCAAGTGAATGGAGCCATGGCACAAATGTACTGCAACTGTGTGTGAAGTGCATGTTTGTGGCCTAGTTGTGCAAGTTTTTGAGGGTTAAACAGGCAGAGTGGAGGCGACATATCACCTACCAGCTGCCTATCAACCAACCTTTGAAAAGTGACCCACCAGGGATTGCTTCTTAGATGGTAAGTAAGAGCTGAATCTTGAGCAGCTGTGCATGGCAACCAATAATCTTCTTTTATTTTGAAAGTGTAACTGAACAAGCTTAAGACAGAAGCTAATTTGAATAAATCCCTCAAAACATATTTTTTTCTCAATTCAGTAGAGAGAGTATAGGGGTGAGTTTTTCAACTAGTGATCACTGCAGTAGCAAAAATGTTAGGCTTTTACAATGGTAGTATGATCAGGAGCCTGGATGTTGGCTCAAACTTGTCTTGCATACACACGGTCGCACAAAGTTGTCAGAAAATCCGATCATTCTGAACGCGGTGACGTAATACACGTACGTCGGGACTATAAACGGGGCAGTGGCCAATAGCTTTCGTCTCTTAATTTATTCTGAGCATGCGTGGCGCTTTGTCCATCGGATTTGTCTACACACTATCGGAATTTAAAGGATCGGATTTTGTTGTCGGAAAATTTTATAGCATGCTGTCAAACTTTGTGTGTCGGAAATTCTGATGGAGAAAGTCTGATGGAGCCCACACACGGTCGGAATTTCTGACAAGCTCCGATCGGACATATTCCGTCAGAAAGTCCGATCGTGTGTACAGGGCATAACTCCTGATAGTTAGTGTGAGACCAGATGCCGTCACTGACAACTTGGTCTCTGTGCTGGGGTTGTGGTATGTAAAACGTTTCCACCATAAACACATGTGCACATATATGCAGCGCCTTGGAAGAAGGCCCACATCTGTAATACCACATATACTGTATGTGTGAGGCTGGTGGCAACAGGTTAAGGTGGAATTTAACCTGTACTTTTTCTTACCTGTTACATTTACTTACCAAGTATTAAATAAACTTTACAATAAGCCCTCACTGATCTCTGTAGCTGAAAATAAGCAAAGTTTGCAGTGAAAGACTGACTGTACACATATATGTGGCCTCACAGAAATGGGTCTTTATCCTTGGGGTCGCATATATACATACCTGTGTTTTAGTCACTGTGCACCCCACCTGTGATCAGTCATGGTATACCCAACCCCTGCTTTTGTTTCTCTTCTTCAAAGGAGAAAAAGATATTTTGTATCTTCTTCTCCTTGCTAGAGGAGAAAAGTAAACAAGGAAGTGCGTGTAAAAAAAAAATGAAGAAAATATACCTAGATCAGGGTTTGATCTAGGTTAGGGCCAGGGTTAAGCCTAGTACACACGATGAGATTAATGGACGAATGATCGTTCGTTTTTTTTTTTTTTTTTTGCATGTCATGGTCAGAGTCAAAGATCAGGGTCATTGTATTTCAGGTAGGATTAAGAAAGCATTTTTAATTAGTATCAGTGTCAGTTATTGTCAGTGGCAGTTTAGGTAGGATAAAAAAGCAAAATGTGCATTATTGTTTCTGGGCCCTATTATGGGTATAGAGCGCACATAACATACACATACAGTGCCTTGAAAAAGTATTCATTCCCCTTGAAGTTTTCCACATTTTGTCATGTTACAACCAAAAACGTAAATGTATTTTATTGGGATTTTATGTGATAGACCAACACAAAGTGGCACATAATTGTGAAGTGGAAGGACAGTGATAAATGGTTTTCAATTTTTTTTTACAAATAAATATATGAAAAGTGTGGCATACATTTGTATTCAGCCCCCTTTACTCCCCCTTTACTCCAATTGCCTTCAGAAGTCACCTGTGTGTAATTTAATCTCAGTATAAATACAGCTGTTCTATGAAGCCCTCAGAGGTTTGTTAGAGAACTTTAGTGAACAAACAGCATCATGATGGCCAAAGAACACACCAGACAGGTCCAGGATAAAGTTGTGGAGAAGTTAAAAGCAGGGATAGGTTATAAAAAAAAAAAATTCCAAGCTTTGAACCTCTCATGGAGAACTGTTCAATCCATCATCCGAAAATGGAAAGAGTATGGCACAACTGCAAACCTACCAAGACATGGTCGTCCACCTAAACTGACAGGCCGGGCAAGGAGAGCATTATTTAGAGAATCAGCCAAGAGGCCCATGGCAACTCTGGAGGAGCTGCAGAGATCCATAGCTCAGGTGGGAGAATATGTCCACAGGACAACTATTAGTTGTCCACAAATCTGGCCTTTATGGAAGAGTGGCAAGAAGAAAGCCATTGTTGAAAAAAAAGCCATAAGAAGTCCCTTTTGCAATTTGCGAGAAGCAATGTGGGGTACACAGCAAACATGTGGAAGAAGGTGTTCTGGTCAGATGAAACCAAAATTGAACTTTTTGGTCTAAAAGCAAGACGCTCTGTGTGTTGGAAAACTAACACTGCACATCACCCTAAACACACCATCCCTACTGTGAAACATGATGGTGGCAGCATCATGTTGTGGGGATGCTTTTCTTCAGCAGAGACAGGGAAGCTGGTCAGAGTTGATGGGAAGATGGATGGAGCCAAATACAGGGCAATCCTAGAAGAAAACCTGTTAGAGTCTGCTAAACACTTGAGACTGGGGTGGAGGTTTACCTTCCAGTGGGACAACAACCCTAAACATACAGCCAGAGCTACAATTAAATGGTTTAGATCACAGCAGATTCATGTCTTAGAATGGACCAGTCAAAGTCCAGACCTAAATCCAATTGAGAATCTGTGGCTTGAAAAGACTTGAAAATTACTGTTCACAGACGCTCTCCATCCAATCTGACAGAGCTTGAGCTATTTTGCCAAGAAGAATGGGCAAAAATGTCACTCTCTAGATGTGCAAAGCTGGTAGAGACATCCCCAAAAAGACTTGCAGCTGTAATTGCAGCGAAAAGTGGTTCTAAAGTATTGATTTAGGGGGGCTGAATACAAATGCATGCCACACTTTTCACATATTTATTTGTAAAAAAATTAAAAACTATTTATCATTTTCCTTCCACTTCACAATTATGTGCCACTTTGTGTTGATCTATCATATAAAATCTCAATAAAATACATTTACATTTATGGTTGTAACATGACAAAATATGGAAAATTTGAAGGGGTGTGAATACTTTTTCAAGGGACTATACGTGGTATCACTGCAGTTGTCAGCATTAGGAAAATGTCTTTGGGGTTGCTCTGGTAATAGCAAGAAATATACAGCTACATTTTCAAAAGAAATTACATTTTTTTTCCTATTTTGGGGCAGTTTTCCTGATAATAATAATAATAATAAAAAAAAAAAATCAGTAGATATCTATTAACATTTACCACCATATGAAGCCCTAATTTGTCCCGTCCTGGATAGTTGAAAGGATATATACAGTTTTACTAAAACATGTTAAATTTGTAAACTGTGTTTGCACGTTAGGATTTGTTTTTCCCTCTCTCATGAACAGGTTAAAGTGGTTGTAAACTCTGTTACACCACTTGTACCTACAGATAAGCCTATAATAAGGCTTACTTGTAGGTACTGTAAATATCTCCTGAACTTGCACAGTTTAGGAGATATTCACTATATACGCCGACGTCATCGGCGCATGCTCACTGAAGAAACGTCCCACTGGTGCCAGTTTTTCAGGGCCCATGCCGTGACCAGCAGCTCCCACGCGCACGCTCAGGAGCGACGTCTTCGCGGCTTTGCCAAATAAGAGCGCCGGAGCCTGCAAACCTGGAAGTAACCCAGTGAAAGATGTCGGCCGTGAGAGCGGAGTGCGGGCACCACTGCAGGGCATCATCCTAAGGTAAGTATTTTATGATGAGCTAGTATGCGATGCATTATGCCTTTGTCTTGCAGGGGGCTTATTTTGGAGGTTTACAACCTCTTTAAGGGCCATCTCACACTAGACACTTTGTAGCATCGATTTGTAGCAGCTACAACTCTGTTTATTTTCTCTAGTGATTGGAACTGGCTACAGAGTTGCTGCTGTGGCTGACTACAATGCTGATCTAGGCAGCTACAAATCTCTAGTGTGCCGTGATCATCAGCAGCTGCTTTGGATAACATTAGAAGTTACAGAAGCTGGGGATTCTTTTGCTAGCACTGAATGCTACAAAAAGTCAATCGCTCTGCAACTAAGCTACAAATCACTTGGGATTTCTGCGACATAGATCATTTAGGTCTTGTACACATGGGGTGTCTTTTAAAGCCACTCTGAATGCCAAAACTCCTAGTTTTGCTGCTTAAAAAGCATGGTAAAAGCAGTATATTCCACAAGCGTTTAGGTGCTTTTAGGCACATCTAGAATTAATGCATTCTGTTGGCCAGAATATTCATTTATTCTGGTTATAGGAATGCAAAAACACTGAAATGCTAAATTTGTCTAGCCTTTAGACACATTCTGTGTTTTTTTTGCTCTTCAGCTCCTCTCCTGAATGCGCCTTTGATGTTCTTTTTTTTTTTTTAACCTGTAAACGATTCACTTCTAATATGTCTGTAAATGCATATGTGTGAATGGACACATAGCCTTACATAGAGGTGCTTTTACAGGCTGTAAAAAAAAAAAAAAAAAAACATGATCAACATTTGTAAAAGCAGCATTTGAAGCTCTGTGTGCATGAGCCCTTATTGCCTGCAATAAATTGTTTTATCAGCAACAAAAGCAGCTAAGGCGAATAATTCTGTCACTGCTAAAAATTGCTGCTACAAAGCCAATGTTATGAAACAGGCCTTACTTTCAATTTACACTATATAGTTCAGTGAACCTTTCTGAACAGTGATTTAGCACCCTGGCAGCCTTCCAATCTTTAAAGCTGAACTCCTGTTATAATGTTTATTGCATACTTACATTCATCCAGCTTGGATGAATGTAAGTATGCATATCTCATACATATGGGGCCTCTGGGGAACCTGACTATCACTGTAATAGTCAATGCTATCTTCCAGGTTCTATGTAAAGCAGCATGCCTTCTGTGCAATGACAAAAGGGGGTTGCTTGACACTGCCACCATTCACAGAAAGCCTTGTATTTTTTAATGAATAGGAGGTGTTCCCCGTTGGATGAGGTGAAGAGGAGGGGTGGTGATGTCGCAATCTCCACCTCATCCAATAAATGAACAAAATACAAGGCATTCTACAGTACAATCTCTATAATTTTAGAATGCATGATCTCAACCCACGTCTCTGCTATTGTCTATGGTACATTGTTATTATGACTACATGTTAACTACTGCTCTTATGTTAAAAATGTAATAAAAAATTATTGGAAGTAAACTACAAGGCATTCTGTGAATGGCAGTAGTGGCGAGTGAACGAACCCCTGTGGTCAGTGTTCACAGGGGAAGCTACTTGGCACAGGACTTGGAAGATCGCAGCTATCACTGTAGTAGTGCTCGCTACTACAGTGATTGTCAGCTTCCCACGCAGCCCTTCAGGTATGAAGTATGTCTACTTGCATACCAAGCTGTAATTATGCAATACAGATCATACCTCATATAGTATTAATGTAAATACAGAGTTGGTGCACATAAAGATGGGAGAAAAAAAGTGCTGAGATCATGCTTTATTTACATATTCACTGCTTTTAATGTGAATATTGAGGATGAATTGCTCTTTACTGGCTATAATGACAGGTGTCAGTGAGGGCTTACTTGAAAGCCTTTATGAGCTTGTTAAGAAAATTCATATATTTATATGCCCAAAGCCTGGCCATGACTGATCAGTGTCTGTCACTCCCTGGAGAATGCAAAAGAAATGGCATTTTTTACTTACATTTGTTGCTGTGTATTTGTCTGTTCCTTGAACTGTGCTGTGTCTTGGCCTATCACAGTATCTGTTTTTTTATTCTAACACCATCAGTCAGTGAGACATTGTAGGAGAACTGTACTTGGGCACTTCATGGCAAACAGAGCTATTATCACTTGTTGGATAAAACCAGCAAATACAGAGAAAGAGTGGGTAAACTAGAACAGTATAGTTTTGCTGTAGAAAGAGAATCACTAACAGGTGGTAGCAATGCTTATTATAGCACCACCTTCTGTACATTTAATATATAGTCCTTGTAGGATGAGTTGTAACTGTTTCTATAATCCAAAAAATTATTTGGAAATGCTTCTTCATATGCAGGCTAAAAAAAAAATTGCAGTTTACGTGACAAGGAACAGACTACCTGTTAGTTCTACTGCAGGTTATTATAAGTAGGCCTTAGAGGCTTAGTGCTATACAGCGTGGAATAAAGCAGCTCTGGGGTGTTTTAAGCACACCAGCAAATCCTTATGTCGCGTACACACGACCGGTTTTGCCGTCTGAATAAACTCCGAAGGTTTCTCTGACGGAATTCCACTCAAGCGGTCTTGCATACACACAGTCACACCAAAGTCCGACCGTCCAGAACGAGGTGACGTACAACCTGTACGACGGGACTAGAAAAAGGAAGTTCAATAGCCAGTAGCCAATAGCTTCCGTCTCATACTTGCTTCAGAGCATGCGTCATTTTTGGTCCGTTAGAACAGCATACACACAAGCGTTTTTTCCAATAGGAATTGGTTCCGTCGTAAATATTTAGAACATGTTTCATTTCTAGGTCTGTCAGAATTTTGGAAAAAAAAAGTCTAATGAGGCATACACATGATCGGAATAGAAAATGAAAAGCTTCCATCTGACTTTTTCTGTCGGACATTCCGCTCGTGTGTACGCGGCTTAACAGTTCTTGGAGGACCAAAATGTTTTTTTTAACTGTCATCACAGGCAATTTTCTACTATTGTGGAGTCAAGTGTCAGATAAGTATAAACTGCTGTTAGTTTGCTGTAAAACCTGGTTTTCATGAGTGTTCCACAAGAGGTCACAATAGTGTTACTAAACCCACAACAGTAAAATCAGTCTGTATATGCAGTATAGCATGCTTGTTATACTCACTGTGGAACCTAAGGGGTTAATCTTCTGCATTGTGTAAAAAGGTTGTTTGATCCTGTATACATAGATCCTCCTCTTCTTCCACTGACTCCAGAATAGGTCCAGATAAGACAGAGTTACTGGAGTCAGGCTGCACATGCTCTGTTTGGGGTGTATTGCTAGAGAGTATTTTTTTTCTTTCTTGGAAGAGTGCATGTGATCAGCACAGGGCCAATCAGCACTGTCCAGACAGAGGGTCAGGATTCCTGATAGGACAGCTCAGTGCAGTATGAAAACTCCTACTACAAGATTTAACCAGGAACTGATAGAAGTCAGAAGACCGCTATATACCGCTAATAAAAAAAAAGGTATTTAGCAGTTTATATTTACTACAACAATTGCATTTCCATGTTCTGTGTGCTCTGTGGGAGACCAGATATAGTAAATGCACAGTCCTGGGTTTAGTAACACCACTCTTTGAAATTTGGTCTTGCCAGAATAGCCATATTGCAAGTCTTGACTGGCACTACATACTAGAAAATCCATTACTGTGGTCAGCTCTGGGAGGCACCCTGTATGTTAACGTGTACGTAAATACAAAAACCATATATGTAATGGTTTACCAGTCCTTGGTGTGGTGACTGCATTTATTTTCTCTTTTCAATCTTCCTTTATTTTCTCCCAGTAATTCTGCAAATAACACATTTCCTGTACCTAGGTGGCTTTGTCACTCCTCATGATTGTCACCCTAGACTCCTCGTCTGATATGGAATATAAACATGTCCACATCTCCATTACATGGGGGGCATGGCAATTGGTAGTGTACATACGATAACTAGGAAGGAAGATATTCTGTGGTACATGTGACAGAACTGCTTGGCACCCTGATTAGGTGCTTTCTTCAGCCAAACAGTGCCTCATGTCCTCCAAACTGTTCTGAGCAGACCAAGAGATAATACGAGTCCTTTTTACCCCAAACATTGTACACAGACAAGATGTGAGGTAAACTCCAAAGGAATGACTCTTTTTAGAACGCATACTTTATACCCCACAGGAGCACATTCCCCTCCTGATCATATTACCCTAACAATACAAGCTGTAAACAGGAATATAAATAACATAGCTAAACAACAGTCAACATACGTATACTATAAACATTATGTTAGTTAAACAAGTAGCTATCTAGACAATGCTGTGATTAAACTGAGATCCATCCCAGTCAGACTGCTCAGGCACCAAGGTCAGAACAAAGTACATTACCCATTATGATAAGTATAAACATCCCACAATGGTTCAATAACAAGGGACAGTGGTCACAATATTATTTACCTGTTCAAGAGATGTGCAGACAGAAACAATAGGACTGCAACCTAGAAAGCACACAATGGGAGAGACACACATTTGCGTATTCTGTAAACTAGACAAGTCATCTGAGGACATACGATGTCCCAGCAGTCTGATACAGTGGAAATAATTTATCTTCATGGATCCCTTGAGGATTATGGTTGATAAATATTTCTGTCCCAAGTGAAGGAGCCTCTCCAACCCAATCTGCAGGAGGGCCACCACCATATTCCCTCTGACCATTAGCCTATACAAGATTATTATGACCTCTTTCCATCCACTCCAGAAGGGAAGCTTTATTGTTGTTATTCAGAAAAGTAATCCAAGCCACGCTCTCAGTGTCCATGAAGTCGTTGTCCATCATTAGAGAATGATCTGCTCTCTCCATGGGCCATAATCAGTGGGTAGGAGGCTTGCCCCTAGTCCTCTCCAAAAGCACCTGTCCCAGGTGGGTCTGTCACAGTACAGCTCCCAGGAGGTGACAAGGATACTGCTTTTCTGGTAAGATCAACAGGTATTTTCTGCATTTGCTGCAAATGCTCAAAAAATGAAATTAATGCAGCCACCACATCAAAACTGCAATATATATATATATATATTTTTAAACTTGGGTTTAGTTACCATTTAATGAACCTAATCAGAGTCTTCACCTGTTCTGTTACACAAGGACTTAGTGTTAATTGATTTGCTGCCATTTATTCCAATTTATTTCCTGCCCATTTCCAACTTTCAGATCTACTTTAGGTTCATGCTCCTGACTCCTGATTTAGTGATTTTTTTTTGGTCATCCACAAAAACAAGTTGCAAGGGTTAACCTCCACTTCCTACAAATGTAAGTGTTCCAGCAGCATGTAATACATGCTTCCTGAGTTTAAAAGTCACCTAAGCATGACATTTGCCTTGTCTGGCAAAGACAGCAAGCAGTGGGAAAGGAAACTCACTAATAAGTTTATCAGTCCACACTCATTGGCATCAATAAGTCTTTCCTGTGTGATAATTCAGTTAATGACGATATAATCTAAGTTACATAGTAAAAGCAATAGCCAGTGCCAGGTTTATTGGGTATTCTTGTCTCCCACTTCTTAGACTAGCTGCCCACCTCAAGGACACTCCCTCTCCTTCCTGTTACATTCTTTTGTGTAATGTCCCGAAGGGAAAAATGACTTTGTGTTGATTTGTCTGGGCTGTGTGTTCACCTTCAAATTAGTCTTTTATGAAACAGCCTGGCTCAGAAGACTTAATTTCATTAAAAACATTCTTTTCATATTTTTATAAAGCCCGGAAAATCCACAGTGCTTACGCAGGGAATGCAGTCGGAATGTAAATGGGCTTATCGTGTATTAGGTACTGTATCATATAAAGCAAGTGGGTTCAGGAAGCATGGGAGCAGAAAAAGTTAACTATACTGGAGTCTGCATCTCAGGATGCCAAATGCACTTGGTACTATCCATAACACATATAGTTGTGTGTTAACAATGTGTCTGAAAATGAACAAAAATGAAAAAAATCGAAAATGATTTCCATGTATATGGTGGTCATGCTCAAAAAGAAATGCTGTATAAAAGGCAAACAAATTGAATGTGTTATGGGTCTACTAAAAGGCCCAGAAGGCCAGGGCCAGGATTTCCACTGTTTTGTTATCTAGTGACATTTCTTTTTATTGTAAACCTGCACAGATGAAACAATAAAGAAATAATTATTACTTAATACACTTATTACACTTACTATTATACAGCTATTGCTTTTGTAGTACTACTTTATGCCTTCAGTCTAGGTTCACATCTATACGGTTGAGGTTGGTGCGGTTTGGTTTGGGTTTTTAAACCCACGTTTTTGATGCGTTTTTGCATGCAATTTTCATGCATTTTGCGTTTTTCTTTTCTCTTTAACAAACTGTGTATAGCTGGATGTTTAAGGAGCAGTCCGGCGCATCCTTAACAACAGATGAGTCATCAGCTGTCAGCGGGATTCCCCGCTGACAGCAGATGGTAAAAAAAAAGAATTGCCGGCAACATTAAAAATCTGGAAAAAAAATGTTGTCCCCCCCCCCCAAAAAAAAACTCCATACCAGGCCTGCCCTTTGGGTCTGGTATGGATTTGGAGGGAAGTTTAAATTTAAAAACAATTACGTTGGGTCTCCCCCAAAATCAATACCAGACCCGTATCTGGTATCTTATCTAACATTGTTTCCCAATGTAGATCCAACATCAATCTAGACGCCTGCTGCACCGCCAGACCCGGAAAAAAAAAAAAAGCTCTGCTTGCGTTAAACGCTCCCATGGTCTGCTCCGCCGTGTGACATTTCTTAAATAGCTAAGGGGCGGGGCCTCTCAGCGACGTCATCGCCCCCCCCTGGTATGTCGGTGGCCCAGCATGCACCGGTCAATGGCGTCATGGGGGGAGATGCCACCAGCCCCTTAGCTGAGCTTTTTTTTTTTTTTTACTTTTTCCGGGTCCGATGGTTGCAGTGGGCGTCATGATTGTCGATCGATCTACATCGGGGGACATTGTTTTTTTTTTTTGTTTTTTTTAAAATAAAGGATTTGTCAAAAACTCTTGTACTTCTTTATTCACTTTTACACTTTTTTGGTGAATGGGTAGGGGTACCCCCTACTCATTCACATGGGGGGGTGGGATCTAGGGGCTCTCTTGTTAGAGGGGCTTCCAGATTCCGATAAGCCCCCCGCCCGCAGACCCCTACAACCACAGCCCAGGGTTGTGGGAAAGAAGCCCTGGTCCCCTATGTTGAGGGCATGTGGCCTGGTATGGTTCAGGAAGGTGAGGCCGCTCACCTGTCCCCTTCCTTTTCTGACCTGCCGGACTGCATGCTCGGATAAGGATCTGGTATGGATTTTGGGGGGACACCACACCATTTAAAATTTTTTTGGAGTGGGGTTCCCCTCCAAATCCATACCAGACCCGAAGTGCCTAGTATGGATTGGGTGGGGGTGGCACATTTTTTTTCCCCCGATTATATTTGCTGGCAATTCTTTTATTTTTACATTCAGCTGATGACTCATTGGTCGTTAAGGATGCGGCAGCTGGCTTTCTGGCCCCCTCCTTTGCAGCCAGCTATACACAGTGTGTTAAAGTTAAAAAAAACGCAAAACCCATAAAATAATGCATTAAAAACACACCTTTGAGCAATGTGAGTACCTTTTGTGGTTTTATTAATAAACATGTACTAGCGATATTGTTTATTTCTTTTCCCTGTATGATGGCTGAGCTCACTTTGGAGTTGTGGCGATTATTACGTGATTCTTTTATATTGGGATCCCGCTAACCATACTTACCTGATTTGGAGACTCCGGCAGAGGATTTGAGGCTCTCTATGCAAAGTTGATCTCTGTAATTGGGGATCATATCAATCTGGTAAGAGGCTTGATGGTGGTGGTGGACACGCATGTAAGGTGCACTTCCCAGTTTCCTCACATGGCTTATTTCTTGGTGAAATTTTTGTGAGAAGAACTACCTCAATTTTTCACAAAGACTTTTTACCACAGTTGTTTTTTTTTGTTTTGTTGTTATATGGACTGACCACGTTTGAACCTACCAATATTCATGAACTTTTAATGGTTATTTTGTTTATTGTGTATACACATAGCAATGATAATTACGTTGAGTATATCATAAGAGGCGCACTATTTTCTGTATATGGCTACGAATTACTACCAGAAAATAGACATAAGACCATTTAGTGATAAAAATTAACTCAATATATTGGTATAGGTTAGAATAAAGAGTGGTTTGAGCATAATTGAGCACACAAAAGGTAGATTCGGACACAGTCTGCTAGACGGTGCAATAGTTATGCCAAAGTAACTTAGAATATGGTTCTATAGGGAGTGTGACTTGGCAGTTAAAGTGTTACTAAACCCACAACAGTAAAATCAGTCTGTATATGCAGTAAAGAATGCTTGTTATACTCGCTGTGGAACCTAAGGGGTTAATTCTGCACATTGTGTAAAAAAGCAGTTCGATCCTGTCTTCTCTGATCCCCCCCCCCCCTTTCTTCCACAGTCCCCAATACATCTCCTGATAGTACAGAGCCTTGAGGACACTCTGCACATGTTCAGTTTGGTGTGTATTGCTAGAGAGGTTTTTTTTTGGGCCAGGGGTCCTGCAGCCTCATAGGACAGTCAGAGGAGAATGAAAACTTCTCCTACAAGCTTTACCCAGTGCTCGGCCGGACACTGATAGAAGTCACAAGACTGCTATATACTGATGATGAGAAAAGGTATTTTTAGGCAGTTTATATTTACTAAAATAGTTGCATTTCCATGTTCTGGGTACTGTGGGAGACCAGATATAGTAAATGGAAGGTCCTGGGTTTAGAAACACTTTAATTTAACAGGACGCACAGAGCGCTCTCTCTACTTATCCTGCCGATATTGTCCTGATGGTGTGGAACCGTGCACAACTTACCTTGCCGAAAAGCTCTCCTTCCATGCTTCCTGCTGATACCATTCTTGCCTAGATCAGTCATGTCTAAGAGGAGCAAGGACGCCCAATCAATGGCAGAAATAGTCACTCAAGTGGCAGACTCCTGCCATGCTCAGCCAGAAAAGCCGCTCAAAAGCTCTTTGCCAGAACCTCAGAGACGCCTCCAGCAAACTGCCAAAGGACATATCAGAAGTCTCAGGCTCAGAGAATGCAGAGGAACTGATGGCTGATTTATGGGGTACATACTTGTCCGGATCATCCAAATGGAAAGTAGTGAGTATACAGCCCTCACAAGCAGCCATTGCTCAGACAACACCACTGAACCTCGCTGATCTTGAACCCACAGAGATATCCTCACAGCAGTTACCTCTTGCGATACAACCATTGCTGACCTTACTACAGAGATCAAAGGACTGAAAATTGAATTAACTCTAGTCAGACAAGATATATAAAAGCTCCGTGACCGCACAACAGCCTTGGAGGGTAGGGTGAGCAATGTAGAGGATGACTGGGCACCATTGCAGAGAAATATCAGATACATACGCACACTAGTTGCCTGCTTGGAAGACATGAAGAACAGACTAAGGAGGAACACTGTGAGAGCAGTGGGGATACCTGAGAGGGCTGAAGGGAAAAATGCAGTGGCCTTTATTGAAAATTGGCTAGTGAATGTTTTTGGCAGAGACTCTTTCTCTCCTCTGTTGGTGGCGGACTGCGCCCATAAGGTCCCTAGCAGACCCCTGCAACCAGGCGACTCCCCCTGGCCCTTCCTCTTTACACTACTGAACTCTAAAGACACGGATAATATTCTGGCCAAAGCCAGAACTATGGGCGATGCCTTCATTGTGGATAACACCAAAGTGTCCTTGTATCCTTGTATTCTAAAAATTCACTGAATTTAAAAAGCACCTCCGAAGCTCCGACACCTCATTGCACCATGCTTTACCTTGCTCGCTTCTGAGTGGTAGCTAACAACTAGTTTCTTTGACAACCCTACAGCTGCCACGCACGCTCAAGGAACCACTTGCAGCATGAGAGTCAGCTGCACATCATTACCGGTCCTGCTGCACCTTGTTTAATACTTCCAGGTTCTGCATGTAGATTGGCATATGTTCATCCTACAAGGCAGGACCATTCTCCTAGTTGCTGCAAGTGACTAGGGTGTCATAACCCCTCCATGAACCCATCTAAAGTGGCCTTTTTTCATTTTTTTACCACTGTACCAATGGACATTGCCTATTATATGCTGCTGCAGATGAAGCCTGGTGGTGGACCCTGGACACTTTTTTATGGAGGAAGTTAGACCCTCATTGCCCAACATATCTAACTCCATCAGTTTCTGCCTAGTGGCTTGCCTACTGTTATATACAGAAATATTGGCCTTGGCTACTACCTGTACTATAGTGTCATTGAATATTAGGGGGTTGAGTGGTGGAGTGAAGCAAATGATGGTGTTTACCGCGTTGAAGAGCCATAATCCTATTATAATATGCCTTCAAGAGACCCACTTGATGCCAGATTCCCTGTCTTTTATCTCATTGGCAATATCAAGCACAGTTTCACTCCACATACTCAACTTTCTTGAGAGGAGTTAGCATTTTAATTTCTAATACAACTTGGTTTACTTCTTTACTTTTTACTCACATTGATGGCCATGGTAGATATATTTTTTTGTTGTGTAAACTAGCTGGTATGCTTTGTATGGTCACAAACGTATATATATCCCTCCACCCTTCTCTGCAGAAGTATTGAAACATCTTGCCCAATTTGAAGCTCTTCCCCTCTACCTTGATTTAAATCTAGACCAATTTTTACCTTGCGCAACCAAAATCCACCTACTGGTGGTCCTTCCTTTTTTCCACGGTTGCTATTTGACTTGTGCCTGAGAGATGTGCTGAGGGAACGAAATCCTAATCAAAAAAATGTTTTTTTTGCTATTCTGCAATGCAGGGTCTTTCATGCATTGATCTATCCCTGGGTAATTCCAACGCTTTTCCATTAGTCATCTCCACCGATTACGAACCATGTAATGTCTCCGACCACTCCCCCCATGCATGAAAGTGAGTATCCCAGGGCCTAGCAAAACTAAACTCTGAAAGGAGAACCCCTTCTAGCTCTCCTTATTTCCAGAGAAGGATCCCATACCAGTATCCCTGCAGACATTCATAGAGTACAACCAAGGCTCAGCCTCAGCTGGCATTGTATGGGATGTTTTAGGAGGCCTTATTATAAAACAAATATCCTCCACAAAGGGCATGGGAAATGCAGGTATTATGAGAAGCTCAAAAAGCAGAAGAGGCTTATGCTTCCAGTCCTAACGTAGCCACAGAAAGGAATTGGCCAGAAGCACAAACCCTATACAAACCTTTCTCTGTCACCGCTGCTGCAGCTCAGTTTCAGGGTTTTGGCAATCTTCTTATAGCCTAGGCCATCTTTATGTAGAGAAACAATTCTTTTTTTCATATCATCTGAGAGTTTTTTGCCATACTGAACTTTTAGTGATCAGTATGAGAGAGTGAGAGCGATAACATCAAATTTAACACACCTGCTCCCCATTCACACCTGAGACCTTGTAACACTAACGAGTCACATGACATCAGGGAGGGTAAAAGGCTAATTGGGCCCAATTTGGACATTTTCACTTAGGGGTGTACTCACTTTTGTTGCCAGCAGTTTAGAAATTAATGACTGTGTGTTGCGTTATTTTGAGGGGACAGCAAATTTACACTGTTATACAAGCTGTACACTCACTACTTTACATTATAGCAAAGTGTCATTTCTTCAGTGTTGTCACATGAAAAGATATAATAAAATATTTACAAAAGTGTAAGGGGTGTACTCACTTCTGTGAGATTTTATATATATATATATATATATATATATATATATATATATATACTGTAATATTGTGCAGCTTGGGAGAGTAAAACAGTCTTTATTGTTTTTCAAAATCAGACAAACAGCTTTCTTCACCAAAAGTAAACATAAACAGTCCAAATTCTGGCATAATGAAAAAAAAACAACATGCTTGCTCACCTCCAGTATGCCCATCCCACTCCAGGGTTTAGGGTTCCTATTTGCTTCAGGGGATTGCAAAGACCATGGAAGCTCAGCAAACACTGTCTCATTCGCCAGAAATAAAAAAAAATAAAAGTAAAATTAAAAGACTTTTAATAAAAGGACACTTACCTGTCCAAAGATCCAGCGCTATATTTACCCAGGCTGGTTCTTCGCTGGTCTTCAGGTCCCTGACGCCGGCATGTTTAGCGTGGGAAACAGGCTGTGACTCCTTGCGGCTTCCCACAGCCGGCTTCCCACTTCGCATGCACGAGCCATGCTGTGCTTTGTGAATGGACACGTCACAGATCCCAGAAGGGGTCGAATGACGATTTACCAGGGGTCACCAAATCCTGGGCTGTTCCTGAATCCCACACCATTCTCCCAGCCTTCTCGCCACTGCCCAGCAGGGCTGTCCCTGGAGCCTGTGGCCGCCCAGCTGGGCTGTTCCTGGATCCCGTGGCTGCCCACTCAGCCTCCTCACAGCCGCCCATTCAGTTCACGGCATGGCTGGGGGGCAGAGACTAGAGGTCAGCTGACTGGTGAGGAATGTGAAGGGGGGGGGCTTGAGGAGACTATCTCCTGATTTCGGCATAGATGTCACTGCTGCAAGACACCACAAAGTCGGAGATACAGTGAAGCCGGAGACACAGTGAGTAACACTACCTGCGATTATAGTTGCCATTAAAAGTCCCCACTACAGTTCTCAGATCAGCAGATGACCTTCATCAAGAGCACCTAAGTTGGCTGATCAGAACTCCCCCCAGCACTGCCACTGATCCCTCCCACCACCAGCAATGCCACTCATCCCACCCCCACTGCCACTCATCACATTCCCCCCACCAAGGAGTAAGAGAAGGCATAAAATTAGAGAATACATGGAAGGGAGAGGAAAAGCGGGGGAACAAAGAAAAAGGGAGAGAAAGAACAAGAAAGACGGCTAGAGAGAGGGATGGTGAAAAAAACACAAGAAATTAGGATTGAGAGAGATAAAAGGGAAAGAAAGGAGAACAAAGAGTGGTACATCCTAAAATGTACCATAAGGGGTTTTAATACTGTACGAGTGGAAGGGACTCAGGGAGCGCCTAAATGTTCATGGGTTAGGGACGCAAATTACTTGTCTTGCCTTGGGTGCCAACAACCCACGCTACGAAAATAATTTTACTGTTAGGGGTCCCCACAACTTGGGAAATGTTATCAAGGGGTCACGGCACTAGGAAGGTTGAGAACCACTGGCTTTGACAATGTTTCAAAAGTTAAAGAGGGGGGAGGAAGTGGAAAAGTGGAACTTCCCTCTTTTTGGTGAATTTCTGCTTCAACATTAGAACAGGAAAACTAAGTAGGATATTTCAGCAAGTAAACAGGTAAGCTGCAATTTTTTAATGGTTTTCTTTTTTTTTTTTTAAGCCACTGCAAAGCCTGCAATGGCTGCAAACATGGAAATACATTTGAAATCAAGCTGGGGTCATGTGACCAGATGCCTTGGCATATCATCACATTACCAGCCTCTATGGCAGGGATATGCAATTAGCGGACCTCCAGCTGTTGCAGAACTACAAGTTCCATGAGGCATAGCAAGACTCTGACAGCCACACACATGACACCCAAAGGCAGAGGCATGATGGGACTTGTTTTGCAACAGCTGGAGGTCCGCTAATTGCATATCCCTGCTCTATGGTAACTCAGAGCAGTATTTGTGCCAGTACTGGTTGGTTTTAGAATTTTTTTCCCCATCATTTATCATAAAACAAAGTAGGGCAATGGGAGGTGGTTGCATTTACACTTTAAATCTTTTTTATTTAAGGCTGACCATAGACAGGACAAATTTTCTAGTCTATAAACTCAATTTTCTTCTTGTCTGATATATTGGCAAATTATAAACAAACATCATTAGAGCATATGACTATATTGACAATTTGCACTGATTTGTTAATACTTCAATGGCAATACTGTCACTATTGATTCATGTTGTTTTGATTCATTCAAATCCTTGCCAACATTCATCCCATTTATGACTGATCTTATAATTACTTGAGAAAGATAAAAATAAATAGAGAAAAAACTGAAATTCATTGACAGTAGGTCTAAAATACAGTATAAACGAAAAAAAACCTCTAATACATCATTAAATTCATGTACATACTATAAACTATAAAATATCCACCTTTGGAAGGTGGATTTAGGGAGGGATTTAGGTGGATTTGGGGAAAGAGCTTGTATAGAAGCAAAGATAACCAGCAATAAATGTATAAAAAGTTCTTTATTGTGCAAAAAGCAACAAACAAAAAATAAAATGACAGCATCCTTTTGCATTTTGTCACAACACTGACATTTTTCAAGGGAGCCAAGAAACTATTGCTGTCTTTGTCCAACTGTCCAACCTTCATATTCACCCAGTACAGGTTTCCGTTAATGTTATACTAAGGACTGCCATACACTTTGCTGTGGTCATTTCAAACTTGTATGCAGGGCCGTCTTAATGAGCAGGCACACCTGGGCACTGCCCAAGGGCCCCAGCTGCATGGGGGGCCCCTGCACTTTCCCCAAAGCAGCTGCTCCTTGAGCCCTTGCTGCCCGGAAATTGGGGGCCCCATGATGGCACTGAGTGTGATGGATACACAGGGGAGGCAGGCTGGCAGCGGTGCGTCGTGCTGTGCAGAACAAAACCTATTATTTCACAGCCAGCAGGAAGGGGTGGGGCCAGAGCGCCAGTGATACTCTGACCCCGCTTCATGCAGCTTGACTGCTCGGAACTCGGAGGCAGGAGCTGGAGTTGGAGCTGCTGAGTCGCCAGCACTGAAAGCCCTCCTGTGGAAGTGGCATTGTGGATGGTGTCATGGTGAGCCCAGCTGTCCAGCACTGTTTGCACCAAAGGCCTTGGAATTCCCTCCTCCGCCCCTCCTTCTGCCTGCATGACTTGATTGGTATAGGTGAGTTCTTGTCACAGTGCTGGAGGTGGGCACATAGCCAAAAGTTCACATGCACTGTATCTCCACTGGAAAAGGGGGTACTACATGGTTGGAATAATGGTGCTGGGGATATCAAGGGTGTATGGGGGGAAACAATGCTGAGGGGGGATATGGTATAGGGGGTAGCAATGCTTGGGGTATCTTGGGTGGCTATAGTGCTAGAGGTATCAGGGATGCAGAGAGGCCACAGTGTAGGGGTATCAGGAATGTAGTTAGGTCACAATACAAGGGGTATCTTATGGTATATGGTAACAGTGCTGGGGGGATATCTGGAATGTAGAGGGGTCTGAGTGCTGGGGGATATCAGAGATGTAGAGGGATCTGAGTGCTGGGGGGGGGTATCTGGGGTGTAGAGGGGTCACAGTGCTGGGGGAAATCTGGGGTGTAGAGGGGTCAGAGTGCTGAGGGGATATCTGGGGTGTAGAGGGATCCGAGTGTTGGTGGAATATCTGGGGTGTAGAGGGGTCCGAGTGCTGGGGGGATATCTGGGTTGTAGAAGGGTCAGAGTGCTGGGGGGATAGCTGGGATGTAGAGGGGTCTGAGTGCTGGGGCGATATCTGGGATGTAGAGGGGTCTGAGTGCGGGGGGGTATCTGGGGTGTAGAGGGGTCAGAGTGCTGGGGGGGATATCTGGGGTGTAGAGGGGTCAGAGTGCTGGGGGGATATCTAGGGTGTAGAGGGATCAGAGTGCTGGGGGAATATCTGGGGTGTAGAGGGATCAGAGTGCTGTGAGTATATCTGGGATGTAGAGGGATTAGAGTGCTGTGAGTATATCTGGGATGTAGAGGGATCAGAGTGCTGTGGGGCTATCTGGGATGTAGAGGGATCAGAGTGCTGGGGGGATATCTGGGGTGTAGAGGGGTCTGAGTGCTGGGGGGATATCTAGGAGGTAGAGGGGTCTGAGTGCTGGGGGGATATCTGGGGTATAGAGGGGTCAGAGTGCTGGGGTGTAGAGGGGTCAGAGTGTGTGTGGGGGGGGTATATCTAGGGTGTAGAGGGGTCAGAGTGTCAGAGGAGTGCTGGGGAGGTATTTGGGGTTGACAATCCAGGGGTGTGGAGGTGGTAACAGGATAACAATGTTAGGGGGGAACCTGGTGTGTGTGTGTGTGTGTGTGTGTGTGTGTGTGTGTGTGTGTGGGGGGGGGTTGGTTGGGTGGAGTTAGGAGTGCTGGATGTATATGATGTAGATGTAAGATGTAGAGGGGTTTCAATGTTGGGGGTATCTGAGGCCCTGTCAGGCTGGATGGTGCCTCATGATTTTTATTGGCCGTGTCTATACTTGTTACAACTGTCCTGAGCATCATTCTAGCAGATATATAATATATACACAGAACAGCTTTGTTACTTTATGTATGTAGTATTTCATTGCTGTACAGAATGATTGTTCATGTATTTAAAGCGGAGCTCCACCCAAAAGAGGAAGCTCCGCTTGTCTGCCACCTACCTGCTTGATATCTGTTTACCTGCACTGTCTCCATTGTAAGGGCCCCAGAGCATTACTTTGCCCAGGAGCCCATGATGCTATTAAGATTGCCCTGCTTGTATGGTCATCCCTGAGCTTGGGTATATTGTGCTAGAAATTCTCACACGGTGAAATGTATCTGCTCTTATTGGATGACTCTTTAGTTTTAGTATTCTGACTTATATAAAATGCTATGCTTGGATATATCCGGAGCCAAGAACAGAGGGAGCCAGGCAAAACAAATCTAGTGTAATAAACACAACTAGTCAACTAGTCAAAGTGCCAACAAGTAACAGGCATCCATTCCAGATCTGCTAATTGGGCTGATTCATTTCAGAAAATTACCCAGTAAGAACCAGAAAAGGGCTTCCACCTACAGTTGGACTATGACCAACAATATGTATTTGCAAAGCAGTTACAGGTTTTCATTTCAGACACTTTGATAAATCATTGCAATTGTTTATATGGCCTCTATGGCATCATTTTGTTTACTGTCTAAAAATAATGTTTGTAACACTTCACTACTGTTCAGAAATGCGAAAGTTGGGTACTCACAACAAGAGTAGATAATGAAACAAAGGAATGAGCCTTGCCAGAATCAAACCACAACAATATAGCATTAACATGGCAGGAAGATCAAATTCATTTTCCTTCATTTTCATCATAAAAGGTCTGAAAAGCTCAGTTCTTTTTCAGCAACATCACAGTACTTGTATTACATTACATCTTATTAGCTAGTTACCTGTAAAGTTGATGTACATGATTACATGATGCTGCTTGTCCCTATACAGATTTTGCTGTTATCACCTGCAAAAATCAAACAAAAAAAAATCATACCTGTATAACCAAATAAGCATATTTTGCAATTGTACTGTTTTAGCTTCTAAAGAGCAATAATATCCTGCAACAGCCAAGTTTTTTTTCCTGTAGATCTTGCTGCAGATCCTCATACTATGACCAGATTGAAACAGTTTAGTATTTAAACTGTTTACAGAGGCATTGTAGTTGGGAGATGAGTGCTTTATTGTGTTTACCACAAGCTCAATACTCAAGACCCAAACCTCCAAACTGAGTAGCTAAACCAAATGGCAATGTTCCAGGGTATAAAGCTAACAATTCCTCCACTACAAAAATGTTAAATGCAGTAACATACCGGTAACTAGATCAAATTTCCACATTTTTTGAGGGAACTTGGCCTGCTGGTGAACAAAAGCCATTTTATTTCAGACAGATAGGGCACCCGTTGGTCTTCTAACTGGTGTCAACCAATTTTGCTCCAGGTTGTTGAAGGTATCTTCAAAACTGTACCCATCTGTATCCCTAACAAAACTAAAGAATGCAAGCAGCTTTCACAAGTGTGTAACACCTTCAATTTGCAAGCCAAAATGCCAAATGCACATTGCACCATTCTTCATACTCAGCAATGCCTGTTAATGAAGACATGATTGGGGTTGCTCTTTGTTTGTATTACCTCATTAAATGTTCCCCTAGAGCAATAGGCCTCCTTGCCCACAAACATGATTAGGTATACCAGTTCTGCTGTACCAGGCCAGAATTTGTAAGAAGGGATATTTAGTTCATTGTTCCTTAAAGTAGAAGTTCGGACTATTCCAAACTAAGCTTAAACTTAAGCTTAAACCTGCTCCCACCCCCTTCTAACTCCTATTCTAACAACCTCGTAGAAGGAAAATGCATCTCCAACAATGGCTGCAATGTTTGTGTGGTAACGTCACCCATAGGCTTAATATGGGGCATCCATTGTCAGTTGTCTCTCCTCATCTCTGAAGCAGGTGATTATGAGACAGGACCAACGTGCTTTGAGAATAGATAACTATCCTTTTACAGGGTAGTTACAATAGCATTTAGAAGGGGGTGAGAGCAGCTTTGTAGTTAGGAATAGCTTTGACTTCTACTTTAAACACTGCTCACGTTTGGAATGGTTAAAGATGTGAAATTGCTGCTGCTTCTTATTGGTCCCATTATATCCCATGTCCCAAGTAAATTTGTAGTCAACATCTAATTCGACCAGTGAAAACAATGAGAAATATTTCCAGTACACAGTGGCATTACTATCTTCATATGTTTCCTGTCAATAGAACCTAAGCAGTTGAGTTGAGGATATTGGTGCATTGCAAGAAAGGTGAGCAATTTCTCTCCATTTTGCTTGAACTGGCATAACCATTTTTCACAAGACTGTACATGTTGATTGCATAATGTAGTAGATTGTGGATTTGCCCAAGCAGAATTTAAAATGCATGGGAGCATATAAATGTTCAGTTGCCCGAAACCTGAGAAGAAAAAAAAATATTATATTGTACACTTTTATATATTAGCATAAACACTTAAGACATGTTGGCATAGTGTGAAAGACAATTACAAGACAAAATGGCAAAAGCAGAAAGAAGAGCACAGTAGTGTTTCCGGGACCATCAGGAGGGTGCCACAATGCTATTTACATCAGCTAGACTTTCATAAACATTGGAAGGAGTTGTGCTCATAAGCTTGTCTTGTTTGTAAAGATTGCTCTATGGGGCTCTCTCATGCTATATATGAGACATATTTATTTTCCCCAACTGATAGCATTTTGATGACAAAGAGCGTGACCCAGCACATATCCACCCTGATGAAAAAAAGGCAGGAAGTGACTGATGCCAGCAATATCCAAGTCCTGGGGTGTCTGATAACATCACCTCTATGAGAACATGTGAGGCAACAGATTCCAAAAGTAGCTGGTCCAAGTACAGCTCAGGTTTCATCACAGCGGTCGTGCAGAATCAAACCACTAGCTTCCACTTGTTCCTAAAACCAAGGTCAATGTCACAGAGATCAGGACCAGATACTAGGGGCTCTTAACATTTTCTTGGAGCAGATGTGGTCGGAACAAAGTCTGTGGTACCATTTTGCTGCCTATTTGGTTCCACTTTTAGAGAAAATAGATGAATATAGAGGTGTAGACCTACAACTTCATGTGCTTCAGTTTTTTTGCTGTATCTCTGTCATCACATGCCCCACCCAGACTGTACAATCCAAATCCTGTTACCACCCATTATCCCTTCCCACCACCAATATGTTTACCTCTAAAAGCAGCAATATTATTTTCTGTAGCCCTATAATTTACCACTGCCAGCATCATTGATAAAAAGCCACCATTACTGTTATAGATTGATCAAAAATTATCTTTAAAATGTCATTTGTATTTGTTAGATTCTTGTTACCAAAAAATTATGTTGCATTGGTATTTGCCAAAACGTTTGCTTTGGAAAAACATCGCTTTAGGCTAAAGATCGCTGTTGCTCACATGCCAGTAATGAATGTAGAAGTAATGCTCTCACCTTTTCTAATCATGGCAATGTGCCAGTGAAGCAGAAAATATTCACACAACACTTTTTATGACTATTTACTAACCCAGTCATGTGAAAAACAATTTCTACACATGATTGTTTGATTGAATGTGTAAATAATCATTGGCATTCAAGCTAGATATATATACATATACAGTATATATCAGATGCACTATATATATATATATATATATATATATATATATATATATATATATATATATATATATATATATATATATATATATATATATACACACACACACTATATTGTCAAAAGTATTGGGGCTCCTGCCTTTATACGCACACAAACTTTAGGGGGCATTCCAGTCTTAGTCCGTAGGGTTCAATATTGAGTTGGCCCACCCTTTGCAGCTATGACAGCTTCAACTCTTCTGGTAAGGCTGTCCACAAGGTTTAGGAGTGTGTCTATGGGAATGTTTGACCATTCTTCCAGAAGCGCATTTGTGAGGTCAGGCACTGATGTTGGATGAGAAGGCCTGGCTCGCAGTCTCCACTCTAATTCATCCCAATGGTGGTCTATCGGGTTGAGTTCAGGACTCTGTGCAGGCCAGTCAAGTTCCTCTACCCCAAACTCCCTCATCCATGTCTTTATAGACCTTGCTTTGTGCACTGGTGTGCAGTCATGTTGGAACAGGAAAGGGCCATCCCCAAACTGTTCCCACAAAGTTGGGAGCATGAAATTGTCCAAAATGTCTTACTATGCTGACGCCTTAAGAGTTCCCTTCACTGGAACTAAGGGGCCAAGCCCAATCCCTGAAAAACAACCCCACACCATAATCCCCCCTCCACTAAATGATTTTGACCAGTGCACAAAGCAAGGGCCATAAAGACATGGATGAGCGAGTTTGGGGTGGAGGAACTTGACTGGCTTGCACAGAGTCCTGACCTCAACCCAATAGAACACCTTTGGGATGAATTAGAGTGGAGACTGTTATAGCTGTAAAGTGTGGGCCAACTCACCATTGAACCCTAGATTGGAATGCCATTAAAGTTCATGTGCGTGTAAAGGCAGGCGCCCCAATACATTTGACAATAGATTGCATGTATGTGTATATATATATATATATATATATATATATATATACACACACACACACACACACACACACACACACACACACACACACACACACACACACACAAATCTTAAAGTAGAACTGAAAGCCTAACTTTGCTTTTTATTTTGGATAGAGTAAGGATGGGTTATAACCCCTGTCAATTTTTTTGCCATCTGTGTCCCATTGTGGAGATTTCCCTTCACTTCCGGTTTCATAAATACAACAGGAAGTGAGAGGGAATCCCTCCAGAGTGAGGCAATCCCTAGTTGTCACCAGAGTCACTAGAACTAGTGGCCCCATTGGAATATTTGCCCGCTATTAGTGTTCTAGGGACAACCCAAAACAGAGTGCATAAATCTCCCTAACAGTGGTTGTTCTGACAATTGTTTTAATCCCTCCCTCCCTACTCTGTTTAACAAATACATTGGGGGTACATATACAGAGAAGTCAGATTAATGATGGAACAGAGGCTTCTCACCACAACCGAAAGGAATGATATACAGGCTGTGGTGTGAAATGATCTGTTTTCTACAGTGGATTATGCATAACCTCAGTAAAATAAGTAACCAAATTAAATAAACTTGCCTTTCAATATACAGTGCCTTGCAAAAGTATTCACCCCCCTTGGCTTTTTACCTGTTTTGTCACATTATAGCCATGGGCATCCGCAGAACTTTTTTCAGAGGGGGGCATCATTTTAGGGTCACCCATGCACCGCCCCTTTTCGACAATGTCATTATCACATTATTATGATCAGAGTCTGCAGACGTATTACAATCCCTAGGATGAATAATATAATAATAATATAAAAAGATAATGGCCAACAGGCCTTCTTACCAGGCCCAGGGCAACTACAGCAGTGATCACTCCAGCTGGACGATCGTTCACACTGGGTTCCTCTGGGGCGACTCTGGTTAGTAGTGTAGCATGTCTGTACCCTGGTAGTGGCACAGTCTTTCTTTCTCTGGTGGTGCTGGGCAGCGTGGCTCTCTCTTGTGGCGCTGGGCAGCGTGGTTCTCTCTCTGGCTTCCGCCCAGCACACTCCTCTTTCTTTGTCCTGTAGAACTCTCTCCCTCAGCTTTTTTCCAGGCTGCAGTCTCTCAATCTTTCTCTTGATTGAGCTGTAGCCTCCTCCCTGTGGAAAATGGGGCTGCCAATCTTTTGAGACTACATGTCCCATGAAGCTTGCCTCTCCTAGACGCCTTTGATTGGCCCTCAGTTATGGCCAATAGGGAAGGAATGGAGCAGGCAGGAAGCTGGGCGGGGAACCTGGTGAGAGCCGTCGTCTCTTCTCCCTGACAGGAGAAAGGGTGGGGAGAGCGGGGGAAACCTCTGATAGCCCGCAGCTGGCCTTTCTCCTGTCACACCACCTCGAGTTCTCTGCTGGACTGAGCAGGGAAAGGAGCCCGAAGTCACACCACACTGATGGGGGGGCTTGACAGCACCTTAATGGTGTCACCCCACTGGCGGGTGGCACCCGGGTGCGGCACCTCGATAGAGATGCAACTGTGCTGAATTTAAGATTCGATCCCTGATTCCAGGGGGGGCACTTGACCCCCCTTTCCCCTACCTCCGTACGCCCATGATTACAGCCTTTAGTTCAATATTTTTTTAATCTGAATTATATGTGATGGATCAGAACACAATAGTCTAAGTTGGTGAAGTAAGATTAGAAAAATATACACATAAAACTCAGTGGCGGCCCGTCCATAGGGGCCCCCACTGCGCCCCCCCAGGCAGTAAAAAATAAAAAACAGAAAAGAAAAAAAAAATTTTTTAAATGGGCCTGTAAAAAAAAAAAAAATAGAAAAAAAAGCTCCTTAAGTGCACTGTGTTCGGGCGCTGAACACAGTGTACTATGGAAAGAGCCACGTCTATGCAATCATGAGATTGCAGACAAGGCGCTTCATTTGCAGGCTGTTGTCCCGCCTTGTGGCACATTCCATCGCACTGGACAACTTCCGCCCAGCGCCTGTAGTGTGTATCACTACGGACGGGTGCTTTGATTGACATTGGCACCACCCTAGGACATGGGCGGTGCTTTCCATCCGAATTATGACATCACTTCCTGTTTTCCCTGTGCCAGTGATAAACCGGAAGTGATGTCACAGCTCCATAGGTGGAGGTAGGTGATTTCTCTGCTCCCCCTGCACCTACACACTTTCTCCTCCCTGCAAGCTTTTCTCTCAGTCCATCTCATCTGCTTTTCTCCACCACTGACAACTTCAGCTCACTACTCCTCTCCCTGCAATCAGTGATTTTATTCCCCCAGCTCTGATTCCAGCTCCCCCCCCCCCCCCCCCCATGGCATCTCCACCCTAATACATATCTCCTCTTCCCTGTCATCAGTCACTCATCTCTCTCATCTGTCTATCTATCTATCTATCTATCTATCTATCTATCTATCTATCTATCTATCTATCTACATCACAAGGATTCCAACACTCAGTCACCAACCATGAAGGAAGTAATGTCAAAGGAAATACACCTTTAATAAAATGACACAACGCAGGACAACACAGCACAGCATGACACATCAAAAATACATCAAAACAACGCACAACAAATCAAAAATGCATTACAAAAACAAACCTTAATGCATGTGTGCGCGCTGTGATGTAAACTCAGCCTGAAGGGATAAATCCACCACATGATAGCTGGGAGCTGTTCAGAGTGACATCTGTTCAAATGCAAAATTAAGGGTGGTACTCATGCAAAATGTAAGAAGAGTCCAACCTCAACCAGGAAAAATAGCATACAGTGCTGTACATCTACATTAGAAAACTCTGCAGCTTACAAAGCTTATTGAACCTTCGGCTATGAGTAGTCAACTGTATTTGAAAGATTAAAAGAGGCATCTACCTGGGTCCACACAAACAATCAGCTCAGTCTGCAGGAAACCTGCATTGCACCCGTGATCTGCTGATTCGGGTGCAATGCTTTGCAGGCGTCTAGTAAAAAAAAAAAAAAAAAAAATGCACATTTTTTTTTTTACCTGCAAAAAGATGTGCATTTATTATAATTTTTTTTAACAAAGGTGAATTGATCCTTTAAGATCTGAGTGCTTATACTTATTTGAACTGTAATATTATACTCCCTATCATCTGGGTTGTTGGGGCACACATGTTTTTCACATTAATTATGTGTATATTGTGGGGATATTACCTTAACTATTGGATATATGTTCTTATATCTAATTTGTAAATGTTTGCACTGTAAATTATCACAAGATTAAGGGTGTCCTAATGTTTTGCACTATTTTATTTATTTTATTTCTATATTAGTTCTACATTTTTGCACATATTCATTAATACAGCGTTAGCGGCTCTGGAGGTTATTCATCCCAAGTGGATTAATTTATACATTTCTTTTATATTTGACAGATAAGTACCATAGGAATGATGGAATATTGTAGTTCACCCTACTGTTTGTTCAGCAGCAATTGCCTGCTGTTCAGCCAACCGGGGTCACATTTTAAGTGCTCATTCACACTATGTGAAGCGTAAGTTCTAGTTGACACTTTTCCAATTTGTAGAAAATTTGTGTGGCAAGTCTCTAGCAAGAGCAAAGTTGCTGTGGTGAGTCTACAGCAAGAGCTCTGCAAGCCACAGTGACCCCTGTGGTGGGATGACTATTGCACAACATAACTGAACCAGAACTTGCAGCAGATTTGCAGAATGTTTGCAAAGAAAATGGAAAGCAGACTTGCTGCAATTGTGCAACAAACTTGTAAAACCTGTCAAGTCTAACAACAGCTTAGCAAATCATTCTCAAACTTGCAGCTCAATTGCTTGCTATCTGGAAAGGTGCAATTAAAGCAAAAATGTCCACAGTCAGCTCATTTGGCTCCACGCTGAATGTCACTGTCAACTCTCTGTTCAAAGGGACTGTCACAAAGTAAGTACTGGTCTGTAGCTAAAGTGAGATCTGATGTGCTTACTTTTGCGTGAGCACCCTAGCATGTGGCATTGAAATAGTAAGCATCTAGTGAACTTTAGGCAAATATGGAGAATAAGGTAAGTATACCAGAAAACCTCAAAAAAAAAAAAAGGCATTATTATATGAAATGTATATTTACTGCATGGAGCATAATTAGCAGATAGGTCCGTCACATTCATACACTAGAACTTTTCCTGTCCATTGCTTTTGGCTTGAAAGCCCCTGATTTCACCCTAAAATGTTCAAGTAAAATGAGCCTATTATTTTATTCCAAAGATGTTTATAATGAAAACATAGCCAATTCTAAACCCAAATTAAATGAGAAATTCAGGAATTCTAAATTCTTGTCTCTTTCTGCCCTACTGATAGGACACCACACCTTGTCCTATTTTTTTTTTTTTTTTTAAACAAAGAAAGAGTTCATTTTTTGTTGTACAAAAAAATGAAAGCTTTATAACAAGTATAACTTTTTTCTTGTTGTGTTTTCCCTTCGTTTTTACAGAAGTAACCAGTTGCTTACTTTGGCATTTTCCCAGCTGGTTCTTTCAGAGTTACAATAAAGCCTCATTTTGCTGCTGTTTTCTTTTAATTCAAACCAGAAAACGCCAGTCGTGGGTCTAGCCAAACAGGAAAAAACCGTTCCGATAATTGATCGACTTTTAGTGACTGCTGAATTTAACCCTCCAGAATCAAGCTGAGTACAAACCATTCATTCTTTGGCCTTACAACCATGTCTGTATCCCTGTTTTTGATACGTTTTTCTAAGCTGCATCTGAAATATTACATATAAGAATGAAAACATGACTAGGCCTTAAAGAGTTTTAATTCTACTACATCTATGTCTGTGCAGCTTTTGAGGCAATGGCACTGATCACTGTAAAATAGTGACCTAGCCAAATTTCTTCTTTCTAGTTTTAGATTGGGGAAAAGTTACAACATCTATCAGGTTTATATTGGCATCTCTGTCCTCATTGAGGAGATTCATCTTCTCTTTCTGCCTTGATGGCCATGATCAACAGAACAGGCAGGGGAAATCTAAAATTGTGCAATTGTGACTGGAACAGGAGGAGGAATCTGTCAGCGAAGGACACGTTTTCTGGTGACACTTATCAAAATTGAAATTGCCCTTAACTTTTAGGATTGTTGCTCTCATTTTCTTTTTAGTCTCTTAGAAACCTGCCCAATGGGGACAGCAATAACACGGAATCAGTAGTTCTAGCTGTTCTTCACGCTTTGCCAGTGGTCTCCAAACTGTGGCCTGCAGGGCAGATGCGAACCTAGGACCCCCTTTGGGGGCGTGGCTGTGAGTAGTGACGTGAACGCTGTCAGCCACACAAGAAGATAGGATTACGAGCGCACGGAGGAATGGAGGCTTACCGAGGGAGGGGTGAGATTACTACCCAGCAACTGCACACCTCGGGTCCGCCGTGGCCACTGGTTATATGGTTTTATCCACAGAGTTGAAGCTTGCTGTTGATTGCACGATTTCTGCTGTTTTAACTTTTACACAATGTGAGTGCTATGTGTGAGGATTGCAGTGATTTTAATAAATTGTGATTGCTGATTTACACTATTGGAGCATTTATTTTCTTTTATGTGGATCCATTGAATACCATCACCGTGAACATCGTATATGTTATTTACCCTGGAGTGTGGTAAAGAAAGCGTGTTTTGCCTTGCATGAGAATGCTGGCATTTCATATCGGTGAGTGTATGTCTGGAGAGTGTGATTCACTGGCACGGTGGTGAGGTGAAAGACGCACGGAGTCACTCATCAGTGGACAACATTCACTGAGAAATCATTTGTGTGGGACACTTGATTTTTTATCCGTCACCAATTTACTTATCACTTGCAGCTTGTTTGGAGGCTGTCTTCTAGTTTATGGACTTTATATGGAGTGCTGATTTTTGTAGCATGGATTGAAACCATTGCACATTTTTACTTTTTCACATATTTTTTTGTCATTTATATATGTTTTTGTATAGTTATATAGATATATTTATATTTATATTTCATATTCACAGGCTTTATGCTATTTGGTTCACTGTTAAATAGTGTGCTACACTTAGGTGATTAGTTTATTAATAGAGGGTATCACCACTATTGTATACTGCAAGGTATACTCTTATTGTCTCTGAGCGCCATCTATTTATCCTACGTGTCGGTTTACCATTTTGGTTTCCAACCGACATTTAAGATTAAATTATTAGCTGATTCACATTTTGATTTAAAGGGGGCAGCTCGACATTTCCTGTTATTCACCAGTTTATTATTATTATTAATTCATTATTATTTTAGTATTGTTTTGCATATATCAAGCTATCTTGAGGTTCAATTCGGGTGTCAGTGGCGCGGTGGAGGTGTTCTCCGTGCAGAGGGCGTTAGCATATAGGATACCTATTGTTACAGTGAATTGTCACTTGCTGTGTCCCAGAGTGAAGGCAGGCAGCAGAGAGATGATGTAATCTCTCTGCTGCCCACGGTTGCACAGTGAGGGCGGAACTGCAGTGATGCAGGGCGGGCGGTGAGAGATGATGTCATCTCTCTGCTCCCCCACCCACCGTTCCACTGATTGGCCCACCCTCCCGCTCCCCTGCCAACTGGCCTGTTCACCCGCTGACTGGCCGGCCTGCTCACTCACCCGCCAAACCGCTGACTGGCCCGCCCACTCACTTGCCATACGACCTGCTGACTGGCCCGTCTGCTTACTCACACACCAGACCGCTGACTGGCCTTCCCGCTGACTGGCCTGCTCACTCACCCGCCGGCCCGTCACTAATTTCTCAAGGAGGGGGGCAATTGCCCCAGTGGCCTCCCCTGCTGTGATGTAAAAAAATCAGACAAAGAAATAATTTCAGAACTTTTTACACCTTTAATGTGACCTATAAACTGTACAACTCAATTGAAAAACAGACTGCAATCTTTTTTTTGGGGGGGGGGGGGGTAAAAATAAAAAACTAAATGAATGTGGTTTGCATTATTTATGCATCTTATAACTGGGGATGTAGGTGTGTTCAGAATTAAGCAATCACATTCAAAGTCATGTTAAATAGGAGTCAGTACACACCTGCCATCATTTAAAGTGCCTCTGATTAACCCCAAATAAAGTTCAGCTGTTCTAGTTGGTCTTTCCTGACATTTTCTTAATCACATCCTAAAGCAAAAGCCATGCTCCCCAGAGAGCTTCCAAACCATCAGAGGGATCTCATTGTTAAAAGGCATCAGTCAGGAGGAGGGTACAAAATAATTTCCAAGGCATTAGATATACCATGGAACACATGAAGATAGTTATCAAGTGAAGAAAATATGGAACAACAGTGACATTACCAAGAATAGGACGTCCCTCTAAATTGAAATGAAAATGTGAGAAAAAAACTGGCCAGGGAGGCTGCCAAGAGGCCAACAGCAACATTAAGGCTGGGTTCACAACTATGCGTGAAATTTAACATGCCTGCTCCCCATTCACACTTGAGACCTTGTAACATAAACGAGTCACATGACCTCGGGGAGGGAAAATAGCTAATTGGCCATATTCACTTAGGGGTGTACTCACTTTTAGACCACGTGATTGCTCGAAACATGCCGGTTACGATATCACGGCAGTGACGCCCCTACGTCACGGATGATATAACTTATCACGTCAGCACAAGCGCATCGCACACTCTGAGGACAATGGGAGCATTTGTGTAAGGAACCAAGATGGTTTATCCAGGCGGCGTTATAGCGCTACAGTGATACAGCAAGTGGACCTGCAGTGGTCACGCCTCTCGGATCTCCAAACGGGGATAAAGCTCCATGAAAGACCTGCTTTGAGCAGTGTGACACCCTTTACCAGGCGGCTATATACAGGATGTCAACAAGCCATAGAGACTACTGCCTTCCGATCAAGTGAGCGGACCAGTGGTCCATTGACTGATTCTCAGTTACACAGTGTCTCCACCCCTGTCCTGTGGTCATTTCCTACCATTGTCATACACGCTAATTTCTTTCACTGAGTCACCCTTGATTATATAGCTCAGTTTGAGCCTGCAGTGTTGAGTAATTGACTGTCCTTGGCTAACCTAGCCACCACACTGATTGGCACTCTCAGGCGGCACTGATGGGCACTGGCAGTCAGTTGTGATGTGTACTGACAGGCGGCTGTGATGGGCACTGACAGGCGGCACTGATTGGCACTGATAGGTGGTACTGATTGGCACTGACAGGTGGCACTGATGGGCAGCACTGATGATGAGGTACTGAGAGATTATTGACCGGTGTTACTGCTGGGCACTGATTGGCACTGTGGTGGGCACTGATTGGCACTGTGGTGGGCACTGGCACACTTTATTGTTGGGACACTGCTGGGCACTGATTTACAGGTGATTTGCACAACTGAGGTGGTTGTGCTGATAATCAATGTGCTGATCATCAGCACAGACCCCCCTGTAAGAGGGAGAGCTGGCGATCGTTTACCGGCACTTCCTGGTTCACGCGATGATCAGCTGTGATTTGTCACAGCTGATCACGTGGTAAGAAGCCTCTGACAGAGGCTCCTTATCACAATCAGAGATGCGCAGTGTCAGACTGACACGCCGCAGTCGCGACCGCCGTGCTGCGTGCCGGCATGTTATCCTGCTGGACATCATATGACACCTAGTCAGGATAACAGAACCACTTCCCGGCCGTCATTCTGCATACGGTGGGCGGGAAGTGGTTAATGGCTGTGTGTTGAGTTATTTGAGGGCACAGCAAATTTACACTGATATACAAGCTGTACACTCACTACTTTACCTTGTAGCAAAGTGTCATTTCTTCAGTGTTGTCACATGAAAAGATAGAATAAAATATTTACAAAAATGTGAGGGGCGTACTTTTGTGAGATACTGTATGTTGCCTCCAATGCTCCTTGCTGCAAAGGCCAGTCATAGGTGGAGGCAGTGGCAAACTTTTTGTTTTTGGGCAAAAGGATAGATGCTGAGGGGTACTTTAGGAGGGGAGATGGACATTTAAAGCATAACTAAAACTTTTGGTTTTTTTTGGTAGTGTTGAGTGCCAGTCACTCCAAGACTTTTACTTGTCCTGTTTACCATTATCGCTAAAATAAAAGTTAAAGAAATTACAAAAGTTTGGGTTGTCACTAGAACAGGAAGAGAGGGAAAATCTTCCAGTCAGGGCACTAGTTTTTGTGAGTTTGTTGACAACCAGGGATACTATCACTTTGGAGGGATTTCTTTCACTTCCTGTTTTGAGTGTGGGACAGGAAGTGAAGGGAAATCTCATGATTAGGACACAGGTGGCAAAAATAAACTGACAGCAGTTGTAACCCTCCCTTACTCTATCCAAAATGATAAAAAAACTGTTTTGCCTATAGTTCTACATTAAACATTGTGTGATAAACTAATTCATGTGTCTGTGATAGCAGGCAGCAGCTTTTTGTATTGAGAATGTGAGCTGGAAAACATGGTAGTTTCATAAATGAAGGCCAGCGAAAGTTTATAATAACTGTCGTGGGTACCAAGTGGGAGTCTGTGCTTTGCTAAGTGTTTGTTTTATTTTATTTTTTAAACTGCAAAAAAATCAAACTCATAAGAGCCACCAAAAAAAGTGTCATTATAATATGCTTACAGATGTAGATTAAAGTACATTAGATCAATCAACAGACATAAAATGTCAAGTAAATTACAAAGCAAACATCCTGGCAATTTACATTATAATCATCCCAGCAAATGTAAATATACAGAAAAGCACTATCCCATGATGTGCTATATAACATCTTCCTAACAGCTGACCATCATTCCACTGACAGAGGCACTTTTGGGGTGAACTTCTCAAGGAATGTAAAGGATCTCTTCCTGTTAAAATGTACCTAAACTGGTACTGGAGTAGCAATAAAAATTTAAATTGAAACCTCAGTTTTTTGGAAAATAAAAATATAGTTCATCCTTCCAGGTGATCTTTATAAACTGCAAGGATTTTAGCAAGCAGTATTGAAAATCCTTGCCTTTATTTTTCTGGAGATACCGATGCAGGCCTTGCCAGCACCTGTGAATACAGACTTCTATATGGGCAGGTCTGCCTTTACTATATCCACCTAATTAAGCAGTGTATAAAAAGAAAAGCTACAGCTCCCCCATCCCCTTATGCATGAAGGAGTCATACAAAGGATGAGTCCAATTGCAGAAAATGCTTATAACTTGACTTCATGCTTTCTGCACATTTCTGAAATAAGCAGTAGGTGCAAGGGATTACTGAGGAGTTCTGCATATTGTGAGTACTGTTGCTATGATTGCAAAAAGACCATTTTTAATTAAATATTTTTGTATATTTGATGTATTTGTCCTTTTTGATAGTTGAGGAAAGTGGAAAGATAGTGCTGGAACTGTAGGTTTATTTTACTGTAATCGTTATCTTAAGGCATTAATGTTGGTGTATGATCTGGTTCCTTGGCAGGAGCTTCTACACCCCAGAGGATCTCCACAATCTCCTTGGTTTGTAGTGTAATGTAAGAAGGGTTGAAATTTAAGCACCACGCCACTGCTAAGAGGTCCAGATACAACTTTATTCCATTAAAGGCTAGGGGTACAGATCAAGGGATAGCCAAAGCGTTTTGGGGGTCTACATGCTCCCTTCATCAGGGCTTGACTGGCAACCAAGTGAACAAAACAGTAGTGAACTGGGCTTACAATGGTATTTATTCCAGTGTGAGTTGAAAGCACAGGCCTAACCAGCAGCTTCTTTGGCAGCAAACTTTGGTTGCTGATTAGACCTGTGCTTTTAATTCACACTGGAATAAATACCATTGTAGGTCCTGTTCACTACTAGTTTGTTCACTTGGTTGCCAGTCAAGCCCTGATGAAGGGGGCACGTAGACCCCCGAAACGCGCTGGCTATTCCTTGATCTGTAACCCTAACCTTTAATTGAATAAAGTTGTATCTGGACCTCTTGTACTTTTTGATGGCTGTTATAATAACACAGTAGTAAAATCTGGAGCTAGCATGCTCCTTTAAAGTACCCTGCCAGGGTAAAAAAAAAATCCAGATCAAAGACCCCTGCAATAAAAGAAATTCTATACTTGCCGTTCTGGTAACCTCTGTCTTCCCCCTTCCCGCCATTCCAGGCCTGCATCCTCAAAAAGACTCTTGAGCATTTAACACTTCTAGGAGTGTGAGATGCATGTGTCCCCCACCTTGCTCTGTGGGTCTGTCATGTCATTCAACCTGTAAGTCACTGCTGAATCATGTAGTGAGTAGGGTTTGTAGGATGAGACCATGGCGAGTAGCAGGGGACATAGGCACCCGACACTCCCAGGATTAATACTAAAGAGAATGATGAAGGCGACAACAGCTCTGGGAGGAGTGAGGTGAGTATAAAAGCTCTTCTGTTGCAGAAAACTTTGATCTTTGACTTTGATCCAGATTTTTTTTTTTTAACCTGACATGATTGCTTGAAAGCCCAACTCCAGGCAAAGATGAAATGTAAATAATGCATTGTGCATAAGTTACCTTACTCTTCAGCCTTGATTCAAGACACTTCTACCTAAGCCATCCTGCAGTGTTATGGATCAAAGTCTCAGCTTCCTATTTGAGCCAAGCTAATTTTCTGCCCTGACTAGACAGATTCCCCTGCTCCTTATCTTCTTGTTTACTGGTCCTTTCACCGCCCCCATGAGTTCTTCTGCCTCTGGAGCCTATGAGAGGACCTGGCCACTGGAAATGTTGCCTCCACCAAAAGGGGGTGTCCCTCTCAATCGCGGAGTGATGTGGACACCCAAGGAAGGATCCCAGGAAGTAAACAAAAGAAGAGAGAAAGATTATCATGTGACCATGGCTTAAGATGAGTTAAATGGGAATCTGAATAGTTTTTGCTTTCATATCAGCAGTTAGTTAGAGGGGACTGAGAGATGGGGGGGGGGGGGGGGGGGGTGATAATATGCTGGTGCTGGGATTTAAGACTTCAACCTGCTTCTTGGTGTTCAAAGGACTTGTGTAACATGCCTGCAATTGCCCTGTAACTGAGATAGATATGCTTAAAAATATAAAACATACCTGTAAGGCTGCACAGATAAAAGATATTTTTGTTGTTCTCAGCAACAATTTTCCATGTTCTACTTATTGACTGCGGTTCCAGTCTAGTTTGAGACTGTTACAAAGAAGACCCAATTAGTGCTATACCTGCCCCAAGCTGTCACGTTAGCAGCACATCTGGTTACCATTACAGTTAATGTTCTATTTGTAGATACCCCTTTTTAGTTTATGGCATATACTGTATTTATCCTAAAATAGCAGCTGAATCAGGAACATCATGGCACAAAGTGGGAAGGTGACATTTCTGTTGCATTGCCACTTTTTTTTTTGACATTCGAAAATAACTCAGTGTCATGATACAGAAGAACGCCTTCAAGAACGCTTAGCTATTACTGCTAAAAACAACTGAACTTTTTTGGAAGCTCTTTGTACTGTTTCCCTTTATTGCTCCTAAAAATGTTCCATTTTATCCAAACCACAGGCTCCTAGGTTCTTAGAAGGAAGGGTGAAAGGATATTTCTAAAATACCCCAAAAGACTGCAGTATAGTTAACACTTATTTTCTGCCTGGCAGTTGATAGTAAAAGAGGTGTGATCAGATTGCAGGCACTGAATGAAAGACATACTTCACCTTTTAAAACTGGACAAGAGTTTAAACCAAACATCATGGACATAGTTAAACATTGTAGGTCCCAAGTGGTTGTAGTAGTAAAACCAATACTTTCACACTAAATGGGTTGATGGCCATAAAGGTTTCAAGTAATCCCTGACCTGCCAAGTGAATTCTCTGTTTCAGTTGAACAGTTTGGTCCTGTTGACAGCAGGGTTACTATGGAAGTGGTTATATGAAGGGGGAGACTTATACATGTTTTATAATCTGCTGGGTTGAAAAGGATCAGTTGCATGTTTTATATAGTATGTTATTTTAGACATATTCCCTTAAGAAATGCAATGCTATCTGCATTCTCTTTTATACATTTTTATTATAAAGTAAAGAATATATACAGTATGTATACTATACTACAATGTTTTGCAAAAATATTTTGAAAATGTAGAGAGAAGCATTTTATTTGGAAATTCTGCTGTGTAAGAACCTGTGTCATTGGGCTTTTGTTCACGTCAATTGGGATTTGTAATTCCATACAATCTAGGGGGACAGAGGTCAACTTCATGTTAACTGCGCCTGTCAATTAATTCTGCTGAAGGCATCTAAAACTGGTGTCAAATTGATGCAGTCAACACAAACCCAAAGTCAGTTGGCTCTGATTCCTATATAACATGGTAGAGGTACAACTATAACAGAGGTCCATCAATGGTTACAATGCTTACCATGCACAGGTGTTCTTTAGACTGGCTCTTGGGCTAAGTGACCTTAGCCTAATTTGGTATAATACATCTCTTCTCTGCCGAATGCTCACCTCTACTGAGAGACGTATGTAGACTATTATTGTTGACCCCTCTTTCTGAAAATGTTAATTCCCTGGTTGGCATGTAGATCCATTGGCTTCAATAAATTCTGGCTCACTAATCACTGATCCAGAACAGGTATGCAGATCAGGGGTTATGCCTTTACTGTGACATTTATGATATACATGCTTGTTCTGGGCCAATTGGCTAAAGCTTGTAGAAGCCAGATACAGCCAGGCAACTAGCATTTTGAAAAGGAAGTCAGTAAGCTTTCAGTGTGGTTATGCAGCTTTTACAGACAGGGGATGATGGGGAAATAGAGGGATTTAAGCAGTAAGTGCCTATTACATGTGTTGTAAGAGGAGAACAATTTTGAAGGTGACACCGGCTCCAAAAGGTTTCCCTGTCCACTGTTGTAGACCCAGTAAATTGTCTTCTCACTTTTGTAAGGCTGGTTACATTTACTGAAAGCAAATAAAGAAACGAAGCATTGACATGTTATGCAAACCTAAATGTGGAAAAAGTGGCACATCAACATTACTTGGAAAGGACTTCTGCAGACCAACTAGGGTATTGTAGTTTATGTCATTTACACCCCACTATATGTATGCATGCAAGGGAAATTCCACTGAATTTGAAGATTTTTTTGCTCAAATATTGGCACCCAACATCTAAATCAGTAAGTAAAACATGTGGTAATGGGACTAAATAGTCACATTTGTAAAAACACACAGCCATTAATGTCTAAACTGTTGGCAACAAAAGTAAGTACACCCCTAAGTGAAAATGTCCAAATTGGGTGTCAATATTTTGTGTGGCCACCATTTTTTCCAGTACTACCTTAACCCTCTTGGGCATGGAGCTTCACAGGTTGCCACTCGAGTACTCTTCCACTCCTCCATGATGACATCACGGAGCTGGTGGATGTTGGAGTTCTTGCGCTCCTCCACCTTCCATTTGAGGATGCCCTACAGATGTTCAATAAGGTTTAGGTCTGGAGACATGCTTGGCCAGATCATCACCTTTACCCTCAGCTTCTTTAGCAAGGCAGTGGTCGCCTGCCTTGGAGGTGTGTTTGGGGTCGTTATCATGTTGGAATACTGTCCTGCGGCCCAGTCTCTGAAGGGAGGGGATCATGCTCTGCTTCAGTATGTCACAGTACATGTTGGTACTCATGGTTCCCTCAATGAACTGTAGCTCCCCAGTTCAGCACTCATGCAGCCCCAGATCATGACACTCCCACCACCATGCTTGATTGTAGGCAAGACACACTTGTCTTTGTACTCCTCACGGGGTTGCCGACACACACGCTTGACACCATCTGAACCAAGTAAGTTTATCTTGGTCCCATCAGACCACATGACATGGTTCCAGTAATCCATGTCCTTAGTCTGCTGCTTGTCTTCAGAAAACTGCAGGCTTTCTTGTGCATCATCTTTAGAAGTGGCTTCCTTTCTTTGATGACAGCCATGCAGACCAATTTGATGCAGTGTGCGGCATATGGTCTGAGCACTGACAGGCTGGCCCCCTGCCCCTTCAACCTCTGCAGCAATGCTGGCAGCACTCATACGTCTACTTCCCAAAGACAACCTCTGGATATGACGCTGAGCACAAGCACTCAACTTCTTTGGTTGACCATGGCGAGGCCTGTTCTGAGTGGAACCTGTCCTGTTAAACCGCTGTATGGTCTTTGCCATTATGCTGCAGCTCAGTTTCAGGGTCTTGGCAATCTTCTTATAGCCTAGGCCATCTTTATGTAGGGCAACAAATCTTTTTATAGATCTTCAGAGAGTTCTTTGCCATGAGGTGCCATGTTGAACTTCCAGTGACCAGTATGAGAGAGTGAGAGCGATAACACCAAATTTAACACACCTGCTCCCCATTCACACCTCAGGCCTTGTAACACTAACCAGTCACATGACACCAGGGAGGGAAAATAGCTAATGGGCCCAATTTGGACATTTTCACTTTGGAGTGTACTCACTTATTGCCAGAGGTTTAGACATTAATGGCTGTGTGTTGAGTTATTTTGAGGAGACAGAAAATGTACACAAGCTGTACACTCACTACTTTAGATCAGTGAAAAATGTAGCGCTAAAAATATAAAACAATAAACATTGAACAATATATCAAGTATTGTGTGTAAATAAAAAAAATTTGTGATAAAAATCAATCTCAAATATAATGAATATAAAACAGAACATTTATATAATGAGTAGAAACACGGGTGAGAATGTCCCAAAGGTAAAACAATCCTATGGTAAACATATATGGAGTCCACCACAAAAAGTTGTTGCTCAGAAGTGGGGTACAAAGGCCTCAGCAAGCATGTAGAGCATCAGAGATTGTGTATTATCCCCACGAGATAAGGTGAATACACTCTTACCGGAAATAGTGGATTTTAATGTCAGCGACAACGAGTCAATCAAGCGTGGATAGCCTGATCAGCAGATTTCCAAAATGATCCAGGGAATCCAAAGAGCTCCAAGAACGAATCCAGGGAATCGTTTCGGTAACCGTGAGGCCGGAACTCGATGTTAAGCAGCCAGACTGGAAAGCCAAAAACTGATTACAAGATCACATTGTTGAGTCATCAAAAAGTTCACATTCTTCACTTCTCTCAAAAGTGGTAGCGGCTAGTTCCTACCCAGTAGAAGGACCCTGGTGATGTCAGCAAGACATCTGATAGCTGCTGACATCAATAGGGTAATATCCCCTATCCACACCCACAACTTTACATTGTAGCAAAGTGTCATTTCTTCAGTGTTGTCACATGAAAAGATATCATAAAACATTTAAAAATGTGAGGGATGTACTCACTTTTGTGAGGTACTGTGTGTGTGTATATATATATATATATATATATATATATATATATACTCAACTAAGCAAGCATAAAATGGACAACAATGGTAATAACACAATTTAGCATGCAAAGTTATTGGATAAGATGACATTTTGCATCCAGATTAGCATAAACAGTAGGAGGACCACCTCAAGTGCAGCAGTGAGCAATAGTAAAGTGTAATCTACCGAGTGCTGGAACTATACTGCCAGAGCGCATTTATGGTGGCAATGCTAGTCCTAGACCGACTGGGTATGCACTGTCCAAAAAAGGAGGATGTTATTGGAAGGGGCATGGGAAAAAAGGGGCTTGCAGAATAATTATTACAGGAGGGACAGTCCTTTGAGGTGTTTTTCTGCCGACTATCGTTGGGGCCCTTAGAAGCATCTTTGCACTTAACGACAGTCCCAGTTAACCTGCATGCAGTATAGGTACTGTATAGTCTCGGCACAGGTACAAGGTAAATGTGGTTCAGATGTGGTAAAGGTTTGGTATAATGCGATATAGGGTTGGTATAGGTGCAGTCTAGGTTTGGAATAAGTGCAGTGTGGAGTGCAGTATGGATAGGGTACATAAATTCTGCAAAATTTGGATGGTATTTTTTTGGCACCAAATGCAAACAAAGTAAAATCAGTACATTTTTCTTGATACAATAATTAAAAAACAGAACATATGGCTAAAAATTATACCACATTTCATTGCAGTTTACTTTCATTGTTTGTATAAAACATTGGGTAGCAGCGTGTTTCAACTCCAAATAGTCTTCTTCAGGGAAAACAACATAATGTGTTAGCAGAAAAGCAGTTGGAAAACCAAAAAAAAAAGCATCAATCATCACTGGTGAATCCAGGTCCATGAACAACATTTTATAATGTATTTTTGAGGCTTTAATAACAATAGTAGACCCCACAGGTAGGTTAAAGCGCAACACCATCAAGTGCTTGGAGGGCTGTGGGCATCTTTGGTATGCTCTGATCTATAAGCACTTGTGTTGCACTTTAACCTATTTGCAGGATTTACTATTGTTATTAAAACCTCAAACAAACATACAACGTATTGACTGTGGTTTAAGCCTATGCCATATGTGGTGTTTTTTAATTATTGTATCAATATAAATGTACTGATTTTACTTCTTTGTTGGTGCACTTGGTGCCAAAAAAATCCCATCCGAATTTAGCAGAATTCTATTAGGAATGTGGTGCCATTTGTTTTAAGCTTGCATGAACTGCGCTGCCCCCCTGTGATCTCACTCATGGTCTTAGGCTCAGATCTCCACTGGTATGGCCTTCAGTTGGCAGGTGAATATTTAGACTGAGGTGCTGTCCCTCTAATTCTCTCGGTGCTAAGATGAATCACTTTTCTGGGCTACTACTCCTCCTACTACATAGTGCATATTGGGATCTGTAGTGTAACCATTATAGTGTAGCCATTATATGGCTGCTGTCTCAAACTACTCCCAGGATTCTTATCGTTCTGCATAGAAGTCTCTGTGCTTGCTTGGCTTTAGCTCTCCCCCTGCTGGCCAGAGGAGAATGGTACAGCATAACATCAGTAACTCGGTAGAGTAGAGGAAGACAAGGATAAAATGCAATGTGGTTGATTTACTAGAATGCAGAATCTAGTACAGCTCCGCATAGAAACCAATCAGGTTCCAGTTTTTTTTTTTTTTATCAAAGCTTAAGTGAACAAGCTGAAGTTAGAAGCTGATTGGCTACCATGCACAGCTGCACCTAATTTTGCACTGTCCAGCTTGAGTAAATCAACCCCAATGTCGCCTTCTTCATATTGCTGTAGCCTAAAGCTGGCCATACATTAAAGGATTTTCTTATTCAATTTTTATTAGATTTACCTTCAACTATGTAGTGCAAGGACCTGCCTGATTGCATACAAATTGAAAGTGTTTAGGTTTGACCTCATATTACATAGTTTTGGTAAATCTAAAAGAAAATTGTAAAAGAGAATTGTATCATGTATGGTTAGCCTAATGCCCCGTACACACGATCTAAAAATCGGACGACGGATCGTCCTTTTTTTTTTTTGCATGCTAGTCGTATATCGAACCTGAAGAGTTTACTAAAGTTATGAAAATTCTAATACGACAGAAAAAAAAAATGGAAGTGATGTCATGTGTTGTAGTGTATTTGTATTATATTTTCGGACGACAACTGTACTGATTAAACGAAAATCGTACGATCTGGTATCGTACGAGAAAACTTTTTGTGCATGTCCGATAAAATAATATCGGATTAACTGTCGTGATCAGCTCTCGAAAGCTTTGTATTAATATTCCGATTATCGTGCGATCGCGTCGAAAGCGGTATTTTTTTGTCTGATTTTCAGATCGTGTGTATGGGCCATAACTCTCTCTCTCTTTCTCTCTCATATCATCTCCTCTCCAACAAAATTGTAAAATTAGCACTAAAACATATTTACATGTAGAATATGAGAGGAAGATTCATGTAATACCAATAACAATTTTATTAGAGGTCCTTGTGCCTTGTTAAAAAATGAAATATTGTTTTACAATGTTATATACTATATACATAGCAGCATAACAAACTGAAAGTCTTATCTTGGCGAAATTATAAAGCAGGATAAAAGGTTCTCAAGCTTTCTCTCATTTTGCTCCCTCTAGTGGAGAGCAGGAAAAGCAGCAAGTCTAAAAGTAAAGCTAGTGAACCTATTAGAACATAAAGTGAAATAGATTACATATAGAATGTATATTTGGAAGGGCAAGAAGAAAGAGTCAAATGACAGCAGACTAGACTTTAAACTACAAGAACACAAGACTACAAAAGCATTAAATTAAGCAAATCTAAAATGAGTGAAAGTACTGAAAGCGTATAACTACACAGTCAGGGCACAGTACATATATCAAAGCCCCATAGCAAAAACATTATAGGGTACCCTGTTTTTTTCCCACAACTAGTTTAAAGGAAACCTGTCATGAGAGGCTGACATTGCTGTTAATTTCCAGGTTTTCAGGCTTACCCACTGACTTCAATACCTTTAGTCACTGACCTAAAAGAAGTATGCAGATTACAAATGGCATAGTAAAGTCACAGGGCCACTATAGTCAGACAACAAGCGTTTTCAGAAGCAGGTCATTATTGGAAGTCTTCATACATCTCTACATTTTAAACAGCAATCCCAGTGCTGAGATCTCTTAAAAACTAATAACTGCTTTATTTTTTATGCCAATCAGAACGTTCTCCAGTATGTTTATATATTTATTTTTAGATATTTACTAGTGTGTTTAGAAAATATAATGGCAAAACCAACATGCACTTTAAGCGTAATTTAACCCATTACAACAACCTTTTTGGTTCTCTCCCCCTTCCCAGGGCCGGGGCAGGGAGGCACATGCCCTGTGTGATGCATTTAGGGGGATGCCACCAGAGGTGCCGCCCTCACCCGCACTGGGAAGTGCTGCTCTAAGGGTGTCACTGCTGCCCGATCAAGTGTAAAGGACAGGCAGCACCCGCTCCATAGTTTGCCAAATACCGGAGAACCAAATAGCAGACTGCACAGGCGCACTAGCGCTGAATCACTCAGCTCCTCCCGTCAACCAATGCTATATAAAGGCATTCCAAAGCAACGCTTTAACATGGGAGAGCCTTCCTGGAACTTGAGGGCATTTATTAGGACAAGGAGAGGGGTTTGCAGAAGGCCCTGGACTAGGAAGTTGGGGTTGGAACTACAGATTTTTTGGAACTACATTTCCCATGGTGCTCAACTACACTGCAGAGTGCTTGAGCATCATGGGAAATGTAGTTCCAAAATATCTGGGGTGCCAAGGTTAGCCATCACTGTCATAGATGCTGTGGGTCACTACAATCCACATGTACCAACTAGTGGCATTTGTATGCATGTGCAGAAAACCCCCACGCATTCGAAGCAGGTCTCGGCTAGGTCCCAGAGACCTGTGGCACATTTGAGCATGCATTGGATTTTTTGAATATGGTGGAGTAGAAGAAGGATGGAGGGAAGGGATTGATTTAGGGGTGAACTTTAAGCGCTTCTCCCTGGGGACTTAAAGCATTTTATCTGCTTGTGGGGCAGATGGTATAGTAGTTGTTTTGGGTGCACTCAGTAGAATGTCACACTAGGGCTAATTCACCTATCAACATGTCTTTGGAGTATGGGAGGGAACCAGAGTACCTGAAGGAAATGCACACAAGCACAGGGAGTATGGGCAAATGATGAGATGGAATTTAACATCTATAGGCAGATCTTCTGCCTAGTACTCTCATGCCACGTACACACGATCGGATTTTCCGTCGGAAAAAACTTTGATGGTTTTTCCGACGGAATTCCGCTCAAACTTGGCTTGCATGCACACAGTCACACAAAAGTTCTCTGAACTTTCAACCTTCAAGAACGCAGTGACGTACAACACTACAGCGAGCCGAGAAAATGAAGTTCAGTGCTTCGGAGTATGCGTCGAATTATTTCCGAGCATGCGTAGGAATTTTGAGCATCGGAATTGGTACAGGCGATCGGAATTTCTGATCGGAACTTTTTCTAACCGAAAAATTGAGAACCTGCTCTCAATCTTTTGCTGGCGGGAATTCCGCCAGCAAAAGTCCGATGGAGCATGCACATGGTCGGAATTTCCGACCAGAAGCTCACATCGGACTTTTGCTGGCGGAATTTCTGGTTGTGTGTAGGGGTCATTACAGCAGCCACTGACCCAATCTTTCCAACTTTTATAATTTAATGAATAATTGTGTAGTTTTATCACCTTCCACAGCTGGTTGGAAGCCTGATAAATAGGGCCATATTATTATAGGGGCAAGTAGTGCATTGGCCGCACGCTTATCACACTGGCTGGTAATGGAGCCCAATAGTTGATGCTCTACTACAGTCAATATCTGAACCCCTGAGTGACACAGAAAAGTAAGTGATTACTTACTTTAAAAAGGACAGTCTCCAATTAATCATATAAAATTCCAAGATATCCTTAGTTAAACACAGGGGAATCAGTTCAATGCTTTCCAACTACTGCAGACATAAACCATTGACAATATCCAAGGCAATTTTCTTTCAGCCCCAAATTCTAAAAATCCAAGAAATGCTCGAAAGATTATTTGTACTTTACACAAAAATGGAATCCCTCGGAAGTCTGGGATTTACCTCTTGTTGACAAATGTGTAATTTACAGCACACAAAAAAGTTTACCTTTACCTTCACTTTAAAGTGCTGTTAAACCTTCAGTTTTTTTTAATTAGAATAACAAATATTGTCTATACTTACCTGCTCTGTGCAATGCTTTTGCACAGAGCAACCTTGATCCTCTTCTTCTGGGGTCCCCGGCTGGCGCTCCAGGCCCCTCCTCTTTGGCAGGTGTGCACGCTCCCGAGCCCCGCTGCTGCGTCCATTGACACAGACAGTGGGACTCGGCTACGCTCCCTGCTCCAGTGTCACAGCATTTGATTGACTTCCACTGCTGTCAATCTGCTGAATGAGGAGGGAGACAGCAGTGGGAGCCGCTGCTCACGTGCACATCGCTGGATCGGATCGGGCTCAGGTAAAAAAAGAGGGGGGAGCTGCAGCACAGAAGGTTTTTCAAAATATGAGTGCAGCGCTAGATAAGTACCACAAATAATAAAATTGCGTATAATAACAAATATAGAGTTATGAAATTGTAAAATTATATATAATAGCAACAAGTACAATTGTGCCAATTAAAAGTCAACAAAGATGAGAATCAAGTGCAAGTGAAGATGATAATCTAAAAGTCCATAAAAAATGAATCAAATAGACAATACATAGCTGAAACACAAAAACCACAAAAAATTTTAAAAAATGTGAAAAAATAATAAAATTCGTGAATGAAGACATCCGGATGGGAAATATTCAATGGAAGACCCTGGGTCTGAAATTTCACCACCAGTGCTGCCCGTCACCTTAGAATAAACAGTGGAGGCTTACCAGAAAGCCTGCGACCGCCCTTATTCAGGGGGGTCAATACAGGCTTAGTAGAACAATCAGGAGACACAGGAACACTGTTAGGATCTCTTTAACTTCCTTCCAAGATAGCCGGTCAGCATTAGTGAAGAGCACCTAAACGGCACATTCCCGGGAGACTGTCCCTATATCGCAATGAACGAGCCTTTCCATAGACCCAGCATAAGAAGGGAGAAAAAAGGGGAGAGACTCCAATGGTGTAGAACTTCTTCGGTGATTTATTAAAAAATAATACAATACAGAAACGTTCCTTGGAAGGACATGGGGTAAAAAAAAAAAAAAAATGACCCTACAACCGTCATCAGGGGTCAGTTGTGACGAAACGGTCGTAGGGTCATCACGCTCACACGCACTGCGCATGCGCGTCTTGTTTTTTTGATACTAGCAGAGCTGTTTTTACCCCAATGTCTTTGCAAGGAACATTCCTGTATTGTATTATTTTTTAATAAATCACCAAAGAAGTTCTATACCATTGGAGTCTCTCCCCTTTTTTCTCCCTTATTATGCCGGCTCTATGGAAACGCTCGTTCATTGCGATATAGGGACAGTCTCCAAGGAATGCGCCGTTTAGGTGCTCTTCACTAATGCTGACCGGCTATCTTGGAAGGAAGTTAAAGAGATCTTAACAGTGTTCCTGTGTCTCCTGATTGATCTACTAAGCCTGTATTGACCCCCCTGAATAAGGGCGGTCGCAGGCTTTCTGGTAAGCCTCCACTGTTTATTCTAAGGTGACAGGCAGCACTGGTGGTGAAATTTCAGACCCAGGGTCTCCCATTGAATATTTCCCATTGTCTAATTGATTCGTTTTTTATGGACTTTTAGATTATCATCTTCACTTGAACTTGATTCTCATTGTTGTTGACTTTTAATTGGCACAATTGCACTTGTTGCTATTATATATATAATTGTACAATTTCATAACTCTATAATTGTTATTATACACAATTTTGTTATTTGTGGTACTTATCTAGCGCTGCACTCATATTTTTATATTTCTATTTTTGTGCCCTCATATCGGGGTTATAGTGTTCAGCTGCAGGATATTCTTCAAAGTTTTTCTTATTATTTTCATTAATAATTTTTTTATATATATTTATTTTTTACTTCACGTATTTACGTACCTAGCGCAATTCTTTTTCTTTTTTCTTTTTTTTACAGAAGGTTTTTCGCCTAGAATGCATTAAGGTGAAAAACCTTAAGGCTTTACAACCACTTTAAAGAAGAGTAACAATTACTTTGCACAAGTCAATTCAACAGAACAGTGTAAGCAGCAAAGTACACAATCCATAGCCCTTAATCAGAGTCTTTAATGTATTGGTCTAACTTCATTTGTTGTTATAAGTTACTACTCTTTGCTCTTATAATTTTACTCCATGCACCTTTTTTTAGCTGAAGTTTAATTTGTGAATATTTTGCCATCCCAGGTTCCTCCCTCATGCTAATGACATTTTTTAAATAAAAAGTTTCCATTTTGATTACACAAATTATTATAGACCAAGTGACATTATCACTGGGGCCTCTGCTCCTCTGTGCCATGCAGGCAGATCATGGCTGCTGGGTGAAGCTGGAAGGATGCTGTACAAAGCTTCCTGAAAACATCACAGCAACGTTCCTCAGTACTTCTCCCAAGAAGCCTCAGTCCTGATGTAAGCAGTGGCCTGGCTCCTGAGAAGAGTTATGCCAATACCAAAATGGCTTGATGGGTGGGTTTCAGTCTGGAGGAGTGGGAGTTCCTAGGCTGATTGTATTTGCTTGCATACCTCCCTAGGTAATGCTTGAATGTGATTTTGAGGCTCCATGATTGAAAGAACAGAAATCCAATGAATGAAAGGGGCGGGTCAGGGACAGGAAGGCTGGGGAGGATAGGGTTTGATGACTTTGGACAACGTTCAGCCCAGAAATAAGATGGGCTCTATTTGACGTGTTGTAGTTTTAATACAGACTGTAAGAAGTGTGCAGTGAGTCAGCAATAGACTGGAGAGGAGTCTATACAACTGTGCAGGACTGAGTCCAGCTATAACTGTTACTAACATTTGAAAAAAACCTATGTGTTATTAACACTTTCAGTTTTCCCCTTCCATGCAACAGGGCCAAAAAAGAGATAACATTTAATTTAAGTCAGCTGATCTTTTTAGAAGGGCCACATTCTATTTGAAGCCCCCATTTGAAAGCACCAGCTAGATGCTGAAGGGCTTAGGCATTAAACTATCCAGCAGTCATTATGCTGTTTTTGCCATAGAGATATCATCAGCTATGCTTGGTATGAGGCCTATATATTTGGAAACTATAGTCACGCTGTTTTCTTTTAAATAAAAATTGTAAAAATATTATCACGCTGCTCCTGTCATGTGATAACACAGGATCAGCACTGGACAGCTCAGCGAGTACTTCTTATTGTTTATTTTAAAGAGGAAGAAAAGGCAAACAGTTGCATTCCTAGATGAAATATATATGGCAGTAGTGTCCTATCTGAAAACAAAGTTTTCTAATGTCGACATCCCTGTCAGATAGCACAACCAGGATCTGGCCTATGGCTAAATAGTGAAGACGGTTGTATCTGTGCTCCCCCTAATATGAGCATGCTCCCTGTACAATGTAGAAAAGCTGGATAGGCTTGGGTAATGCTGCTCCATCCAATCATATATTGTGGATGTTCAGTGAGAGGCTAATATAAAGGTAGACCGAGGTACAAAAAAAATGTATATAGGTATATTTTTACACATACATAATTCAGTTAACTTGAGTATTTTATATGGCCACACCTGCACTGTTGCTTCAACCCTTTCGCTCTCAGCATTTTTTGCACACATGATTAAAAAATCATTTTAGGTCTGAAGATTACATAAACCCCCAAACATAAAGTCCCCTATGTGATGCATTTTTTTGTTGACAGGTTCTCTTCATTATGTAGATATTTGCCAGCACACCATGGATCAACAAGGTAGCGCCCAAATGGATTTTATTGCATGAACACAACACAGAGCAATGCAACATTTCACGCAGGACCCCCACGCAGGTTCTCTTCATTGACACATCAGGGGACTAAAAGACCCATCCTCCAGTGAAAAGAATGTAGTGCAGGTCGCACTGCATTTGTTTCTTCCTCGGCCATACTGTCTGGGGAAAGTGACACGAGGACCTGGAAGTGAGGTTTTACACATTGTTTCCAGGTCAGTAACAAGAAAGGGAGACCAGCAAATGGTCTGATCTCCCTCCCATCAACCCGGTGGCAACCGCCAGGCTTGTCCCAGGTGGCATGCATAGGAGGGCATCCGTTACCGGGATGTGTGGAAGTTATCTGGCAGTTACAGAGCCATCAGATCACTTCCAGCTGACAGTCGGCTTGTCACATTTACAGTGTGTGCAGAACACCTCCACTGCCACCAACGTATGATGTACATCAGTGGCAGTAAAAAGGTTAAAGAACGTTTCCACTTTTGAAGCCGAACTGGGATAACATTTACATTATATTTGATACATTTTTCCATTAACATAGCATAATAATAAAAAAAAAAAATTAAAAATTGCTGGTTACTTTTAAGTGTTTTTTACGTGCTTAAAAATCTTTACAGCTTGTAATGTTTAGGAGTGGACTGTGGAGTAATGTTTAACACAATGCACCCTGCCTTTACTATGTTCACAGTTCTTCCTAATCAGCTGTAAACTAGATTTGAACAATGTTTGTCCTAACAAAGGGTTAAAAATAGAAACTGCCCTCTTGCATTGTATGTTAACCATTTAAGCCCCGGACCATTTGGCTGGCCAAAGACCAGAGCACTTTTTGCGATTCGGCTCCCAAACAAAATTGACGTCCTTTTTTTCCCACAAATAGAGTTTTCTTTTGGTGGTATTTGGTCACCTCTGCAGTTTTTATTTTTTGCGCTATAAACAAAAAAAGAGCAACAATTTTGAAAAAAAAGCAATATTTTTTACTTTTTGCTATAATAATTATCCCCCAAAAATATAATAAAAAATTATTATTATTATTGATTGGTTTGTGCAAAAGTTATAGCGTCTACAAATTAGGGGATAGTTTTATGGCATTTTTATTAATAATTCTTTTTTTTACTAGTAATGGCGGCGATCAGCAATTTTTATCATGACTGCGACATTATGGTGGACAGATCAGACACTTTTGGCGCTATTTTGGGACCATTCACATTTATACAGCGATCAGTGCGATTAAAAATGCATTGATTACTGTGTAAATGTGACTGGCAGTGAAGGGGTTAACCACTAGGTGGCGCTTTAGGGGTTGAGTGTGTCCTAGGGAGTGATTCTAACTGTGGGGGGATGGGCTATGTGTGACACGACACTGATCACCGCTCCCGCTTACATGGAGCTGTGATCAGTGTCCTTGTCACTAGGCAGAATGGGGAAATGCTTGTTTACATCAGCATTTTCCCGTTCTTCCTCTCCGTGAGACGATCGTGGGTATCATGAGACGATCGCGGGTATCCCCACAGAGCTCGCGGCGGGCGCGTGAGCACCCGCAAGCTGATTCTTGAAGGGCAACGTACAGGTACGTTAATATGCCTGTACGTGCCCTTCTGCCGACGTATATCGGCGTGAGCCGGTCGGCAAGCAGTTAACTGGCAATTGAGCAATCATGCAACACTGTACGCAATTACAGGGAGCTGTGTTAGGCAGAACGTGCCTTGTTTACATCAGCATTTCCCTGTTCTCGCTCTCCGTGAGACGATTGTGGGTATCCCCGTGGACATCGAGTCCACAGGACCCACATTCACACTCACGGAGCGCCCGCAAGCCACCTCTTAAAGGGCAACGTACAGGTACGTTATTCTGCCTGTACGTGCCCTTCTGCCGCAGTATATCTGCGTGAGGCGGTAATTGAGACTGTCCCTCACTGAAAAAGACACTCTGAGACCGTTCATAAATTCTGAGAATCAGTCCTGATCTTCTCTTGAAACATCTAAAAGTTAAGAAATATATATGTATTTTTTTTTATTTTAGGTATGCCAAGTGAATGGGAACACATATACATATAGAGGGGTTTTCTCAAATTTGACTACAAAAGTGGAAATACACTTTAAATTTGGTGTCTTCCTAAAATAAATGGGAATGTTAGGTGTAGAGTTAGCAACTCTCATACGTATTGCTTACACGTTTAACAAGTCAAGCATTCACATTTTTTGGCTTTGCCTGCACATCCGGCGGTTCCGGGTGGGTGTGATGGACTATGTTAGGTCGGTAATTACAATCGCTATTGCACCATCTATTTAAATTTGTCTGTTGGGCCTGGTAGACACATTATCACCCAAAAATGTGATTTGTACTCTGCTCACATTGCTCCTGTATTATGCTCGAAAAGTGATTATCTTAGCGTGGAAGCAACCGCTGGCTCCTACCCCCATGGCCTGGAAGGCATTGATTAACAAGGCTCTACTGCTGTATGAAGCTACATATCTCAGTAGAGGGGTACCTGATAAGTTTAAAAAGGTGTGAGGAGGCTGGATAGATGACAATTCAACTGCATCAGATTGATTGCCTCCTGGTGATTAGTTGAACTATGTGGCGGGTGGTGAGGCTTGGGTAAGCCTAAATGGGAATTTATAATCTCCTTTACTACGGCTATTGGGGGATATTATACTGTATATAAAGACTGTATATTGTATGTGTCATCCCCCTGCCCCTCTTTTCCCCTTTGCTATGATTTTTATATGGAAAGATTTCTGATGTCTGTTATTATTAGATATGGGAGCTGCATTGTACACTGGTTCTGGGAATTGTAGTGCTGAATGCTTATTATGTTCTAAGTTTGTATGTGTTTTTTTTCTATGTGGAAAACCTTTAACCACCTGGCTCCCGCGCTATAGCCAAAAGACGGCTACATCGCAGCGCTCAATTGCCAGGAGGGCATCCCTGGACAACTTCCTGTTCACATCCCCCCTGTGCGCCGCCGCGGGCATGCATCGGGGGAAATCTGTGTTGGCCGTGTCCCTTGGACACAGCCAATCACAGATGGTGCTAAATGGCCAATCATAGCGGCCATTTAGCACTCGATCGATGTAAACATATGAGATTATCTCTCATTGCGGGCTCTCCCTCCTCACATAGAGACTGCGTGTGAGGAGGGAGAGTGACCTGCAGCTGCAGCGTGAGCCGTGAGTGTGTGAACACAAACACACACATGCCCACAGTCCCATCTGTCCCCAGTGCCACCTATCAGTGCCATCTGTCCCCAGTGCCACCTATCAGTGCCATGTGCCCCAGTGCCACCTGCCCCAAGTGCCATCTGTCCCCAGTGCCACCTGTCAGTGTCATGTGCCGTTATCAGTGTCACGTGTCATCATGCCACGTATCAGTGCCATCTATCATCAGTGCCACCTGTTAATGTCACGTGCCATCTGTTATCCGTGTCATGTGTCATCAGTGCCATGTATCAGTGCCATCTGTCATCAGTGTCACGTGTCATCAGTGCCACATATTAGTGCCACCTGTCATCAGTGCCACCTATTAGTTCCATCTGTCATCAGTGCCACATATTAGTGCCACCTGTCATCAGTGCCACCTATTAGTGCCATCTGTCATCAGTGCCACGTATTAGTGCCATCTGTCATTAGTGCCACATCAGTGTCATGTGTCATCAGTGCCACATATTAGTGCCATCTGTCATCAGTGTCACGTATTAGCGTCATCTGTCATCAGTGCCACGTATTAGTACCATCTGTCATCAGTGCCACATCAGTGTCACGTGTCATCAGTGCCACATATTGGTGCCATCTGTCATCAGTGCCACATCAGTGTCATGTGTCATTGTCCTGGTGCTCCAGGGCCTTCAAAAGTGTAATAGGTAGTCAACAAGTTAGATGTGTAATTTATGCTCCTAGAACACCTGATGGTGCTCCCTGCATGTCGGGCCTCTGTATGTGGATAGGCTGTGAAAAAGTCCCACACATGTGGTATCATAAAAAAAGGGTCATTTGGGGGGTATTTGTACTTTCCTGGCTTGTTAGGGTCACAAGAAATGAGACCACCAGTACATCAGGTGTGATTCTTTTTTTATGATTTGCACCACAGCTTGTAGACTCTCTAACTTTCACAAAGACCAAATAATATCCACTAATTTGGGTTATTTTTACCAAAGATATGTAGCAGTATAAATTGTGGCCAAAATTTATGAAGAAAAAATAATAATTTGCAAAATTTTATCACAGAAATAAAGAAAAATGTGTTTTTTTCTCTAAATTTTCGGTCTTTTTTCATTTATGCGCAAGAAATTAAAAACCCAGAGGTGATCTAATACCACCAAAAGACAGCTCTATTTGTATGAAAAAAAAGACAAATTCATTTGGGTACAGTATTACATGACTGAGTAATTGTCATTCAAAGTGTGAGAGCACTGAAAGCTGAAAATTGGTCTGGTCAGGAGGGGGGTTTAAGTGCCCAGTAGGCAAGTGGTTAATAAAAAGAATTTACAAAAAAAAAACAAGTCAAGCATTAATAAGCACATCATGGTGAGCAATGATTACCAGAAAACATTGGTTTTGCCATTTGCATCATTGACCCAAATGTTTGCATATTAGATATTTTCAAAGTTGATTTTAGGATGATAGATTAATAAAGTGGTATTAAACCCAAAACAAAAAATGTAACAAATTGCAGGTTACCAATCATTAGATGTGGGTTGCAAAATTCGAGATAGGTAAGCTAAAGATCTGAGCTTAACTAAACTTGGAGAATTTGAATGAAGTGTTGGTTGGGGTTTAACTAAAGTTAGAGGATTTGCTGGAGTGTTTGAGAGTCTCCTGAACACCTAAGTGAGGTCTTATTTCAAAATAGAGCCATTGCTGTTACTTTTTGTCGTTTTTGCAGCATACTTATGCTTTATATGCTACTCTCGTGAGAAACCTGACACAAACTTCTTGGGAAAAAAACGACCTTTGGATTTGTAAAGATGAACCACAATTTTTTTCTTTGTCCTGGTCTGTTTGGCCTTAAACCATCCCTTTTGACAAGGCACTTCCTAGTAGAGTTGTTGTACCAACCCTCAAATTTGCTGAAAACATTTTCTGTTTTAATACTAAACCCCTTCAGTATGTAATTTCTACTGGTTTATTCTGCAGGTGTTTATAGATAAATACAAAGGCACAGTCTTAAACACATGTGTTTCTGAGGAGCCATTCCAGAACACAGCTAATTAACACGCATATACATTGCCTTGAAAAGGTATTCATACCCCTTGAAATTTTCCATATTTTGTCATGTTACAACCAAAAATGTAAATGTATTTTATTGGGATTTTATGTGATAGACCAACACGAAGTGGCACATAATGTGAAATAGAAGGAAAATGACAAATGGGTTTCAAACATTTTTACAAATAAATATCTGAAAAGTGTGGCTTGCATTTGTATTCAGCTCCTTTACTCTGATACCCCTAACTAAAATCTAGTGGAACCAATTGCCTTCAAAAGTCACATAATTAGTGAATAGAGTCCACCTGTGTGTAATTTAGGGGTTTAAATTTGTCTGTTGGGCCTGGTAGACACATTATCACCCAAAAATGTGATTTGTACTCTGCTCACATTGCTCCTGTATTATGCTCGAAAAGTGATTATCTTAGCGTGGAAGCAACCGCTGGCTCCTACCCCCATGGCCTGGAAGGCATTGATTAACAAGGCTCTACTGCTGTATGAAGCTACATATCTCAGTAGAGGGGTACCTGATAAGTTTAAAAAGGTGTGAGGAGGCTGGATAGATGACAATTCAACTGCATCAGATTGATTGCCTCCTGGTGATTAGTTGAACTATGTGGCGGGTGGTGAGGCTTGGGTAAGCCTAAATGGGAATTTATAATCTCCTTTACTACGGCTATTGGGGGATATTATACTGTATATAAAGACTGTATATTGTATGTGTCCTCCCCCTGCCCCTCTTTTCCCCTTTGCTATGATTTTTATATGGAAAGATTTCTGATGTCTGTTATTATTAGATATGGGAGCTGCATTGTACACTGGTTCTGGGAATTGTAGTGCTGAATGCTTATTATGTTCTAAGTTTGTATGTGTTTTTTTTCTATGTGGAAAACCTTTAACCACCTGGCTCCCGCGCTATAGCCAAAAGACGGCTACATCGCAGCGCTCAATTGCCAGGAGGGCATCCCTGGACAACTTCCTGTTCACATCCCCCCTGTGCGCCGCCGCGGGCATGCATCGGGGGAAATCTGTGTTGGCCGTGTCCCTTGGACACAGCCAATCACAGATGGTGCTAAATGGCCAATCATAGCGGCCATTTAGCACTCGATCGATGTAAACATATGAGATTATCTCTCATTGCGGGCTCTCCCTCCTCACATAGAGACTGCGTGTGAGGAGGGAGAGTGACCTGCAGCTGCAGCGTGAGCCGTGAGTGTGTGAACACAAACACACACATGCCCACAGTCCCATCTGTCCCCAGTGCCACCTATCAGTGCCATCTGTCCCCAGTGCCACCTATCAGTGCCATGTGCCCCAGTGCCACCTGCCCCAAGTGCCATCTGTCCCCAGTGCCACCTGTCAGTGTCATGTGCCGTTATCAGTGTCACGTGTCATCATGCCACGTATCAGTGCCATCTATCATCAGTGCCACCTGTTAATGTCACGTGCCATCTGTTATCCGTGTCATGTGTCATCAGTGCCATGTATCAGTGCCATCTGTCATCAGTGTCACGTGTCATCAGTGCCACATATTAGTGCCACCTGTCATCAGTGCCACCTATTAGTTCCATCTGTCATCAGTGCCACATATTAGTGCCACCTGTCATCAGTGCCACCTATTAGTGCCATCTGTCATCAGTGCCACGTATTAGTGCCATCTGTCATTAGTGCCACATCAGTGTCATGTGTCATCAGTGCCACATATTAGTGCCATCTGTCATCAGTGTCACGTATTAGCGTCATCTGTCATCAGTGCCACGTATTAGTACCATCTGTCATCAGTGCCACATCAGTGTCACGTGTCATCAGTGCCACATATTGGTGCCATCTGTCATCAGTGCCACATCAGTGTCATGTGTCATTGTCCTGGTGCTCCAGGGCCTTCAAAAGTGTAATAGGTAGTCAACAAGTTAGATGTGTAATTTATGCTCCTAGAACACCTGATGGTGCTCCCTGCATGTCGGGCCTCTGTATGTGGATAGGCTGTGAAAAAGTCCCACACATGTGGTATCATAAAAAAAGGGTCATTTGGGGGGTATTTGTACTTTCCTGGCTTGTTAGGGTCACAAGAAATGAGACCACCAGTACATCAGGTGTGATTCTTTTTTTATGATTTGCACCACAGCTTGTAGACTCTCTAACTTTCACAAAGACCAAATAATATCCACTAATTTGGGTTATTTTTACCAAAGATATGTAGCAGTATAAATTGTGGCCAAAATTTATGAAGAAAAAATAATAATTTGCAAAATTTTATCACAGAAATAAAGAAAAATGTGTTTTTTTCTCTAAATTTTCGGTCTTTTTTCATTTATGCGCAAGAAATTAAAAACCCAGAGGTGATCTAATACCACCAAAAGACAGCTCTATTTGTATGAAAAAAAAGACAAATTCATTTGGGTACAGTATTACATGACTGAGTAATTGTCATTCAAAGTGTGAGAGCACTGAAAGCTGAAAATTGGTCTGGTCAGGAGGGGGGTTTAAGTGCCCAGTAGGCAAGTGGTTAATAAAAAGAATTTACAAAAAAAAAACAAGTCAAGCATTAATAAGCACATCATGGTGAGCAATGATTACCAGAAAACATTGGTTTTGCCATTTGCATCATTGACCCAAATGTTTGCATATTAGATATTTTCAAAGTTGATTTTAGGATGATAGATTAATAAAGTGGTATTAAACCCAAAACAAAAAATGTAACAAATTGCAGGTTACCAATCATTAGATGTGGGTTGCAAAATTCGAGATAGGTAAGCTAAAGATCTGAGCTTAACTAAACTTGGAGAATTTGAATGAAGTGTTGGTTGGGGTTTAACTAAAGTTAGAGGATTTGCTGGAGTGTTTGAGAGTCTCCTGAACACCTAAGTGAGGTCTTATTTCAAAATAGAGCCATTGCTGTTACTTTTTGTCGTTTTTGCAGCATACTTATGCTTTATATGCTACTCTCGTGAGAAACCTGACACAAACTTCTTGGGAAAAAAACGACCTTTGGATTTGTAAAGATGAACCACAATTTTTTTCTTTGTCCTGGTCTGTTTGGCCTTAAACCATCCCTTTTGACAAGGCACTTCCTAGTAGAGTTGTTGTACCAACCCTCAAATTTGCTGAAAACATTTTCTGTTTTAATACTAAACCCCTTCAGTATGTAATTTCTACTGGTTTATTCTGCAGGTGTTTATAGATAAATACAAAGGCACAGTCTTAAACACATGTGTTTCTGAGGAGCCATTCCAGAACACAGCTAATTAACACGCATATACATTGCCTTGAAAAGGTATTCATACCCCTTGAAATTTTCCATATTTTGTCATGTTACAACCAAAAATGTAAATGTATTTTATTGGGATTTTATGTGATAGACCAACACGAAGTGGCACATAATGTGAAATAGAAGGAAAATGACAAATGGGTTTCAAACATTTTTACAAATAAATATCTGAAAAGTGTGGCTTGCATTTGTATTCAGCTCCTTTACTCTGATACCCCTAACTAAAATCTAGTGGAACCAATTGCCTTCAAAAGTCACATAATTAGTGAATAGAGTCCACCTGTGTGTAATTTAGGGGTTTAAATTTGTCTGTTGGGCCTGGTAGACACATTATCACCCAAAAATGTGATTTGTACTCTGCTCACATTGCTCCTGTATTATGCTCGAAAAGTGATTATCTTAGCGTGGAAGCAACCGCTGGCTCCTACCCCCATGGCCTGGAAGGCATTGATTAACAAGGCTCTACTGCTGTATGAAGCTACATATCTCAGTAGAGGGGTACCTGATAAGTTTAAAAAGGTGTGAGGAGGCTGGATAGATGACAATTCAACTGCATCAGATTGATTGCCTCCTGGTGATTAGTTGAACTATGTGGCGGGTGGTGAGGCTTGGGTAAGCCTAAATGGGAATTTATAATCTCCTTTACTACGGCTATTGGGGGATATTATACTGTATATAAAGACTGTATATTGTATGTGTCCTCCCCCTGCCCCTCTTTTCCCCTTTGCTATGATTTTTATATGGAAAGATTTCTGATGTCTGTTATTATTAGATATGGGAGCTGCATTGTACACTGGTTCTGGGAATTGTAGTGCTGAATGCTTATTATGTTCTAAGTTTGTATGTGTTTTTTTTCTATGTGGAAAACCTTTAACCACCTGGCTCCCGCGCTATAGCCAAAAGACGGCTACATCGCAGCGCTCAATTGCCAGGAGGGCATCCCTGGACAACTTCCTGTTCACATCCCCCCTGTGCGCCGCCGCGGGCATGCATCGGGGGAAATCTGTGTTGGCCGTGTCCCTTGGACACAGCCAATCACAGATGGTGCTAAATGGCCAATCATAGCGGCCATTTAGCACTCGATCGATGTAAACATATGAGATTATCTCTCATTGCGGGCTCTCCCTCCTCACATAGAGACTGCGTGTGAGGAGGGAGAGTGACCTGCAGCTGCAGCGTGAGCCGTGAGTGTGTGAACACAAACACACACATGCCCACAGTCCCATCTGTCCCCAGTGCCACCTATCAGTGCCATCTGTCCCCAGTGCCACCTATCAGTGCCATGTGCCCCAGTGCCACCTGCCCCAAGTGCCATCTGTCCCCAGTGCCACCTGTCAGTGTCATGTGCCGTTATCAGTGTCACGTGTCATCATGCCACGTATCAGTGCCATCTATCATCAGTGCCACCTGTTAATGTCACGTGCCATCTGTTATCCGTGTCATGTGTCATCAGTGCCATGTATCAGTGCCATCTGTCATCAGTGTCACGTGTCATCAGTGCCACATATTAGTGCCACCTGTCATCAGTGCCACCTATTAGTTCCATCTGTCATCAGTGCCACATATTAGTGCCACCTGTCATCAGTGCCACCTATTAGTGCCATCTGTCATCAGTGCCACGTATTAGTGCCATCTGTCATTAGTGCCACATCAGTGTCATGTGTCATCAGTGCCACATATTAGTGCCATCTGTCATCAGTGTCACGTATTAGCGTCATCTGTCATCAGTGCCACGTATTAGTACCATCTGTCATCAGTGCCACATCAGTGTCACGTGTCATCAGTGCCACATATTGGTGCCATCTGTCATCAGTGCCACATCAGTGTCATGTGTCATTGTCCTGGTGCTCCAGGGCCTTCAAAAGTGTAATAGGTAGTCAACAAGTTAGATGTGTAATTTATGCTCCTAGAACACCTGATGGTGCTCCCTGCATGTCGGGCCTCTGTATGTGGATAGGCTGTGAAAAAGTCCCACACATGTGGTATCATAAAAAAAGGGTCATTTGGGGGGTATTTGTACTTTCCTGGCTTGTTAGGGTCACAAGAAATGAGACCACCAGTACATCAGGTGTGATTCTTTTTTTATGATTTGCACCACAGCTTGTAGACTCTCTAACTTTCACAAAGACCAAATAATATCCACTAATTTGGGTTATTTTTACCAAAGATATGTAGCAGTATAAATTGTGGCCAAAATTTATGAAGAAAAAATAATAATTTGCAAAATTTTATCACAGAAATAAAGAAAAATGTGTTTTTTTCTCTAAATTTTCGGTCTTTTTTCATTTATGCGCAAGAAATTAAAAACCCAGAGGTGATCTAATACCACCAAAAGACAGCTCTATTTGTATGAAAAAAAAGACAAATTCATTTGGGTACAGTATTACATGACTGAGTAATTGTCATTCAAAGTGTGAGAGCACTGAAAGCTGAAAATTGGTCTGGTCAGGAGGGGGGTTTAAGTGCCCAGTAGGCAAGTGGTTAATAAAAAGAATTTACAAAAAAAAAACAAGTCAAGCATTAATAAGCACATCATGGTGAGCAATGATTACCAGAAAACATTGGTTTTGCCATTTGCATCATTGACCCAAATGTTTGCATATTAGATATTTTCAAAGTTGATTTTAGGATGATAGATTAATAAAGTGGTATTAAACCCAAAACAAAAAATGTAACAAATTGCAGGTTACCAATCATTAGATGTGGGTTGCAAAATTCGAGATAGGTAAGCTAAAGATCTGAGCTTAACTAAACTTGGAGAATTTGAATGAAGTGTTGGTTGGGGTTTAACTAAAGTTAGAGGATTTGCTGGAGTGTTTGAGAGTCTCCTGAACACCTAAGTGAGGTCTTATTTCAAAATAGAGCCATTGCTGTTACTTTTTGTCGTTTTTGCAGCATACTTATGCTTTATATGCTACTCTCGTGAGAAACCTGACACAAACTTCTTGGGAAAAAAACGACCTTTGGATTTGTAAAGATGAACCACAATTTTTTTCTTTGTCCTGGTCTGTTTGGCCTTAAACCATCCCTTTTGACAAGGCACTTCCTAGTAGAGTTGTTGTACCAACCCTCAAATTTGCTGAAAACATTTTCTGTTTTAATACTAAACCCCTTCAGTATGTAATTTCTACTGGTTTATTCTGCAGGTGTTTATAGATAAATACAAAGGCACAGTCTTAAACACATGTGTTTCTGAGGAGCCATTCCAGAACACAGCTAATTAACACGCATATACATTGCCTTGAAAAGGTATTCATACCCCTTGAAATTTTCCATATTTTGTCATGTTACAACCAAAAATGTAAATGTATTTTATTGGGATTTTATGTGATAGACCAACACGAAGTGGCACATAATGTGAAATAGAAGGAAAATGACAAATGGGTTTCAAACATTTTTACAAATAAATATCTGAAAAGTGTGGCTTGCATTTGTATTCAGCTCCTTTACTCTGATACCCCTAACTAAAATCTAGTGGAACCAATTGCCTTCAAAAGTCACATAATTAGTGAATAGAGTCCACCTGTGTGTAATTTAATCTCTGTATAAATATAGCTGTTCTGTAAAGCTCTCAGAGGTTTGTTAGAGAACCTTAGTGAATAAACAGCTTCAATGATGAAGGCCAAGGAACACACCAGACAGGTCAGGGATAAAGTTGTAGAGAAGTTTAAAGCAGTGTTAGGTTATAAAAAAAATATCTCAAGCTTTGAACCTCTCACGGAGCACTTTTCCTCCCATTATCCAAAAATGGTAAGAGTATGGCACAACTGCAAACCTACCAAGACATGACCATCCACCTAAACTGACAGGCTGGGCAAAGAGAGTATTAATCAGAGAAGCAGACAAGATGCCCATGGTAACTCTGGAGGAGCTGCAGAGGTCCACAGCTCAGGCGGAGAATCTTTCCACCGCACAACTATTAGTCATGCACGCCGCAAATCTGCCCTTTATAGAAGAGTGGCAAGAAAAAAGCCATTGTTGAAAGAAATCCATAGGAAGTCCCGTTTACCATTTATGAGAAGCCATGTGGGGGACACAGCAAACATGTGGAAGAAGGTGCTTTGTTCAGATGAGACCAAAATGTAACTTTTTCGCCTAAAAGCAAAACGCTATGTGTGGTGGAAAACTAATGCTGTGCATCACCCTGAACACACCATCCCCACGGGGAAACGTGGTGGCAGCATCATGTTGTGGGGATGCTTTTCTTCAGCAGGGACAGGGAAACTGGTCAGAGTTGTTGGGAAGATGGATGGAGCCAAATACAGGGTAATCTTAAAAGAAAACCTGTTAGAGTCTGCGAAAGACTTGAGACTGGGGCAGAGGTTGTCACTTCCTAAATGTGCAAAGCTGGTAGAGACATACCTAAAAAGACTTGCAGCTGTAATTGCAACAAAAGGTGGTTCTACAAAGTATTGACTCAGGGGGGTTGAATACAAATGCTGACCACACTTTTCAGATATTTATTTGTCAAAAAAGTTTGAAAACCATTTATCATTTTCCTTCCACTGTACAATTATGTGCCACTTTGTGTTGTCACATCACATAAAAACCCAATAAAATACATTTAAGTTTTTGGTTGTAACATGACAAAATGTGGAAAATTTCAAGGGGTGTGAATACTTTTTCAAGGCACTGTACTAGACAAAGAAGGAACATCGACAAAAATGTATATGTCCTAAGTTCATAAATAATGTCTTATGGGGCGTACACACGGTCGGACTTTTCGGCTACAAAAGTCCGACAGCCCGTCCAACAAACTTTCGACGGACTTTTGGCGGACTTGCGGTGGACTTTCTAACGAACGGACTTGCCTACATACGATCAAGCAAAAGTTCGACAGATTAGTACGTGATGACGTACATCGGACTAAAATAAGGAAGTTGATAGCCAGTAGCCAATAGCTGCCCTAGCGTGGGTTTTTGTCCGTCGGACTAGCATATAGACGAGCGGATTTCTGGGTCCGGCAGAGTTAGAAGATTTGAAGCAAGTTCCAAATCTAAAGTCCGTCAGATTTGCGACTGGAAAAGTCTGCTGAAATTCTGGGGAAGCCCACACACGATCGGATTGTCCACCGGATTTGGTCCGTCGGCGTCCGTCTGACTTTTGTAGCCGAAAAGTCCGACCGTGTGTACGCCCCATTAGAGTATAAGAAGTATAATGGCCCGTACACACGGTCGGATTTTCCGATGGAAAATGTCCGATCGGAGCGTGTTGTCGGAAATTCCGACCTTGTTTTTCGGCTCCATCGGACATTTTCCATCGGATTTTCCGACACACGAAGTTGGAGAGCAGGAGATAAAATTTTCCGACAACAAAATCCGTTGTCGGAAATTCTGATCGTGTGTACACAAATCCGACGGACAAAGTGCCACGCATGCTCAGAATAAATAAAGAGATGAAAGCTATTGGCCACTGCCCCGTTTATAGTCCCGACGTACGTGTTTTACGTCACCGCGTTCAGAACGATCGGATTTTCCGACAACTTTGTGTGACCGTGTGTATGCAAGACAAGTTTGAGCCAACATCCGTCGGAAAAAATCCATGGATTTTGTTGTCGGAATGTCCGAACAAAGTCCGACCGTGTGTACGCCCTATTAGAGTGCAAGGGGTATCAATAAAGGGTTGGCTTATTTGGAACAAGGCTTCCACAAGGACCTCCACTATTCACAATACTCATGGAATCCATGCTCAGTCTTCCAAAATTTCTAGGTTCTCCACTACCTCCAGTACTTTCAGAGTTCCCAGTATTGACGCTGGGCATGTCCTCTAACCAGGAAAGCCTATGTTTAAACAAAAAAAAAAAAGAATAAGCACAAGGGACATTCACCTTTATACTGCCTGATTATGCCCACCCTTGCCTTCCAGCAGCTCCATCCATAGAAGCCGGTACTACTACATCTTCTATGAATGGAGGACAGGTGGATGATTAAAAAGCCTGATTCATAAATAGCTTTTGATTCATAGTAACTGTGGTAAATAATACTCTAAAGGTAATTAGTGTCCCTTGTGCTGATTCTTTTTTGGCCTTAAGAGTAAGCCTATGAAATTGATAGTGCTGTTTCTTATCATCTGCTACTTGAGAGCAAAAGAGCTCTAATACTTGCTTGCTAGTTGCCTGGTTGTTGCTGACCTAGAAAAGCCTGACTACTCTCGTGCTTGCTGTCTGCTTAGACCTGCTCCTGGGCCTGACTACTCTCTTGTCTGCCACTTGTCTGGACCCCTGCCTGGACCTGATACTCTCCAATCTGCAGCCCCATGAACAGTCTCCACACCTTCACCTCTCAGTTCTAGCCACCCTCTTGGGTAGGGCAAACCAGAGGGCCATGACCTGGTGTCAGTTTTCAGAAAAGTAAACAGAGAAAACTTGAGTTCCCTGCCCATCTCCACCATTAGGAGCTCTGGTAAAGACCAACTGCTACTTAGTTTCTGTGCCTTGGGTGAGCGCACATCTTCTGCCAGGGGGCACTATAACAAGGACCCTGTCAGTGGTGGTCCTCATTCTTTAAAGTGGTCTAGCCATCATGCAGTTTCTCACATATTCTTGAACCACAAAAGAGCTGAGATTGTCTAGCATAAAATATCCTTCATGATAGGAGTAAGTAAAGTATGATAACATATTTCAATTTTGTGTTTTTTTGCTGCTACAAAAAGAAATGTCTGCTATTACAGGAAGCATTACTACTTGAATAGGGTCGCTAAAATCAAACCTTAAATTCTAGCTGTCAGACGCACTGCTAGAATCGTCAGTATCTGATTAGTGTATTGGAAGGGTTGGATGCTGAAGAATCGAGTAGCACCTCTAACTCTGCATCTGAGTATAGATTTGATTCAATGGATGCCTTGATGGCAAGTAACATAAACGTTTTGTCCAAAGCTGTTTTTAATTAAATTTTGTCATTATATTGCCAGTGAATTCATAAACAGTGGAGTTTTACTTTAAACAGTCACTTAGAGATGCAATATTTCCAGCAGGATGGGGATGTAATTTGGCCAGTTCTTGACTTGACCTCACTCACTTGTATTATGCATTTTTCTGCACTAAGCTCATTCTTCCCTGGATCTTTTAACCATGGTTTTTAAACTGGATTGTGGTTACTGTGTAGCACTGCCATATAGTGATGATCCAAATGCCAAGTGGTTGGCAAATAAAGCTATATCTTCAATTTGGTTTGTTTAACCTAAACATGGAACAGCCCTAATCTAGGTGTATGAGCCATGAATTTGCATCCAAAATAATAAAATTGTTTCTATTCGAACAAACAATACAAAAGTTGCCTAGCACACTTATCAGCTAGCCAACAATAAAAAAGAAATTACACCCATTAAAATTTGGTGTTAAAAACAAAGGTTTTAAATTGAACTTCCAATTGAATATCATTCATTACTAAATTATTATTTAAACATTAAAAAAGAAAAGTGTGTTACAAATAAAGTACTTCATGCTTTTATCCTCTCAATCTAGTTAACTTTTTTAATTTTTATTTTTAGTTTCAAATACAAGAAAAGTGGCATTTAGAGCCCTTTGGCAACACCGGTATAGTTGATCTACCATTATAAATTCACCCTTTGTTCCTATAAATATGTGGCAGCCACACTGCCTCATTAAGCCCCTCTGTGTAGTGTGGACCATAAATCTGACTATACACTAGTAAATTTAAGAATGACAATTCTCATTGATGACTTGGCGCATGTTATTCGAAAATACTTTCAAAAAAGTTTGCTTTTAGAGCCTAACTCTGGGTTTCATTTCACTTTAAATTACTCGTTTGGGCCCATTCTTCTGTAAAGGCACAGGGACATATCAGAAGCCCACCACCTCACAGTGGCAACTGAAGGCTCCATTGTGTCCACATGCCAAATCCAGCAAACTAAAACAAAAATGGCAATTTATAACAAATGGTTCTTGCCATCTGATCTTCCTTTTGGCAAACTGTACTAAATGGGAACACACAAAAACTAAAACATATTTTAAATAGAGTGGGGAAGGTTTAGAATTCCTACAACGTCATTACTTTTGTCTGTTCCTTCATGTCCACATTATTGTCACATTTGGTATATTATTATATTAGTTTGTATATTAAAGGCCAAGACGTGCGGAATGATCTACCCAGTGGGGTCACATAGAGAAATTCTTACCTGACAGAAAAAAAGAAATTGGCTTGAATTAGGGTTTTAATCTAAAACACAAACTCATTTATCATAAAGTAACATCATCCCAATAAGATAAACCAATGTCTTTGGGAAAAAATAAGCTGCTTACCATAGCTAAAATAAGGTTGTAGTTTTATTGAGATATATTTATCTCCAGTGTAGTATGTTAAAGTCAGCCACCCTTCATGTTTAAAGAATTTTGTGTGACGAAAGAATTTTGTGTGACGAAAGAACTGATTTGCAGATGAAACAGCTCTAGAAACTTCAGTGAATCTCACAAAAGCAGAATTAATTACGTGATCAGATTTCCATTCATATATTCACTCACTAATTTTTGATGAAAAAGATGAGATTTGTAAATTTGCCAGATTCTTTCAAATCATGAATCATTTGGTCAATCTCTGTTTATACCATAAAATTTATTATAACATATACTGACATCACATCACATTTGAAAGATCAAATATACAGTGTGAAATACTGTCATCAGTCTGTCAGGATTTGGAAACTTCTATGTGAATGTGTCTTTAATAGTAATACCTCCCAAATGTCCCATTTTTAATGGGTGTATCCCATTTTGTGGACCCTAAAGGAAGTGGGGGCTAATGAAGTAGGTGCAGTTTGGGCCAAGGTTTTAATGGCCCAATTATTTCTTTTATGACTTTTCTGTGTATGAATAACTTCTCTGTGAGGGAACTGATGTTGTAGGTTAGGTGGCCCTTTAAAATACAGGCAACCAACAAGTAAAGAATGTACTACATTTTTACCTTGTGAGAGAATAAGTCCAGCAACAACCTAGCAGCACATTACACAACCTACATTTCCTCAAGGTTCTCTGAAAACTTACTGATACTATGTAATGTAAACAAGGTTTTTTGTTAAAGTTTGAATCCTTTTCTTTTTTCCTTCCTGTTAAAAAGTTCTATAAGAAGTTATTTACAAACGCATTTCTGAACTCTGTCTCATTCCCATGTCTCTGTTCTTAGCAAGAAAAAAATAATAATTTTTTCCTCTGGAAGGAATTTTTTTCCCCTTAAAAAAAAAAAAAAAAAACACATTTCAGAAGTACACGGTATAGGTTTTGGCAAGTGAAGCGTCTTTCCACGAGCCGAGGAGGGGGTGAGAAGCAAAGACCTAGATTTTTTTTCCTGTTAACATGCTGATTGAAATTCCAGAATTTTCCAGTCCTACTTAGTTTTATGTTGTGGTCTCTCCCGGACACATCAGGGACTTTGAACGCATTTCCGTATTTTTTTGCTTTGTCTTTGAGGTCATTCCCAAAACCGATTAACAAAAAGGAGTGTTATGGCATATGAAAACACAATGCATTCAACTGTGAAATCCAAATGGTATAGAATGTGCAGACAACATTTATTTTAACTTATTCATGTTATTGTTATTGCATACGGACCTTTGTTCAATAAAGAATTCCTATTCTAAAGTGAAAATTCCTAGTTGCAGTATTCCGAGGCAACCAATTAAAACCCAACTTGAATGAGACTGACTTAAGAAGAGTGAATTGTGAAGAGTTGCTCTAAGTTACTGCAGTTAGGAGTTAGCATTTAAAATAGAAAGTCTACTGAATAAGGTATACAGTCTGACTAACGCTTATACAATACTATACATAGAATAATATATTTTTTTCTGTCCGAAAAAGGGGTTGACTATAACATCTAAAGGAATGAGCAACCAATTGCTTTCTTTGCATTTTTAATGCCCAGCTCTACACTCGAGAAATAACATTAGGAATCTGATTGTATTTTACAGCAATTATAAACGTAATAGGTTTTTTAACTCACCCCACTGTATCTAGTCCTGTACATTTATAATTATAAGACAAAGTTTTTCAAAAGTTAATAGAAAAATATTTACTCTATGCTTATGAAACAAGCAGTGGAAACCTATGCTTGCAGTAGGTACCATGGTAAACCTTGACAAATGTAAGAAAATTGGAAAGAGAGTGACCTCAGATCTCACCAGTGGCCTGTAAAGGTTAAAGCTAGAGCTCCTTTCTGTCTTTTTAACAACATTGGTACCTTCAGTGATTTTCACTGTTTATGCATATCTGTCAACTGTTATGTACTAACAATAAATATATAATTTTTCACCAAAGAAATTTTAGGTTTACAGTATTATTGCACACTACTCGAAGCAGCAGTTCTTAACTTTTTCACACTCATGCCTCATATGGCTCATTCGGCTTATCCATCCTGCGCTCACTCTTCTCTGTCTTCCACCACCTGTTTCATCTTCTGCCAACTTTGTCAACTACTTTTTCTGTCTGCTGGAGCTGCCACCCATTCCATCTTCAGCACATGTGGCTTGCTCTATCTTCCATCTGCAGTGGCCTCTCCATCTTATTTTCATTTTTTCTACAATATCTTCTATGCACTCTGTCCACATCTCTTCCTGCCCATGCCACCTTTAGTCCCATGCTGTTCATACTACTTTCTGCCATATGCTGAAAGTATTATTTTGAGTTCATACAGCTTCTTTCCACCTTGTTACTCAGTGCTTTGACCACAGCATATTCCAGTCGCAGGTCACTTATACTTCCTACTTGAACATGCATGGCTTGGTACAGAAGTGTGTAGTAGGTCAGGAGTAGGCTTGTAGATACAGCATTGCTTAAAAAGAGGAAGTTCTGTTGGTGGTCTGCAGCTAGTCACTGAATATACTAACCTGGTCTGTGAGGGAAGTGTGGTATCCAGTGTAAAGGTTATACAGTGATGTGAGTCCTCCTGTGGCAGGTGCAGCCAGCTTATGGAGCGCTTGTGACCACTCAGAAGTTAGCAGATTGGCCGCAATTGATAAGCGGAATTGATCAAAGTTAGAATGTGGTTCAGAGTGTTGTAGATTACTCTCTGAGGAGTTGTCCCAAGGAACATTAAGTGCCCTATGTTATGTACTATTACACACATTATCCAATAGTGTGCTATTGTGAATCTCATTGTGTTTTTTTTTTTTACTAGATCTGCATGTAATTTTGGTTGAACCAGAAGAGCACTATATAATAATATACAGCGACAACACCAGGTAAGACTAAGAATACATCTGTAAAAGTGCACTTCAGACAAACATTTTATTTTGCCATTGAAAAAGACAAAAACAAATATTCACCCTTTTGATCTAGTTTCATAGCAGTCTCCTGGAAGTAGTAATTGATAGATAACTCACATGCTTCTGATATCAGCATAGTGACAGTGTTTCCTTCATAGAAAAAGAAGATCAATAAATTATTGTATTTGGTGGTTGGAATTGCTTTTTAAAGTGATCCTGTTACCAAAACACCCCAGCCCTGTAAAAGAACAGGCTTTATACTTACTTTTCTGGCAGCCTATGTCTACTGCTTCCGGGGTCCCGGGCCACTGTGTGCATTTCACATTTATAGGTGTTTTAATACCTGCTCCTCCTGCTGCACACAATGGTTTCTTCTGCTGGCTTGTACATCAGAACCTATAAGCCTGTGTAAACAAGGACCATAGCACTTGGCAATGATCTATTTTCATTAATTTAATACTTGCGGCGATGGAAAGAAGTCAAGTGGGGTTGTTTCCAAAACATGAATTTACAGAAAGGTTATTTGTACCAACAACAGTAATACTGCACACGGAGATGCAAAATAATATTTTTCATTTATTAAAATAGCCACCTGGAACAAGTTCTATTCTGACATGTTTCCCACTAAGTACAGTGCTTCCTCATTTCTTTGAGAAAATGCTGTGCCTAACCTGAAACATGTCAGAATAGAACTTGCCTCCCAAATACCACCACCCTGCTTTTATCAGGGCCGAGGGCTCTTGACAGGAGTACCCTTTCACCGGCCATTACCTTTCTGCGTTGCATAAAGAAGCACAGAAACCCACAGTGATTACATTATTGGGTCTACGATAAGGTATGTATTGAAAACAGAAAGGTTTTATTAATAATTTTCATTAGGATGTTTGTTGAGTGTGTGTGTGTGTGTGTGTGTGTGTGTGGGGGGGGGGGGGGGGGTTGGGAAGGGAAGGCAAAATATAAGAAGATTAAAGGGATTACTGAAGCCATTGATTTCAGGATGGACCTTTAAATGTTTTTAATTAAAAGAGACGTACAGGCAAAGCTCATTTGGCTATACTTCTCCTATTGATCACATGAGTGCAATTCGTTCTGCAATCCTGTGACCTGTCTTCAGCAGACAGCAGGCTAACGTCACAGAGCTGGTCCAGGCTCGGGCAAGATCTCAACAATGAAGTCAGGATCCACCCACATGCCTGGACTGGCACCTGGATCAGCCTCTCAGTGAGCCAATAAGAGCCTGAGCTGGCCGATCCCACCCCCTCCACAGCCCAGCGCTCCAGTGACCGAGGAGGGGGCAGCACAGAGAGCGGTGACTGACAGTCAGCATCTCTCTGCTCAGGGGGCTGTGAGAACCGAGCGATCAGTGGCTTTTTATCATCAAACAGCGATGTTTTCAGAAGCCAAGTAACTAAGTAGGCTATTGTTTATAGTCTGTTGTTTATAGTCTGCATCTCATTCTGTTTTAAGCTATTAAAGCTATTTAAGTGTTAAAAGTAAATATCAATGGTACCCTATTAATTAGGTATACATTTTCCTGTTTTTAATTTAAAATGTTTAAAAAAATTTTTGGCTCTTTTACCACGCTTATATTGTCCACTTGACCACTTCATCAAACCACACCTACATGCAATGCAGTGGGCACTGCCTGCAACACTCCCGATCTGTCTAATTCAGGGGTCTGGTGGCCCTCCAGCTGTTGCGAAACTACAAGTCCCATGAGGCATCGCAAGGCTGACAGTTACAAACATGACTCCCACAGGCAGAGGCATGATGGGACTTGTAATTTTGCAACAGCTGGAGGGCCGCCAGTTTGAGACCCCTGGTGTAATTTGTCTGGTGTTTTCTGAATCTAAAATGTGGCAACACTGATTGTGATACAGTCTATGATGTGCTATGCATATAATTCGTACCTCTTTCATATACCAATTGGTAGGTACTGTATAACCAGTCAGAATACTGTATACCATTTTGAGTAAGGTACTAATGGTTCTCGTGATCTATGCTTTATTATGGCTAACATGTTTGATGCTCAGTTCACATATGAACCGCATGCGGCTCACAGTGCATGCTGGTTCACCGTTTCAGGTCTGATTTCAGCCCGAATTTTGGGCTGAATTCGGACTTGAAATGGACCAAAAGACGCACAGCGGTTTTGTGCAAAACGCACCAGAACCGCTGCGGAGATATGTGAACCAGCTCAATAGAGAGCCAATTAAAATCTCCTGCTATTACGAATTGGATGCAGGGATCCCGCATCCAATTCGCAATGGTGTGAACCCAGCCTTAATCAATATACATAAATGATACAGTTTGCGATACAATAGCATGTTTTTGTATCAACCACTTAGCTTAGTTAATCTGCAAACTGATAAATAATTAGGCAGGCTAGATGATTGGTGTGCCCAAAATTCTCTATTTTCTTGTAGATGGCATGCATCTCTATGATGTACAGCTATAGCTTTCTTAACTCTTAGCATACCTCCTTTCATCTCCACATTGCATAGGTTAAATGCTAATTTTTGCTTGGGGGGGAAGTAAAATGAATAAGTACAAATACATACTTTATTCTTTACTCCCTCCGCCCTGTTCTTTTCTGTGCGACTTGAATCCCAAAGCCCCTTCTAATTTACTGCCTGGCTAGTTTTAGCTCTCCTACATTAACACGTACAATGTAGGACCAACCTGTTCACTACCACGATCATCGGACAGAGGAGGAAAGTGCCCGCTGCCAAGAAATGAGGCACAAGATAAGTGGGCGTACTTCTTCCTTTCTCTCTAGCCAAATTAGTAGTGAACCCTTGCATTGTGTTTGGTGAGACCCCAATTTATGGATACACTTAAAAGCAGCTTGGAGTTTGACTATACGGCTTACCACGTTGTCTGTGTCTGCAAGTACAGTATGTATGCCCAGAGAAAGTACAAAGAACTCAGTGTTTACAAATTATAGAATTTTGGTTTACCAAAGACTCTGTCACATCTCTTAATGCGATTTTGGCCACACTGATATATGTTATAAATGGAAAAAAATGCTACTGAGAAGCCTTATTATTTTGTAGAACAGCTGTTGACTTAATCTTGTAAAATTAATCTATAAATAATGGGTAGTTGTAAAGACACCTGTAAATGTTAGATATATGACTGATCTTTCTATGGAAATATCTTTGTACACACATACAAGTTTGCCCTTGACCAGTTTGCAGGTTTGCGCCTATGGATAAAGGAGGGGGCAATGCTGTAGACGATGACCTGTCTCATCAACAAGCAAGCTTGAACCTGGAGAGTCCTTCAGCATCGTAGTGGTGCCTACAAACATATGAATGTTCCTGAACCCCTTCACGCCGAAAAAACAGATATATGTGGCCTCACTGGACTGGGCTTTTTGCTGTAGAGCCTCATATATGCGTATCTACCACACAGCGAGCTCCCAGCTCAGAGACCAGGGTCTTTTATCGAGAGCCCTGAGTCCCGTACTAATGATCGGGACCCAGAACCCCCAATTCCAGGTCACCTGATCGCTGTGGTAGCCTCTGCTTGGTTACCATAGTGTTCAGTCACTGTGAAGCCCTCCCCTGTATTTCTCTCTCTGTAGATAGAGAGGAAAGATACATTATATCAGAGAGAAAAAAGTGTGCGTAAAATAAATAAGTAATATTAAAACAATGAGATAAAAATAAAGAAAAAATATCTAGATTAAGGTTTGATCTAGTTCAGTGTCACGGTTAGTGTTTGGGTCAAAGTCAAGGTCAAAGGTCAGGGTCAGTATATTTTGGGCAGGATTTTTTTTTTTTTTTTTAATTAGTATCAGTGTCAGCGCTTTAGGTAGGACAAAAAAAAAAAGCAAAATGCACACTATTGTTACAGGGCTGTACTACAGGTAATAAAAACAAATAACATACACATATGTGGTATTGCTGCGATCAACAGGAGCAGGAGAATTAATTTTGTGCTGTTCTTTGGTGGAAGGTTATGGTAGTAACACAAAATATACAGCTAAATCAAAAACATTTTTTACTATTTTGGGCCAGTATTTCTTTGATAATAAAAAAAATCAGGAGATATCCAATACCACCAAATGAAAGCCCAATTTGCCCTGAAAAAAAAAACAAATTATATTCCACCTTGATGCACAAAGTAGTTGTGATGATATGTACAGTTTTACTAACACTTGTCAAAGTTGTGCTTAGGCATTAATATTTGTTTTACCCTTGGGCGTCGAGAGGTTAATTTAACTGTATATTGTTGGTTGAGGTGGGTGTTGTCTAACATCTGTGGGCGCCCTAATAACCCTAGATGGTGAGCAATGATGACAGTTGTAAATAAGATGTGATTCATGATATAAGGATGTAATTAGTAAATGTAAATTTGTGGAGCCCCTTAAAGCTATGAGTCTGCCATTAACTGAATTTATTTCTGTTATTCCTACTGATTCTATTGTGAACAGGCTTGTGTTGATGACCTTCGATGAGCAAATGCAGCATGGTTTTGACATCAGTTTGAGAAGCTTCTAAGATCATTCAGAATTCACTGCACATGCAGTTAAACTGAATATGACCTGTTCCAGACAGTTTTGCATTCCTTAAGACTTGTATGTATTAAGAAGCAGTTCTAAAATGAACACAAGTCCACTCTTGAGTAAGGGAGTTTTGATGAATTGATTGCGTATGGATGCAAAAGTTTCAAATATTGGCTTGAGAATGACAGCTTACCAAAATAAGGTCAAATAAGGGAGGAGGTGGCCCTGCATTGTGACCACTGCCTCTACAGCCACATAACAGTCTTTGAGAATAGTTTGGACTCTATAAGGTTCTTCTGAGGGGCACCATGACAGTGGATTTTTTTTCTTGGATTTACAGGTAATATTTTTGGAGCTCTGTGATGCTGTTTTGTCCTCTCCTGCGGTGTCTCCTTCCACTGGCAGCGGTGATGGAGGAGTCTGCTCCTCATATTTCTGTTTTTCTCTCTCTCAGGCACAATGGGAGAGAGAAAACAGGAAGTGACATCTAAATCAGATGTCAATCAAACCGCCCGGCTGTAGTAATCGATACTACGAGCGCCGGATGGAAGCTACTCTGCGCCTCGGAAAGCGCTGCAAGGCGGGACAAAAGCCCGCAAATGAAGCGCTGCGTCTACAATCTCGTCATTACATAGACGTGGCGCTTCTCATAGTGCACTGTGTCCGGCGTCCAAACACAATGCACTTAAGGACCTGTTTTTGTTTTTAGTTTTTTTTTTAAAGGGGGGCGGTTTTAAAATTATTATTTTCTTTGTGACTGCCTGGAGGGACGGACCGCCACTGATCACTACGCTTTAAGATGTTAAATTTGTAAGAATGAAAATACATCCTGCATATCAGATATTTATATTTCGATTCATAACAGTCACAAAATTAGAAGCAATGAAGGACCAACGAAAATAATTTTACTGTTAGGGGTCCCCACAACTTGGGAAATTTTATCAAGGGGTCACAGCACTAGAAAGGTTGAGAACCACTGCAGTACAGGTTTCCTTTTAGATTTAGATTTTTACATTTTTGGAACACTTGGAACAGTGATTTTTGATTTATATTGAAATCCATTTCCAGGGTGACAGTTCACTTTCTGAATACTCACACTGTCATGTTTCTCATGCACTAAATGTGCAAGAATAGAGCATGCCTCACTCTTCAAAGTGTGAAAAAGCCATATTAAAAGAAACCAATGCTAAGAGAAATATAAAAGCTGCCATTACTGACTTTATCCTAATGAAAATTGGTTGCTGGCTCTTTTTGGCTTCAATACGCTCTGAGTCACTGATCTCAAATTATTATGCTTGTGGGTGTGGCTTACTGCACCCATGTGGAGACCCGGAGAGAGCGATCGCTAGTGCCCCTAAGATGGGCTAAGACTTTTGTTTAACACAAGGTTTGCATTAGGGCAGCATTACAACTTAAAAGTGATGCTCCAAAAGCACACAATTAAGTCCTTGTAATCTGTAGCACAGTTCTTTAATACTCTGTACACTATGGATAACAGTGCCACAATACACTTCCTAACTCTTCTCTCTGTATTGTACAGCAATATTGTGCTAGTATCACTGAGCTTGTACCAGACTCCAGCAGCCCAGTAACCCATTACCTCAATCCCAGTGACATTGATTTGTGTATATGTATATATATATATATATATATATATATATATATATATATATATATATATATTACACTTAAATACTAGGGAGCTGAACTCTTGTACATATTCCGTTCTACCCTAAGGCCTCACTCTATCTTCTGTGACTTCCAGGCTGGGTCCCTAGGACACCCCATGCTGTGATGCTGGACCCAGTATTGGGGTTACAGTTGCTGTGGAAGGAGTCTAAACACCAAGCTCCTTTGCTACCAGGGCCTTCCGCCACCTTTGCCAAGTCACACCGCTTCGCAACTGACTGGTTTCTTATGCGCTCGACACTAATACTGTAGTCATTGGCAACTAGATGTTTGTACTGTATCTTCTCTATCTTGTTTTATTCCCTTGATAAGCCTTGTTCTTGTGATATGCCATATGTGAAATGCACCCCTTTAAGGTTGTCCTCAAGTAACTTCAGACCAGGCCAAGCAACAATAAACTTCTTTGCCCCGCACATTGGGCCTTGATCAAAGAGGCTGTGAGCAAGCCCTGATGTGTGGAGTGAAACATGTCAGAGGGCATGACTGGAGCAGCACTGGCTGAGGCCACATTCATGCACATATTCATGCACTGGGTCGGTGAGTGGTGTTTCTTCCTTTTTCTGTTAATGCTCCTGCACCCCTGAATGGGGCATAGACACCTGCTCCCTTCACTGCAACTGGCAGGGAGATCTTTGTCTCAGCTTAGAGCGCCACTTCAAGTTAGGCAAGGTTCACACTGGTATGACGTACGCTCCGACTTTCGGAGCACATATCGCATGGCGTGTATAAATTAATGGTTCCCTATGAGAGCCATCTTAACTGGTCCGACACAAGTCGATCTGACTTTGAAAAAGGTTTCTGCACTACTTTGGTCCTACTTCAGCCCATTGAATATCATTGAAGTCAGATCAGAGTCGGATCATCATCTTAACTGATCCGACTTTGACATGCGACTTGTGCTCTGAGGATCTTGAAGGGGAACCGCTTGCCAAAATTATTTTAAAAAATGGAGTAGGGTTCCCCCAATTCCATACCAGGCCCTTTGGTCTGGTATGGAATTTAAGGGAGGGGAACCCCATGCCAAGGAAAAAAAAATGGCGTGGGGTCCCTTCCAAAATCCAAACCAGACCTTTATCCAAGCACGCAGGACACCGGACCATACCAGGCCACATACCATCAATATGTACCTTGTCCCCATGCTGGTGGGGACAAGAGACTCTTCCCCACAATCCTGGCCAGTGGTTGTGGGGGTTTGCAGTCGTGGGACTTATCGAAATCTGTAAGCCACCTTTAACAAGGGGCCCCACAGATCCCGGCCCCTCACCCTATGTGAATGAGTATGGGGTACAGTGTACCCCTACCCATTCACCCAAAAAAAGTGTCAAAAATAAGTAAAACCAGCATACAGGTCTTTGACAAAGTCCTTTATTAAAGCAGCTCCAGCATCTCTTCTCCTTCCGATTTCTTCTCCCTCCGGTGATGTCTTCATCCTTCAGTTCTTCTCGCTGCACTGATGTCTTCTTCCTCTGCCAGTTCTTCCTCCGTTCCTCTAGTTCTTCTTCTCTCCGCTGTCCTCTTTCTCTGTCAGTTCTTCCTTCGGTTCTGCAAACCGACGCTAGCTCCTGCTGTAAATGTTAGCTCCGGCGTGTGCCATTACTTATATAGCCATGGGTCGTGGCCATCCGGTAATGTCATCTGGAGGCCCCACCCCTTTTGACGCCACCACCCAGGGCATGATGAGACAGTGACGTCACAAGGGGACGGGGTCTCCAGATGACCTGTAGGGGGTCTGTAGTCACAAGGCTCTGGTCGAAAGTCACCTTCCTCCATGATACCAGACAGGATCCATGGACATCCTCCCTCAGTCAGCTCTTAGGAGAACTCTGGGTTTTAGCATTCACTGTTCAGGTCGCCCACCCGTGGCCACATGGCAGCCTGTGCTAAGAGGAGGTGACATGCCCCCTCTTCAACTGGACCTCTCTTTTCTGGAGGAAGACCCAGATCCCATGTGCTCACTTAATATAAATACCAACACTCATCATGCTTAGGAGCAACACTCCCTGTAATTGGATGGGAGGGCATTCATATTTATGCTGCTGCTCTGCATGGGTCACTCCTGTTCACCCAGAGCCTTCCAAAGTTGCCTGGATACAGAATGGCCAATCACAGCAGCAGCAGCAGTACTGTGAGTCACTAAGCAATTGTAACTTTCCTGTTAAAGCGGACCTTCAGTCATTTTTTCAACTTCCCATCTATTAAATCTTCTGCCCTTGTTGTTTTAACTTTGGATAGTAAAACATTTTTTTTCTGCCAGTAAATACTGTATTTATCGGCGTAATCGTGTGTGCGTGTTATACGCCACTCCCTGCTACTTGGAGGGGACGAGCGCCGCTGGATGACACAGAGCCGCGATCTCCTGTGTATCTGGCGCTGTCACACACAGTCCCACCCCCTGGCCCGGCATTGGACCACTGCTCTGTCCATCATATGAGCTGGGCGGGACTGTGAGTGACTGAGCGCCAGATACACAGGAGATTGCGGATCTGTGTCATCCAGCGGCGCTCGTCCCCACCAAGTAGCAGGGGTTGCTACAACTAGGTGGTTCTGTCATGGAAGGAGAATGTACCTGAATGTATGCTATATCAATCACCTGGTGGACATCGACCGTTAAAGAGGAACTGAACTGTGGTAACCAAAGAGGGCAAATGGCACAAAGGTCAAAGAACCTGTCACCAGAAATGAACATGGTCTCCATGCAGCTTTCTTTCCCCCATTATTGACTGATTCTGCCAAACAATCTGCTAATAAGACTTGTGCTCGTCCCCTCCAGCACTGGAGAGGCTACAATCATCTGCAAAGGCAAGTCTGCAGATGTATACCATAGAGGCTGCAATCATGGGCATGTTAGAGGCTGCAATCATGGGCATGTTAGAGACTGCAGATGGGCACTAAACAGGCTGCAATAATGGGCATATTAGAGGCTGCAGATGGGCATAGATCAGACTGCATTGATGGGCACTGGTGAGGCTGCAGAACACTGACCCTTATTTTAATTTAAGTTTTCTTTCTGAAACTTCCCTCTTAAAGTTAAGGTGCGTGTTATATGCCGGTGCGTGTTATACGCCGATAAATACAGTACCTTACACAACCCACTTCCTGTTTCTTGTCTGGTCATTAGCCTAGGCTTATGAAATCATGCACAGCTCTCTCTCTCACTCTCGTGAGAGTTTGCCAGAAAGGGGGGGGGGTGAGTCATAAGAGGGCCAATGAAAGCTGCAGAACTGGAGGTGTGCCTCCTGTGTGTCTGTGTAAATCCAGGAAGTGAACAGGCAGTGGCTTCAGCTGCTCACAGTTAAAATGGACGCAGCCAGACTTAGTGGAGGGAGATTTCTGCAGCATATTTGGAAAGTATAGAATCACAGTATATCTAAAATAATATACAAAGTGGTTGGAGGGAAGCTTCAGAATGGCAAAGATGTTTTTATTACAAATTATGTGAGCAGACTGCAGTTCCTCTTTAACCTCTTCAGCCCCAGAAGGTTTACCCCCCCTTCATGACCAGGCCACTTTTTGCAATATGGCACTGCGTTATTTTAACTGACAATTGCGTGGTTGGGCGACTCTGTACCCAAATAAAATTGATGGCCTTTTTCCCCCACAAATAGAGCTTACAAATAAAGCTTATTTTTTGCGCTATAAACAAAAAAAGACAGATAACTTTGAAAAAAAAAACAATATTTTTTACTTTATGCTATAAAATATTCCCAATAAAAAAATGTAAAAAATCTCATTTATTGATCAATTTAGGCCAATATGTATTCTGCCTCATAGTTTTGGTAAAAAAAATCTCAATACGTGTTTATTGATTGGTTTGCGCAAAAGTTTTAGCATCTACAAACTATGGGATATCTTTATGGGACTTTTATTTTTTTTTTTATTGTTTTTATAATGGCGGCGATCAGTGATTTTTAGTGGGACTGCAACATTGAGGAGGACAAATCTGACACTAAGTGACAATTTTGGGGACCAGTGACACCAATACAGTGATCAGTGCTAAAAAAAAATGCACTGTCACTGTACTAAAGACACAGGCAGGGAAGAGGTTAACATCAGGGGCAATCAAAGGGTTACATTTGCTCATAGGGAGTGCTTTCTAACTGTGTGGTAGAGGTGCTTTGACTGGGGGAAGACAGAGATCTGTATTCCTGCTTAGCAGAAACACAAGATCTCCATCTTCCCCTCTCACAGAACGGCAGTCTGCCTTGTTTACATACCGCTGTTCTGCCTCTCCTGAGAACGATTGCGGTGTGCCGGCAAACATCTGGTCCACTGCACCCGCTAATTGGCTCCCCCTGTGTCCAATCACAGCAGGAGTGGGTCGCTGGCGGCGCGTGCACGCGCCCCAGACCCAGTGCACCAAATCATGTACAGGTATGTGATTTTACGCAGGAGGGCCACTGCGTGGGGTGGTCCAGAAGGTTGTAAGCAGACAAGCTGCTATGTTTTACCTAGTAATCTCCTGTTAAGCAGGAGATCACACTATATATCCTAACTACATTCTAGCACCTATCAAGGAGGGTGCTACAGTAATATGTAAATAGTCTATGTGGTTGCTGAGTGATATTGTACACTGCCTACCAAATATTTCGGAAAAGCAGGAAATGTCATTTTTGGCAAATATGATTTAGAATCTCAGATCTGCAACTGAAATCCTATTGCCAACACACACATGTGTACAGGCCATCTTTCTGTAAACAAGATGTGTATCAAGTGCTAAAGGATAGTCTAATATTTTATTTCTGTTTCCTCTTTGCTCTCTGACCCAAGTTATGTGCTTTTATTGTAACGATAGAGCGGAACATGCTGAATGTTGCTTCCCCCTTGTAACTTTACACACCTAGGAGCAGGGCAGCCTCTCCCTTATTATGTCTCAAGTCTTCCCAGTGCCCAGCAGACCGCACTGTCCCACAGAAACGTATTTGAATGTAAACCGAGTTCCTAGGCAGCTTTTTCTCATTTTCAAACTATTTCATATCAGACCTTGGCCTGTCGTTTGTTTTCTTTGAATTTGGTTGAGAAAATGGTCTACATTTTTAAGGATATATCTGCCTAGGAATCTTGGCAGGCGAAAAGACATATATCTAAACACACAGCAAATCTGAAACAGGAGGCGCCTATTAGCAAGGAATAAACAAGATTTTCTGCTAGCCTTGGAACAGGAGCATGATGGAAATAGATGATACTGAGTAGTGACAGAGGGTTGGTGCTCTTTAACCAGTTCTTACTCTATTAGCAGCTGGCTCATTTACGCTGCAGAGACACTGCTTAAAGCTGCCTAAAGCTGAACTCCAGCCTTACTTTCAGTCTCACCCAGCTGTACAGGTTTCTTTCCTCTACAGAAATTGCTTACTCCTATTTCACTGTACACTGTGAACTTCCCACATTGTCCCTTAGAAAATGTAGCAATTCAAACAGAGTCCACCAAATTTTCTGGCTGGAGGACATCTAGCATCGGTGCCGGACAGTCCATTGAGGGCGCAGTAACGCACACAAAACTACATGGCGTTAAACTGGCAGTAACGCACACAGAACTATATGGCGTTAAACTATCCATGCGTCTGGCCCCCTGATCTACATATCAGGGCGCCGGACTATGGATTCCAATAGGATGGGTAATCTTTTTTTTTTGAAGCATGTGATTAGAGCCAGAGGCTTTAATAGGCTTCAAAAAAGGGTGGGCTCGGGCGCAGAGCACTGCCAGGCCCCAAGCCCAACCAGTTGTGTGACGATAGCAAATACATTTTTGCTATTTTCACACTAAAGTTCCTCCCTGCCAATCAGGAGGCAGGTCGTGAGACCCGTTTCCCGATTGGCCAAAGCGTGAAGCGATCCTATTGAAAGCCTGGCGCCTAAGCGGAAGAGAGAGAAGACGGCAGAGGAAGGAGCTGGAAGAGCGGACACCGGAGCGTCTGCCTGCACCCTGCCACCGCCACCGTGTTGGAGGACACCACAGTCCACCACCTAGATTGGGTAAGTGCCGGACCGCCAGCCACCCATGGTGGGGTGGTGATAGTGTTGCACCACCGGCTGCCATCAGCCGCCACTGTCTAGCATCATCTAGCTCCTTTCTACCCAGCCTCAGTGTCCCTAGCCCTTTCATTCATTGGATTTCAGTTCTTTCTTTCATGGAGGCTCAGCATTACATTTGGGGCGTTACTGAAAATCAGACTGCATAGGAATGCCCACTTGTCCAGACTGGCATCCACCTATCCACCTACCTCAGGGCTGAGGGCTCTTAAAGAGTTTGTAAACCCGTTAAAAAAAAACCTGTAAGACAAAGGCATAATGAGCTAGTATGCTTTAAGTCCTTTGGCTTAACTTTTTATCTAATTATGGTTGCACTATGAGATTGGACATTATCTCACTATAGAATGGTGCTTTCACTTGTGTGGTTTACAGCAGTATTTACCTCTGTATCTTCATTATGTCTGGAAATCATAGTACCCTCTACAACAACCAACAAGACAAACAAATGACAACCACTCCAACCTATAACTGGCCTTTACAGCAAAGAGTACATGGAAGGGTGATGCGTGTCAAATAAAGCAACAAACAAAAATTCCCAGCTCACTTACCAGCAAGCCTGCAACCAACTGAATTGACCCAGTCTAATGCCCCGTACACACGGTCGGACTTTGTTCGGACATTCCGACAACAAAATCCTAGGATTTTTTCCGACGGATGTTGGCTCAAACTTGTTTTGCCTACACACGGTCGCACAAAGTTGTCGGAATTTCCGATCGCCAACAACACGGTGACGTACACCACGTACGACGAGACTAGAAAAGGCCGGTTCAGAACCAAGCGCGGCACCCTTTGGGCTCCTTTTGCTAATCTCGTGTTAGTAAAAGTTTGGTTAGAGACGATTCGCGCTTTTTCAGACTCGTGGCTTTCAGATCGTTTTCTGCCGTTCAGTTTGTGCTTGTGGGTTTGTATCTGCTCTTCAGTGCGTGCAGTCAGTTCGTATCAGAGTTTTCTGTGTGATCTTGCCTGCTCGTTGCTGTTTTTCAGGTCGCTCTTCACAGGCCTTGCTGTTCTTCAGTGCGTTCTGTTACTTCGTTCTGAGCAGCCGACCGTTTTCTAGCCATGTTTCGTATGCGTACTTCTCGTAGAGTTCGTGCTGTGCGGGGGCTTGGTGTTGGGGTCCTGACCTTGACACAATACAGTCCATGAACAGGGTGGGGAGGAGTTCATGGACCAAGAATTGGTTGCTTCAGCGTGACCAGTTCTCTCATATGCCTTTGCTCCGTGAGATCTGTGAGAATAATCCTGATGATTTCAGGAACTTTCTCCGGATGACGGACCCCGTGTTTCACCATTTGTTGGCTTCGCTGACCCCTTATATTAGCAGGCAGGATACCTGCATGAGGCAAGCCATCACTCCGGAGCAGAGGTTGGTCGCTACCTTGCGGTATTTGGCGACAGGGAGAAGCCTGCAGGACCTCAAGTTCTCGACAGGCATCTCCCCCCAGGCTCTTCTTTGTGGACATTTACTGCTTGTGTTTGTTTGAGCTGACCCTGACAGAAATGTGTGGAGTGCAGAAAATGTCGTGATTGTGTAACCTTATACAAAGCACTGTTGGCTGTTATTTACTAAATGCAAAGACACTTTTCACTACAAGTGCACTTGCAACTGCACTGAAACTGCACTTGTAGTGCAAAGAGGATTTGCCCTTAGGAAATTACCCCCATTTTCTCATAAAACAACAATTACATCACCCCAAAAGTGTTGTAGTGTTGAGACAATAATCCACACATTCTTGATGAGCAATCTTTTTAATACCTGCACAATCACATGTGCATTTACCAAAGGTTTTTCTGACAAACCAACATGTTTGTTGTATAACAATTTTTGTGGTGTCATTATCCAAAATCAAAATGTGCATTTTATCGAAAACAGGCCTGTGTAAAACCCACAAAAAAGACACAAATTTTGATCTTACAAAGTTCACATTTGGTAGAACTTGAAGCCAATATCAGACATGAGTATTTAGGAACTGGGTTTGATATTGCGTTCAGATGGGGGGAAATCACCCCAGGAAAAGCCAAATTTGGAAGATGCACACAAATTTCACAATATCAACATGTGTGACCTGCCATCACGGGGGATCAAGGGACGTGTTTTGGGGGAGAAAGCCCTTCCTCACCGCTACTTTATTATTGAGGAAGGGGTTGCACCCCCAAAACGCATCCATTGATCTCCCGTGATGGCAGATAGCACATGTTGGCACACTGTGTGCATCCTCCAAATTTGGCTTTTGGAAAAATCACAAAAACATTTCGCACATTGTAGCACACAAAAGAAGAAAGTGATTTGGAGGGGCTTTAAACTCGCCCCAAAACATCAATGATGTTTTTATATTTTGGAATAACATCATTGATGTTTTGCTTGATGATTTCCAATTGTAAATTACACCCCATGATCTCCCCGATCACGATCTGGGCACTTTCTGATGTGAAAGGATCTTCATCCACAACCTCACGATCACCTAAAAAGAGGGGAACCCAAAATAAATTAGGTCTAAAAAAAATGCCGCCATCCATCTCTTATCGGAGCCTGTGGTCGCAGACACTCACCTGTTGGGGTGACTAGTTCCACCACGTCTTCTTCCTCCTGCTTATCTTGTGTTGGGGGGATTTCCCCTTCTTCCAGGGGGGGGGGGGGGTCTCTGGTCTCCTCGGATGAGGGATGTCCTCCGAATCTTTTCTCCCCTATGTAAAACAAAAATGGTATAATTAGCACACAGATATTTGATGGCAGAACTAGAAATGGGAAACATTGCTTGGAAATGGGGTACAATGATCTATTTTAGCAGAGTTCCAAGATGTAGCATTTTTAGTGTCCTTTGTCAAGCTGAAATACTTTACCTGTTTGGTACAAGCTTCACAGATGGAGACCCCCCCTATAGTATACACTGGAGCACCTGTGTGGCCCCCCTAATAAAAATGGTGTTCTGGGGTCCCACACTAGTGCTCCAGTGTCCAGATGTGAAAACAGCTGCTGAGTGTCCTCTCCTTACACACAATCTAGTTTGCATTTCATTCTAGTAACAAAGCCATCTACACAACCCAATTCTTTGAAGACAAGTATAGGGCCTCAAAATGGTGGCCAAATGCATATGGCCTAAACAATGGTATTTTATAGTCCGAAATAAAAATGTGTGATCTGAACGAATAATGTGCCCATGAACATGAAAGTTGCCATTTTAAACTGTACAACAGTTCCTAAAAGCACATGGAGCAGCACGAACGTAATAAACACAAGAACAATAGGAACACAGCACAACTACTTACTTTTTTGCAGCACTCTCCGGATCTTTCTGTACTGCTCATGTTCTCGTAATTTCAGGTCCGACCACCGCTTCCTGAGCTGATCTTTCGATCGTCGTACCCCGAATTTCCGGTGCAGACTCCTGACCACTTTCCCCATGATCTTGGCCTTTCGTACATTGGGGTTGGGGTAAGGCCCATACTTTCCATCATAGTTGGCCTTCTTCAGGATGTCCACCATCTCCAACATCTCCCCAAAGGACATATTTGAGTCCTTTAATCTCCTTCTGGATTGGGACGTTTCAGGCTCCGGCCTTTCCTCCCCCTCCTCCTCCTCGTTGCTGTACTTTGCACGATCCTGCTGTCTATCCGCCATGTGCTCTTCCTCCACTGCGCCGAACGAAAAGGGGAATAGAATAGAAAGAACGTCAGGGGCGGGCGGAGTTATACGCATGCGCAGTGTGTATAAATCGCAACGCGCGCGTCTTACGTACGATCTGTGAGCGGAGGAAGGAGCATCGGAGACGCCGATCGTGCTAACGAAGGTAGGATCTAAACTTGGGCCTATACTGCTTCGAAATTGAAGCCTATATTGTAACAAGATTAGGGGAGTTTGGCCTGACATTAGGGTTTGTCTTGTGTTGTGTCTTGCAGAGAAAATGGATGGGTTCAACGACCACAATTTCCTGCCCCTGTTTATTGACAAGTACAGGGAGCTGCCCTGTCTGTGGCAAGTGAGACACCCCCACTATAACCACAAACAGAAGAGGCAAGCAGCGCTGGAGAAACTGCTGGAGTTGGTGAAGCCGGTGGTCCCCACAGCAACCATCCCTTATTTAAAAGCTAAAATTGGTGGCCTGAGGAGCACTTATCTTAGGGAGCGCAAGAAGGTCACGGATTCCCAGAGGTCCGGAGCTGCAGCAGATGACGTTTATGTCCCCAGGCTGTGGTACTATGAGAGACTGCGATTTCTGTCAGACCACACTGAAGTCAGGGAATGCCTCTCCACTCTTCCTTCCACTCTTCCTTCCACCCCAGCCGAGGCTTCCGATGTCCAACCTGGGCCTTCCAGCCAGGAAGAAGTGGAGGAGCCCAGCTGGAGTCAGGTATAGCATTCTTCTACAGATTTCTGGGCAATAAATAAATGATGTTTACTAGATGTTATTATTGATCATTAATTGCTGATTCCAAAAAGTGTTTTACATATCAATAGACAGTAGTGGGCACCCAAAATTGGGACAAGAATGAAAAATGCTGGGCTCAGAAGAATAGTCTGTTATATTTGTTAACATTCAATTTGCAGCAGTCAGGAGGTGAAAATTGTGTGTGATTGATGTAAAAAAAACTAAAACTATGTCCCTTTTTCATACACAGGAAGACCTCAGCCAGGAGGAGGCTGTGGAATGTGGCAGTCAGGAGGAGGCGGGGATTAGTGTCAGCCAGGAGGAGGCGGGGATTAGTGGCAGCCAGGAGGAGGCGGGGCTAAGTGTCAGCCAAGAGAAGCCTGGGACCAGTCGCAGCCTGACTGAGTCTCAGGTTCCTCCCCTCCGCCTGCAATACAAAAGGGCCAGGAAGGCCACTCCCAGTCCTGTGCAGGATTCAGCATACAGGCTGATCCAGGAGGCTTCTCCGTCCCTGAGAGCCTTCCCCACTCCTGAAGAGGCCTTTGCCTGCATGGCTGCCACCAAATTGCAGGGCATGCAGGAGGGCCAACGCAAGATCTCTGAGGACCTGATTTATAAAGTCCTACGTAAGGGGGAGAGTGGTGAACTGACACACAAGACGGATGTCATGGAGAGGGACGATCCTCCTCCTCCTCCTCCTCCTGCTGCCACAACTCCACCACCACAGCCAAAGGCTGGAAGGAAGCGTGGAAGGAAGACCAAAGAGTGATGACCCTGGGTTCAGTCTGGTCTGACAGAAGATGCAGTCTCTCGTATGACCACAGCCTGGGGACACAGATGTCATCTGCTGCTTTCCGGATCTCTGGGACTTCTGGACCAGACTGCCCTCCCTTAGATATGGACTCCTCAGGCCACCAATTTTGCTTTTAAATAATTGATGTCTGCCCTGGGGGTCCAAGGCTTCACCCACTTCTGCAGTTTCTCCAGCGTTGCCTCCCTCTTTGTTTATAGTTGTGACCCCTTAATAAAATATTTTTAGGTAAATTCTACTCTCCCGTGTGTGTTTTCATCCAAAAAGGACAGTTTGTTGGTGACGATTCAGGTACATTTCTAAAGTACAATGTGAAATTAACAAGGGACAACAACACCAAACAATCTCCTACAGATTAAATAGAACAACATATCAATGGTGTTGTGGGAACTTGTCACAAAAAACACACAAACATTTTCGGGAGTACAAATCAAAATCACCAAAAAAAAATATTAAAAAAGAGAAACACTAAAAAAGATTCTACATTAAAGTAAAAAAAATAAAAAAAATATGTTGTCAGATGTGAGAAATCAAAATATATTGAGGGAATCCCGATAAATAGTAACGAAAGAAGTTTGTGAGAAGTGTGTGTGAATATGAGCATCAAAACTACTTAATTCTTGTCACATTATAAAGAAGAAGAGAGTGCGCTGTATTAAACCATTTTGAACATTGCAGCGTGACGAAAGTGCTGTATCCATTACGAACGCTAAGTTTACCAGAACGAGCTGTCCCGTGTCGGAATTTCTTCTGAGCATGCGTGGCACTTTGTGCGTCGGAACAGGCCACACACGGTCGGAATTGACGCGATCGGATTTTGTTGTCGGAAAATTTTATCTCCTGCTGTCCAACTTTGTATGTCTGAAAATCCGATGGAAAATGTCCGATGGAGCCCACACACGGTCGGAATTTCCGACAACACGCTCCGATCGGACATTTTCCATCGGAAAATCCGACCGTGTGTACGGGGCATAAGTTTACATGAAAACCAAGGGGCTTAGTTTGCACACATTTGCAAATAAATACGTAATTGAATTAGTGAGAGGACGCACTGGATACCTTCAATGCCATTGTGCTTTTGCTGGGTGTCCAGTGCATCCCTTTACCTTTAATGAGGGGAGAGCTCCCTCGAGGCATACCTGCCCTTAATCTATCCATTATTATATATGTGCTGCAGCACTGAGGTACCGTGATGTGGCCGCTGCAGCTTATGCATATATTTGCAAATGTGTGCAAACTAAACCCCTTGTTTTAACGTGAACTGTTAAACAGGTCAATTTGGTTTGTTGCAGGCTGACTGGTAGGTAAGCTGGGAATTTTTGTTTGTTGTTTTTTCCTCTACAACATGCAACTGAGATGATATCTTACATCTACTGATCAACCAAACTATCACTTTCAGAATCACCAATATACAAGACTCAGGTCAGCACCTCCTCTTGCTTTTCTCTCCACATTCTGGCTTTGGGCATATAGATATGAAACTGTAATCAAATTATTATCAAAGATGTTGGTTGTTTATATGCAGAGCCGGCTCAAGCTTTTTTGAGGCCCATATGTAGAAATAATTTAGGAGGTCCCCATACTGTATTTTTTTAAAGGCTGAGCTCTATAGACATGACTATTAATGGCAACCTAGCCACTTTAAACTTAAAAATGCCCCCCTGAAACCTATGCTGATTATCTTGTGTAAGAAAGATTTATATGCTTACCGCTCTGGTCTGGTCATGAGATCTGGCACCCTTGTGTCAGCCAGCGGTGGCTGCAAGGGAGAGAAGGGAGCACCAACAATGGATGGGTCATAGAAGCCTATGAGTGATGGCACCTATCATTATCAGCCCTTGTTTAGCGCTCTCTCCTCTCCCCTGCAGTTGCTGCTGGCTGACACAGGGGAGATTACATGACCAGACCTGAATGGCCTGAAAATAGGTAAGTATATACATCTTTCTTAAACTGGTTAGTCAGCATAGGTGTTAGGATGGGGGGGGGGGGGGGGCATTTTTAAGATCAGTTAGGTCTAGTTAGTTAGGTCTAGCCTGAAATTCTTCTGATTGTGAACTAGAAAGGACCAATCCTAGGCCTGATGTATTAATGTGTTTCTACTAAGATCAGGAGTTACTACTTTATAGCCATCAGGCCAAAAGCTTTTCACCCTGAACTTCCTCTGAGCCATTCAAAATCTCAAAAGTATTGAACAACATGCATGAATACCTTTAACAGACACTATTATACAAACAAAGGAGGTTTTTAAAATTGAATATTTTTAGTAGGACAAGATAAAACACATGAGTTTGCATTTGTAATGCTTTATTAGGTAAAAAATGTGCACTACTTTATTGGATAAGATCAAACATATTTCCATTTCCATTAGGTAAAAGAAAGCCAAATGGCCTGTACAATTTAACCCTATTTTGGCCATATGTTCCGTAATATGGATTACTTGGTCTGAGGTTTGAAAGAACAGTAGAGCTGAGGGAGTATTTTGGCTGCTCACCTTCCTTCTATGTAATCTCTGAATCATTGTTCTCCACAGTGAAACATTAAAGCAGCCCGGCAAAACTTTCACATTTCTGAAGTGCTGCAGGATCTGTTCCACTGTAAACAATGGAAAGTATTCTAAGTCTTGCAAGAGAGTCTAAATATGCATGTGGAACACAGAGAAGGAATTCTGGCACAGCCTACACACAGGTGAACAGAATTCACTGGGGCACAGTGTCTGACATCGTAGACTTTCCAGTTAACTGTTCTACTCCGTCTGTATAACATCTGCACCCATTAGGCCTCATGCACACTAGGCGTTTAGTCCCAGTCTCTGGGGTTGATTTACTAAAGGCCAATAGACTGTGCATCTTGGAAAGTGCAATTGCACTCTGCAAGTGCAGTTGCTCCAGAGCTTAGTAAATGAGGTAAAGTTTCACTTTGCAAAGAATACCCAATCACATGCAAGGAAAATAAAAAAAAACAGCATTTTTGCTTGCACATGATCGGTTGATGAAAGTCAGCAGAGTTTCTGCTCATTTACTAAACTCTGGAGCAACTGCTCTTGCCGTGTGCAACTGCACTTTCCAAAGTGCACAGTCTTTTTGCCTTTAGTAAATCAACCCCTATGAGTCTCTGACATATATGTGCAAGCGGAGGGTACAGTTGCTTCATCCAGCTCTGCTACCAGTAGCCCGTAAAACTTAATTAGGGGTTCACAGCTGCTGCAGCAGGACATTGCTGGAAGGCGCAGCTAAGTTTAGGGCGGTATGCAGCAAGAGGTATCTTGCTTGTGCTCCATGCATTTTTCCCAGGGTGCATACTGCACTAAACAACACTGCTGGGTGCACTGGCCAATCAGACCATCAGCTGGCTTATGTCAGCCTGCTGACAGCAGGGCTGGACGATGCACCAATACCTTCCCCCTACACCTAAATACTGTAGTCTCATGCACCAGGGCTAAACGCCCAGTGTGCATGTGGCCTTAGACAACATGGTTCACCAATAACTACCGTATATTGCTCCTGACATGCTTCGATGCCCTTGCTTATTAATAACGTATCCCTGAAAGTGTCCCTGTGATCTCAACACCCATGACAAGATCATAAGAAAATCATCCTCTGCGTGAAATTAGAGTAAGTACATAGTTCCTAATAACACATAGTGGTTGATTTACTAAAGGCAAATAGGCTGTCCACTTTGCAAAGGAAGTTAGATTAGTGAACGTGGTGAAAATTCACTTTGCAAAGAAAGCCCAATTATATACAAGGAGAAAAAAAAAAAAAAAACAGTAGTTTTGCTTGCATGTGATTGGATGATGGAAGACAACAGAGCTTCATCTCATTCATTAAAGGGGTTGTAAACCCTCGCTGTTTTTCTGCTTAATGCATTCTATGAAAAACCTCCTGTGCTGCAGCAGCGCCCCTGAGCCCTCTTATACTTAAATGTTATTTATTTATTTATTTATTTTTAAACAAACCTTTACAACCCTTTTAAACTAAGGGAAATTATCCTTGCAAAGTGGACAGCCTTTTTTGCTTTAGTAATTCAACCCCATGGTCTCCATCCCTTTTTCCAGAAAAGTTGACACTTTTACTAATATATATCTATATATAGTATCTCTCTCTCTTTCTCTATCTATGTATCTATCTATAGAGAGAGAGTATATTTTACACACACATATATATATATATATATATATATATATATATATATATATATATATATACACTAATACATTTTATTGGATAACCGAGGAGGATAAAATTAGGAACATCAGTTTTTACACTGGTCCTTAAAGTGGTTGTAAATCCCTGAAATGAAAAATGGACAAAGTATATCCCTCTATAGTGTGTAGTGTACTTGCCTCAATCTATAGCACTAAAGCCATGTACACACGACCGGACTTTTCAACCGTACTGGTCCGACGAAACTAACCCGTCGGACAATCCAACTGTGTGTGTGGACTTCATTGGACCTTCAGCAGACTTTTTCTGTTGAAAATCAGACGGACTTTAGATTTGGAACATGTTTCAAATCTTTCCGAAGGACTCGAGTCCAGTCGAAAAATCAGTTCGTCTGTATGCTAGTCCAAAGGACAAAAAAGGAAACTACCTTATTCTAGTCCCTTCGTACGTCATCACGTTCAAACCAACGGACATTCGAACGGACTTTAGTCTGTTCATGTGTGGGCAAGTCCGGTCGTTCGAAAGTCCGTCGTAACTCTGTCGAAAGTCCGTTGGAAAGACTGGCAGACCTTTGATAATGAAAAGTGCGCTCGTGTGTACGTGGCATAAGTGTGGTTTCTCACTCTCTTCTCTCTTTCCTCTGCTATCTGAGTCACTTCTGACAGTTTTCCCGACACAAGGCAATCTTTGGAGATGACCCTGCCCCGATAGAGCAGGTGATTGACAGCCTCAGCTGTGCATGTTTCTCTATGAGACTGTGTAGAGGGATTGTGCCTATTGCCTTCACTCAAGTTTCATATTACACTAAGCTCTGCTCTGTGATGGACAGTTTGTGAGGTCAGATCCTTGCCCCCTGCCTCCTGCAAGCTGAGAAATACCCTTTGATCTGTGTGCTTTAGAAGGCTATAAAGGAGAGATGGCTGCAGATAAAGAGATACAACTTATGTGGATAGATTTGTTTTATAAATATTGTCCCCTTGTTTTGGTCCTCTGTTATTCATACATCTTCCTCTAGGTTTCCCTGTATATATACTTACCCTTTTTTATCCTCACGATGCCTTTCAACCAATCTTACCAGTTTAATTGGAATTCTCTTTTCCTGTAAAATGTATCTTTTTTAAGGGTTGATATGGTCAAATGTGTTAAAGCTGCATTTTAGGCAAATAAAAAAAAAAACACCAATTAATATGGATATATTTTAAATAAAACAATTTTCAAAAATGAAACATGGGCTCATATATAGGTTATCGCATCCATATAACTATATACTATAAGTAACTGGAGCAGCAAGCTTTTAGGTACCCAGACTAGACATAGCTATGTAATAGACATAGATATGTATAGATATGGATATGTATTGTTAGCTAATAGGTATTGTGACAGATCCAACCGGGACAGGGGCTTTTGGAGGGGACTAAGGGCAAGCCTTCTACCAACTGATTATGGCCCATGGAGGAGACTGGGGATTTTGTCTGCTTCTGCCAGTCAGAGCATGGAAAAGAGCTCAGTTCAACCTCAGATTCCATGGAGAGAGCAGATCAATCTCTAATAATGGACAACAACATGATAAATGCTGAAAGCGAGGCTTGGATTAATTCTCTGAGTAAAAACAACAAAGCTTCCCTTTTGGAGTGGATGGAAAGGTGTAATATTAATCTTGTACAGGTTAATGATCAGAGGAAATTTAATAGGTCTACTGAGGACTGGGTTGGAGAAGCTCCTCCACTTGGGACAGAAATATTGATCAATAATCTCCTTCACAAAATCTATGAAGATAAATTATTCAATTTTTTCTTTTGATGACTTTTCTAGTGGACATATTACAAGGGTGAAAAACACCTGAAAGACAGCAAGGGTAATGTACTTTGTGTATCCAACGAAGGGCTTGTTGCTGGACTGTCTGCAATGGACTCCCTGATTAATCAAAGCATTGTCTGGGGTGCCTGGGTGTTGATTAGCTTACTGATAATTAGATCACTGTTAGCTGTTCATTAGATGTACTGTTAGATGTACTGATGATATTACAGTTTAAAGTTTGCATTGTTTAGGATAATGTGATTAAGCTCTTATCTGATTGTGGTATATATTCTGTGTGAATTTACAATAAAGACAGTTTGCACCTAACCTAGTGTCATTTAGTTCTTGGGTGCAATGCTCAGCTATAATACATGATTCCTGGTTCCAGAGTGGAGGAAGCTGTATCTTGGAAAATTACATCCTATAACCACTTTTAATATCTTTTTACATGTTGTTATTAAACTTCTGACTTTTTAAACTATAATTATATCCAAGGCTTTTTTTCTCAGAGAATAGGTGCAGGAACTCCCCACTTTCGAGTCACCCTTTGTCTCTGCCCTCTACAAAGGGGCCATCTTTAACGCAGGGCAAACGGGGTACTTGCCCTGGGCCTATACTTTGTTGGGGGGCCCACGCTACCTGTGAATTGGGGCCCCAATGATGGCTTTGCAGAGTGCACAGAGGAAACGGGAGGCTGTATTCCCGTGCTAGCCAGCAGAGAGGGGCGGGGCAGGGAGCTCCACTGACGCTCTGACCCCGCCCTGTGCAGCCTGTATGCTCGGAACAGAGCAGCTGTAGTGAGAGCAGTGATCGGAGTGGGAGTGTCAGTGGAGCTCCCGGCCCCGCCCCCTCTATACTGGCTGGGGAATACAGAGGTCCGGGGGTGGGAGCTCCACTGACGCCCCACTCTGACCACTGGCTCTCACTACAGCCGCTCTGTTCCGAGCATACAGGCTGCACGGGGGCGGGGTCAGAGCGTCAGTGGAGCTCCTGGCCCGCCCCCTCTCAGCTGGCTAGTGCGGGAATACAGCCTCCCGTGTCCACTGTGCACTCTGCAAAGCCATCATCGGGGGCCCCAATTCACGGGTGACGTGGGCCCCCCAACAAAGCGTCAGTGGAGCTCCCGGCTGTTGTAGTGAGAGCAGAGAGTAAAAGCCCTGCCCACGGACCTCTGAATGTATGTAGTGAGTTTGGCTGGCCAGGTATGTCCTTACACCCATAAAATGCCTGACTGCTTAAACCCTGAGCTGTGTTATTCAACTGTAAAGCTGTGCGTTGCTGAAAGTTCTCTGACAATCACCTGTATAATGTCTGCAGTCTCTGATGGTCTCCTGTAGTATGTCCGTAGTCTTTAATTGTCTCCTGTAGTATGTCCGCAGTCTCTGGTAATCTACTGCAGTATGTCCGCAGTCTCTGGTAATCTCCTGCAGTATGTCCGCAGTCTCTGATGGTCTCCTACAGTATGTCCGCAGTCTCTGGTAATCTCCTGCAGTATGTCCACAGTCCCTGATTGTCTCCTGCAGTATGTCCGCAGTCTCTGGTAATCTCCTGCAGTATGTCCACAGTCCCTGATTGTCTCCTGCAGTATGTCCGCAGTCTCTGGTAATCTCCTGCAGTATGTCCGCAGTCTCTGGTAATCTCCTGCAGTATGTCCGCAGTCTCTGATGGTCTCCTGCAGTATGTCCGCAGTCTCTGGTAATCTCCTGCAGTATGTCCGCAGTCTCTGATGGTCTCCTGCAGTATGTCTGTAGTTTTTAATTGTCTCCTGTAGTATGTCCGCAGTCTTTAATTGTCTCCTGTAGTATGTCCGCAGTCTCTGGTAATCTCCTGCAGTATGTCCGCAGTCTCTTGTAATCTCCTGCAGTATGTCCGCAGTCTCTGGTAATCTCCTGCAGTATGTCCGCAGTCTCTGATGGTCTCCTGCAGTATGTCCGCAGTCTCTGGTATTCTCCTGCAGTATGTCCGCAGTCTCTGATTGTCTCCTGCAGTATGTCCACAGTCTCTGGTAATCTCCTGCAGTATGTCCGCAGTCTCTGATGGTCTCCTGCAGTATGTCCGTAGTCTTTAATTGTCTCCTGTAGTATGTCCGCAGTCTCTGGCAATCTCCTGCAGTATGTCCGCAGTCTCTGGTAATCTACTGCAGTATGTCCGCAGTCTCTGGTAATCTCCTGCAGTATGTCCACAGTCTCTGATGGTCTCCTGCAGTATGTCCACAGTCTCTGGTAATCTCCTGTAGTATGTCCACAGTCCCTGATTGTCTCCTGAAGTATGTCCGCAGTCTCTGGTAATCTCCTGCAGTGTGTCCGCAGTCTCTGGTAATCTCCTGCAGTATGTCCGCAGTCTCTGGCAATCTCCTGCAGTATGTCCGCAGTCTCTGATGGTCTCCTGCAGTATGTCCACAGTCACAGGTAATCTCCTGCAGTATGTCTGCAGTCTCTGTTTGTCTCCTGCAGTATGTCTGCAGTCTCAGGTAATCTCCTGCAGTATGTCCGCAGTCTCTGATGGTCTCCTGCAGTATGTCTGTAATCTTTAATTGTCTCCTGTAGTATGTCCGCAGTCTCTGGCAATCTCCTGCAGTATGTCCGCAGTCTCTGGTAATCTACTGCAGTATGTCCGCAGTCTCTGATGGTTTCCTGCAGTATGTCCGCAGTCTCTGGTAATCTCCTGCAGTATGCCTGCAGTCCCTGATTGTCTCCTGCAGTATGTCTGCGGTCTCTGGTAATCTCCTGCAGTATGTCCGCAGTCTCTGATGGTCTCCTGCAGTATGTCCGCAGTCTCTGGTAATCTCCTGCAGTATGTCCGCAGTCTCTGATTGTCTCCTGCAGTATGTCCGCAGTCTCTGGTAATCTCCTGCAGTATGTCCGTAGTCTCTGATAATCTTCTGCAGTATGTCCGCATTCTCTGATTGTCTCCTGCAGTATGTCCGCAGTCTCTGATTGTTTCCTCTAGTACATCCGCAGTCTCTGATAATCTCCTGCAGTATGTCCGCAGTTTCTGATTGTCTTCTGCAGTATGTCCGCAGTCTCTGGTAATCTCCTGCAGTCTGTCCGCAGTCTCTGATTGTCTCCTACAGTATGTCTGCAGTCTCTGGTAATCTCCTGCAGTATGTCCCCAGTCTCTAGTAATCTCCTGCAGTATGTCCGCAGTCTCTAATTGTCTCCTGCAGTATGTCCGCAGTCTCTGGTAATCTCCTGCAGTATGTCCGCAGTCTCTGGTAATCTCCTGCAGTATGTCCACAGTCTCTGATTGTCTCCAGCAGTGTGTCCACAGTCTCTGAACCTCTCCTGTAGTATGTCTGCACTCTCTGACACTCTCCTGTAGTATGTATATTAATGTGCCCCTTTACTTGCTCAATTATTTGGGATTGCTCCACTGCTCAGTGAGAGGTAATGATGTGCATTAACCTCTAGCAACCAATCAGCGAACAGTAGTCATCTGCTTTAATCACTAGCAACCATTCAGTAAGTGATAATGATGTGCTGTAACCCTTAGCAACCAATCAGTAAGCGCTAATAATGTGCATCAACCTCTAGCAACCAATCGGCAAGCAGAAATTATGTGTTGTAACCTCTAGCAACCAGCCAGTGAGCAGTAAGGATAGGCTGTAACCTCTGGCAAACAATTGCAATCGCTGCCTGATCTGCTGCAGTAAACTGATTTTGAGTCTACCTGCTATTTTTTGTATGTCTCAGAATGGAGGGGGGGACCCCAAGAAAATGTTTGCCCAGGGCCCAATCAAAATTAAAGACGGCCCTGCCTCTACCCACCTTCGAGCATTATCCCTTGTTTCCACCCTCAACCCACCTCCCAGTACCTCCCCCTTATACGTGGAATACAGAACCACGTATAATTTTGTGGTGCTAAGTAATTTGCATGGCATTTGTTAAAGAAAACAAAAAAAACAGTAAAATAGATCCCCAGTAGCTAGCAACAATAGACCTCCCTCCCCAGCAACAATAGACTCCCAACAGTCAACAACAATAGACCTACCTAGCAACAATGGATGCCCCAGCAACAATAGCAACAACAGACCCCCCAGCAACAATAGATCCATCTCAGCAAAAATAAACTCTCAACAGCTGGCAACAATGGACCCACTCCAGCAGTAACAGACTCCCAACAACTAGCATCAATAGACCCTCCAGCAGCTAGCAACAACAGACCCCTCTCTCAACAGTAGATCCATCACAGCAATGACGGACCCTCCAGCAATATAAGACCCACCCCCAGCAACAACAGAGCCCCCTCTAGCAACTATAGATACCCCAGCAGTCAGCATCAAAAGACCCTCCAGAACCCCTTGCCTTTTCATACATTCAGTATTGGAGGTGCTGGAACTGCTTTCCCTCGCGTTCATGCTAAAAAAAGGCCCTGATTATAGCTAGGCTGGGTACTTAAAGCATCTGCTTCTCCAGTTAGTTATAGTATATTTTAAATGCAACTAGCATAAATACCTGAATTTTAACTTGTTTCAGCCTATTGTAATCACGTGTACAACAGCAAAGAGGCTGGGGGAGGGAGGAGCAGTACTTAAGGTGGACCAGGTATCCTACATGTAGATTTGCTAAAGGAACATGCTGACAGAAAAGAAAATTATTAGTATGTTGCTGCTCCTTTAATGTCCAATTACAAGCTTGGGGCATGAAAGCCACCCATTTGTGCTGTTTAAATGTAGCAGAGAAAAGTAAGATCACCAGAGTTGCTGTCCTGTCTGGCAGAGCTGCATAAATCTCAGGAAGAATGAACAAAAATACATTGTACATATCCATTGTCAGGTAAGTAAGCTCACATATACAGTTGTGCTCATAAGTTTACATACCCTGGCAGAATTTTTGATTTCTTGGCCATTTTTCAGAGAATATGAATGATAACACAAAAACTTTTATTTCACTCATGGTTAGTGTTTGGCTGAAGCAATTTATTATCAATCAACCTTGTTTACTCTTTTTAAATCATAATCACAACAGAAACTACCCAAATGACCCTGATCAAAAGTTTACATACCCCAGTTCTTAATACCGTGTATTGCCCCCTTTAACATCAAAGACAGCTTGAAGTCTTTTGTGGTATTTGTGGATGAGGCTCTTTATCTTCTCAGATGGTAAAGCTGCCCATTCCTCTTGGCAAAAAGCCTCCAGTTCCTGTAAATTCTTGGGCTGTCTTGCATGAACTGCACGTTTGAGATCTCCCCAGAGTGGCTTAATGATATTGAGGTCAGGTGACTGAGATGGCCACTCCAGAACTTTCACTTTATTCTGCTATAGCCAATGACAGGTCGACTTGGCCTTGTGTTTTGGATCATTGTCATTTTGGAATGTCCAAGTATGTCTCATGCGCAGCTTCCTGGCTGATGAATGCAAATGTTCCTCCAGCATTTTTTGACAACATACTGCATTCATCTTGCCATCAATTTTGACCAAATTTCCTGTGCCTTTGTACTGTAGCTCACACATCCCCAAAACATCAGCAATCCACCTCCGTGTTTCACAGTAGGAATGGTGTACCTTTCATCATAGGCCTTGTTGACTCCCGTCCAAATGTAGTGTTTATGGTTGACTTTGTGCCAGAAGGTTTGAGGCTTGTCTCTGTGCTGTTTGGCGTATTGTAAGCGGCATACTTTGTGGCATTTGCGTAGTAATGGCTTTCTTCTGGCGACTCGACCATGCAGCCCATCTTTCTTCTTTCTTCAAGTGCCTCCTTATTGTGCCTCTTGAAACAGCCACACCACATGTTTTCAGAGGGTCTTCTATTCCACTTGAAGTTATTTGTGGGTTTTTCTTTGCATCCCGAACAATTTTTCTGGCAGTTGTGGCTGAAATTTTAGTTGGTCTACCTGACCGTAGTTTGGTTTCAACAGAGCCCCTCATTTTCCACTTCTTGATTAGAGTTTGAACACTGCTGATTGGCATTCTCAATTCCTTGGATATCTTTTTATATCCCTTTCCTGTTTTATACAGTTCAACTACCTTTTCCCGCAGATCCTTTGACAATTCTTTTGCTTTCCCCATGACTCAGAATCCAGAAACATCAGTGCAGCACTGGATGAAAGATGCAAGGCTCTGTCAGGAGTCCAGAAACTCAATGACCTTTTATACACACACACACTAATTACAAGCAAACAGATCACAGGTGAGGATGGTTGCAGTCTCTCTGTCACTCTGTGCAAATAAAGCAATGTATAACTGCGACTTTTCTTCAATAGAAAGGGTATGGTGCTGAGATCCCTCTGTGCAAATAAAGCAATATAAACTGTGACTTTCTTTAGTGACATGACAGCTCAATGTGAATTGACCCTTACCTTACCGCTGTAAGGTAACAGTGTATATGTAAGACAAATGGAAATCCGGACTCCTGCAGTGCATCACACTAATAGCTTCTTATAGGTGACATAATATAAGGCTCATTTAGGTAACCTTGTGTAGCGGTACCCTCGTAAGGGCTGCTGATTTGGTTACTTAGCAATCCGCCAATCACCCTGCTGCCATCCTCCTCCTGATCAATTAAGAAAATGTACAGTCAGTTTCACGGTTTCGTCATATTTATGTCTGGGATACAACTTGAAATGGGGAAAGGATGATATGAGATGCCCATAGCTGTTAACACATTGCATGTTGTATGTATTCATTGGCCGTGGCCTTGCAAAGAAATTGGATACACTCCTTGCTCCCCAATCCCTTTCACTTGAATAACTCTTCTGCAGATTATTGCTTCTATTTTCCTTGTACAAATCCTTACTGCAAAACATACTGATATTCTATTTCTTCACTTCCATTTGAACAAAGAAGAGTCACTCTGAATAATTCCTCCTCATAGACCATGATGGGATTGCCTTAGCGAGTCAAAGAACCAGAGACGTACACGCCTCTCCTCGATACTTCTATGGATTAGACAACCATGCAGTCTTTGGAAGGTATTACCAATGTGCTAACCAGGCAAGAGATAACACGGTATCTCCCCCCGATGACCTGACACATGGTAATAGGCGGACCACTGCTTTCAGCCAGTCCAGGGCTATCAACACTGCGTTCCCCAGCCACAGCATTCTGCACTGACCTTTCTCTAGGAGGTTAATAGTTCTGTGTCCCCGGTCAAGGAACGCTGCTCTACTCTCCTCCGCTTGACTGCTACTTCTTCCTTCAAGATCTCCTCCAGCATGCAAGTCCTGTGTTCCCCGGTTACAGCAGCTTGATACGTCCGTAAGGCTGAAGATCTCATCTAGGACTCCCTCGTAGCGGTTCCTCCATGCCTCCTCTGCGCTCTGCGCATCCCCACGTGCGGACGCTTGGAATAGCAACTCAATACTCCATTATCTGTTCCTACTTTCCAGAACTCCTCCCTGTCAGCATGTGACCCCAGCTTATATGAAAGGCCTGCTCCCTGCCAATACCCAAAGATAATTGGTCAGGGACATGAGCTGCCTGCCATTCAAACATCAGCTCCAACCCCTCTTCCAGAACAATCCTTCTGAAAGCAGGGGGGGCACCACTGAGTCAGAGCACAGGTGACCACACCCACCACTACACTGAACACTCTCAGTCTCCAAATCACAACAACCAGGCCCAGCTTAAAGCATAGGCCTGGCTAAATGTACCTGTACTTTGAATCCTGAGCTAAAGAAATACTACTCTAGCACCTACCTTTAGGTAGAGGGTGCTGATAAGTGGTTCTCATTAAGATGGTATGTATGGGCCTCCTTTGTGCAAATAGATGGTGATGACAATCCTCCCAGATTGGTGCATAAATGGTGTGGAGAAAGAAGAGGGGGTCCACAATAGTGTAGTATGTTGAAACTTGGGTATTTTTATTTAAAAGTAACTGTGGTACTCACATTAAAAGCAGAGAAACAAGCTATTCACCACGAGCGGCAAGCTCTCACACTGATGTCACTTCCGGTGCGTGTCTGTTCCGACACGCAGCGTCAAGATCAGGGAATACAGATTGTCACTAGATGTGTCCTTAAATAGGCTTCGTATTAGGTTAAACGAGCGGCCATTTTCTTGTAGTCCACTTGTAGACAAGGTGTGGTGAAGTCTCATAAATCCTTGCTGCATAAAGTTGTTAGTTGCAGGCAGCCTCCATATTTTCTAGGTTTAGAGAGACTATTTCAGCTCTTATTGAAGTAGTGTGTGCCAACTTGGAAGTGCAGTCTGTAGTTTCTACTAGTGCCACTACCAGTCTAGGGTCTCTTTTTTTTTTTAATTTGGTAATTCTTATTAAACATATTTTTCAGTTTACAACAAAACTTAGACAAAGAAAGCACTTCCACAAAACATGTGGAAACACAAGAAATACAAAGTAAAAGAAAATATTAGGTTCAAGTAGATCATGTGACTTGAAGATCATGTCATAACCTTTATATAAGACCTTCCAATACAGCAATGAGTATGCAGCAACGAGCCTTACATTTCTTACCAACAAATAATCAAGACAATAAGGTATACATAATATTGCTATCATACTAGAACACTATATTATCAGTTATCCCAAACCATTGGCAATTAGTTCCTCTAGCTTCCCAGGTCATCTCTCACTGACAGAGTAGAATGTATAGACAAGTTGGAGTCTAGCTATTGGGACCACATTTTTTGGGCATTTTCTGTGCTTATACATCAATTCCTCCCTTCATAAATTGAGATTAACAGCCTTTGTCCATTGAGTACATGATGGTTGGGCAGTAGATATCCATTTCTGCAGTATGAGTTTAGGGGCTATATTCATAGACCGTATCCACATTACATGCATTGGATCTTTGGATCAGATGTTACATGTGTGGAGCATAAAGTATTTAAAGTAGTAAATATGTAACCCCAATACCGGTGCAATTTGGGACAGCACCATAGCATGTGTAAAAGGGTGCCCGTGGCTGTTGGACATCTTGAACAGTTTAGTAAAATCACCTTCCTCCAGGAATGCAGCTTATGGGGAGTATAATGAGCCCTATGGATAATAAATAATTGGGTCAAACGCTGTGAGGAATCAGTCTAGGGCAGGGGTAGGCAACCTTGGCCCTCCAGCTGTGCCGAAACTACAAGTCACATGAGACATTGCAAGACCCTGACAATCACAGGCATGACTCCTAGATGCAGAGGCATGGTGGGATTTGTAGTTTCACAACAGCTGGAGTGCTGAGGTTGCCTACCCTTGGTCTAGGGTCTCTGAAAGGTCCTAAGACTACTAAAACTTAATTTCCTGATAAACTGTTTACACCTCCCAAATGTTTCTTAGTCCAATACCCATTTGAAGAGGCCTTTATTAAGTGGACTGTTATCTGAGCTGATCCAGCAGTGTCCTGCCTTAATAAAGCACTGATGATCCCTGTAGTAGATGCACCAGTGTTAAAGGATGCTATAGATAATGACTGGAAACACTCTCCAAAATCTTGCTTTTTCTGGCAGGCCCTGCATTGCAACCTGCAATGGTTGTGATGTTAGTCTTCCAAACCTTAGTGTAATTAATACAGTTAGTTTAGTGTAATTAGTGTATTTAGTGTAGATGGGCCTGTTAGCTTTTTATTTTCTGTGTTGCCCACCCCTCAGCTGGACTGCTTCTGGACATTCCAAATGTTGATGAATCATGTGTTACTTAAAGTGATATTAAAAGCAATTAAAATAAAACAATAACATGTCATACTTATCTTATCTTACGATCTTCTCGGGTCCCCCACTGGCGCTCCAGGCCCCTCCCTCCTGCCCCCAGAGCAAGCATATAAAATGCATGAAGGTAAAAAAATATGAGTCTTTAGAACCACTTTAATGAAAAAGAAACAAAAATTTTTGTATTCACCTTAAAATCCCTGTTTTGGAAGTTTTGCCAGGAACACAGGCTCCACCCCTCTGTTTTTATGGTGTTACTCTCGGCACTGCTTTGTTACAAAACTGAGACATATTGGGAGTGGTCATAACCCATTGTCTCTGGAACCCTTGTTCCTCAATGAACTTCTAAGAAAAAGAGCACAAAAGTCCAATTAGCCTTAACAAGAGTTTATTCTTGTAATTTCTACATAGTGTATTGCCACATTTTATGTATAGGGAATCTATTCTTTCTCTAATAATCAACTGACAAGATCCTTATTGATAGTTTTTATCCACCAGTATTTCTGCAGTTGTATTCTTATAAGATACCTTGTTTCTCTTCAGATTTTTCATAATTTGCCTTACCTCTTCCCAAATTTGTATCTTTATCTCTTATCTCTAATCACGCCTCCTTTTTTTTCAACTTTTACCATTTTCACCCCCCCCCCCCCCCCCCCAATTTTATTGGATTTCCATTAAGCATTCTTTAAAATAAAAGGAATTCCATCTTTCCTTAATCTGGTATTTGACTTTCTCCACCCATGAGGTCACCATTTCTACTTTTGCAAACATTCTGTTGGACCTCCTTTCTTTTCTTATTTTTTAATATAAAATTTCCTTTTTTTCTCATATGCTTCCAGTAATTATCTGTTCCCATTACCTCTTCTTGTTGCACTATATTCCTCTATATAAGTCATTAATATCTTTTGTATACTATTTTACAGATGTTGTTATATAGCTTTTCTAGTTTCTTATAGAACCCATACTTTTCTTCCTTATCATTTTTGTTGGTGTGTATGCATATTTGTATCCCTCTGTATTGTATTGTGTTTACCCTGTAAACATGAGTTTAGTTTGTATGCACTCATACTTTAGTAAAAAAATATTACATACAGTATGTTAATACATTAGTATTCTACCATTTTGTCTGTCTGAGAATTATTGCATTAATTAAGACAAACATTTTGCCTAGTAACTGTATTACAGCCCCTAGAACAAATGTTTCCTGTCCTCTCCAGCTCAGACCTTCCCCCCTTCTGTGTTTTTTATTCATTCCTTGGTCTTAAATTATTTTTTCAAGGCAGCAGGTGTAAAATGATTTACTGAAAGCAATAACTCACCAGGTCACAAGACCTTCTGCAGGCTGCTATCATTTGTATTGAGGGTAATACAATTACAAGTATCCCCCATCCCCTCCTCTGCACCTGGACAACCTTGCTGCCTTAATTCCAGTCTCCTATGATTTTCAGTGACTGCACATCAAACAATCACCTGTGTACATAATCAATAGCTGTGGCTCACCATTGGTTCTTTAAATACACTCGCCAGAGTACATACGGCTATGGACAATACTGCATTGGTGTCATGCTGCTTTACGTGGCAGTTCTCTCTCAGCTATGATTTTCCCAGATGTTATAAGTTCTACTTAAAACTGTCAAACATTTTCTATCCTCCAGTCCTTCTGCAGTCTTTTTCATGACACCTGTATGTTTAAGTCTGCACCATCTTGGAGCTCAAGTTTAGAGAACCTTCCACTAGAGACCCAGAGAAATACATATCTTACTGGTTAGTGACTCAATCTACCAGCAGCAGCCATCCATCATTTAGCTCAATGATTACAGAAAAGTAAATTGTGTTAAATTGAAGAGAACGTGTGAAAAGGAAAACTGAGCAACTGGAGAATGCTATTTCATTTTTTTTCAAAAGGCTACAGACACAATTTACAAGCTGATTGGACACTGGTGATACGTTTTACTTGATAAACCATTAAAAAAAAAGTTCAACTGTTTCATAATTGTCAAAAGGTATTTGCATTAAAAGCAGGTGTGTGCCTCCACTTTTTAAAGATCTCGCGTGGCATTAGGGTAAAATAGAGACAATCTATCCTATACTGAAATTTCATTGAGCAGCATTGACAATTACTGGCTTGTGGCAAACATGTGCTATTTGTAATTATTTTGGACAGATCTAGAGGACTGTAATAGTGATTTGAGGTCTACAGATTCAAGAATGCAGTTTTCAGCTTTGATGTATAACTAGTCTATTTAAAGCAATTAGGAAATATAAATTGTAGTTGAAGTGGAAATGCTAAAGCTCTTAAGAAAGGAGTAGACTGATAAATAGTTTATTTGAAGCCAAATAAAATGATAACGTCTCATTGTGAAAAGCACGGCTTATAACCATTGGGACCAATTACGATTGTTATACCAAGTTGGAGCCCTAGATTCTTTTTTGTAAACTTATTATGTGCAATAAAATGTATTTTAACTATTATATGATGTTTTATTATTATTATTAATATTTTGCATTCTTCTAGATTGTAAGCTCTAATGAGCAGGGCCCTCTGATCCCTCCTGTATTGATTTGTATTGTAAGTGTACTCTCTGCTCTCATGTTGTAAAGCACTGCGCAAAAAGTTGGCGCTATATAAATCCTGTATAATAATAATAATAATATACAGTATACTAAATCCCTCTAGTTATGATGTTAACACTACTTTACACTGCATGTAGACATCAGTAAAGCAAGTTCAGCAGGGATTAAATGCAGAGATGGTAAAACACATTCACAGACATCTGGCTGCAGAAGAATTGAGAATAATGAGACATTAGTATGGTTGCCAGCTATCCAGAGATGTACAACCAGTATATAAAAAATAGAGGTTAATTAAGGAAATGTGTGAGAATATGAACGTGGTAGCTGCCACTGTTGACTTCTATTTAAAAGGTGAAGGTTCCATGGCTGTTTCCTGTTCATGACATACTACCAAACAAGTTGCTGATGTTGAAAAAGCAGTTAAGTCTGAATAGCCTAAACTCTCCTGATGCATTTTGTTTGTTGTCAGTGGGGTTGATTTCTAAAGGCAAATAGGCTGTTTACCTTTCAAGGGAATTTGCACTTTGCATGTCAGCAGTTGCCGTTCCGATGTTTCTGTCCTCACAGATTTACTTTTCTGTTTCTGAGTAAAGTCTGATAGCATGAAACCAACATAAAATGTTTACCTTAACATTTGTTATTAACCTTATACTTCCATGTACACATGAAAAAAATTATTAGGTGTCACCGCTAAAGGTGTACAGCCTGCAGTACATATAGCGATCTACAGGCATACCCCACTTTTAAGTACACAATGGGGTTTATTTACTAAAGCTGGAAAGTGCAAAATCAGGCTTACTTCTGCATAGAAACCAATGAGCTTCTAACTCCAACTTGTTAATTAAGCTTTGGTAATAAAACCTGGAAGCTCATTGGTTTTTATGCAGTAGTGAGCCTGATTTTGCATTTTCCAGCTTTAGTAAATAAACCCCATTGTGTACAACCCCTGGCAAAAATGATGGAATCACCAGTCCCTGAGGATGTTCCTTCAGTTGTTTATTGTTGTAGAAAAAAAGCAGATCACAGACATGGCCAAAAACTAAAGGCATTTCAAATGGCAACTTTCTGGCTTTAGGAAACACTAAAAGGAATCATGAAAAATAATTGTGGTGGCCAGTAACAGTTAGATTTATAGAACAAGCACAGGGAATAAATTATGGAATCACTCAATTCTGAGGAAAAAATTATGGAATCATGAAACAAACAAAATAACACTCCAACACATCACTAGTACTTTGTTGCACCACCTCTGGCTTTTATAACTGCTTGCAGTCTCTGAGGCATTGACTTAATGAGTGATAAACAGTACTCGTCATCAATCTGGCTCCAGCCTTCTCTGATTGCTGTTGCCAAATCATCTTTGCAGGTTGGAGTCTTGTCATGGACCATTTTCTTTAACTCCCACCACAGATTTTCAATTGGATTGAGATCCGGACTGTTTGCAGGCCATGACATTGACCTTATGTGTCTTTCTTCAAGGAATTTTTTCACAGTTTTTGGCAAGATGCATTATCATCTTGATAAATGATTTCATCATCCCCACACATCCTTTCAATAGATGGGATAAGAAAAGTGTCCAAAATTTCAATGTAAACCTGTGCATTTATTGAAGATTTAATGACAGCCATCTCCCCATAATTGACTGTGGAAATTTGCATGTTTTCTTCAGACAGTGGTCTGCATAAATCTCATTGGAACGGCACCAAACAAAAGTTCCAGCATCATCACCTTGCCCAATGCAGATTCGAGATTCATCACTGAATATGACTTTCATCCAATCACCCACAGTCCACGATTGCCTTTCCTTAGCCCATTGTAACCTTGTTTTTTTGTGTTTAGGTGTTAGAGATGGCTTTCTTTTAACTTTTCTGTATGTAAATCCCATTTCCTTTAGGTGGTTTCTTATAGTTCGGTCACAGATGTTGACTCCAGTTTCCTCCCATTTGTTCCTCATTTGTTTTGTTGTACATTTTCTGTTTTCAAGGCATATTGCTTTAAGTTTTCTGTCTTGACGCTTCGATGTCTTCCTTGGTCTACCAGTATTCTTGCCTTTAACCACCTTCCCATGTTGTTTGTATTTGGTCCATGTTTTAGACACAGCCGACTGTGAACAACCAACATCTTGTGCAACACTGCGTTATGATTTACCCTCTTTACCTACATACTAACAAGCAGATTTAATCTGATGCAGGTGTTAGTGTTTGTAATGAAAATTTACAGGGTGATTCCATAATTTTTTCCTCAGAATTAAGTGATTCCATAATTTATTCCCTGTACTTGTTCTATAAATCTAACTGTTACTGGCCACCACAATTATTTTTCTTGATTTCTTTTAGTGTTTCTTAAAGCCAGAAAGTTGCTATTTGAAATGCCTTTAGATTTTGGCCATGTCTGTGATCTGCTTTTTTTCTACAACAATAAACAACTGAAGGAACATCCTCAGGGACTGGTGATTCCATAATTGTTGCCAGGGGTTGTACTTAAAAGTGGGGTATGCCTGTATACTGTGATACCAGCCTGCCCAATCATTGTTACACATACACTTTATTCTTCGCAAAAATTTAGTGACTGGGATGCATATGCCAGGTAATTTGATATATGAACTTCCATTTGCTGATGAACACTTCTTTTCACAAGAGACTTGAATTGAACTTTCCATATCCAGTTCTGTTCACTGCAAGTTAATCAGTGTACTATGAATTAGACCACAGAGATGAATTATCCCTACATGTTAACCGCTCCCAAACTCAGCCACAAATTGGCTATTCAGTATAAAAGCACCCTAATCATCAGTGTGTTTGTACCCTAATCACTACATTTACCATAAGCATTCATGCACATGGACACCAGCAAATAATAACATTTATTTTATTATTATTTATAATTTATTTTCTTCTGTTATGTTATGCCCTGTACACACGGTCGGACATTCCGACAACAAAATCCATGGATTTTTTCTGACGGATGTTGGCTCAAACTTGTCTTGCATTCACACGGTCACACAAAGTTGTTGGAAAATCCGATCGTTCTAATTGCGGTGACGTAAAACACATACGTCAGGCCTATAAACGGGGCAGTAGCCAATAACTTTCGTCTCTTAATTTATTCTGAGCGTGCGTGGCACTTCGTGCGTCGGATTTGTATACACACGATCAGAATTTCCGACAACGGATTTTGTTGTCGGAAAATTTTAGTGCAAGGTCTTAAACTTTGTGTGTCGGAAATTCCTATGGAAAATGTGTGATGGAGCCTACACACGGTCGGAATTTCCGACAACAAGGTCCTATCACACATTTTCCATCGGAAAAAATTGTGTGTACAGGGCATTATAGTTTTCAAGGAAGCTATTTACCAACTTCCAACTCACTATGCATGTGTTTCAGTAGTGATTTTTTTTAAATATGCATATGATTACCTACATTAATCATTACTGATGAAAAGAGCTGTCAATCCAAGGCTTCCTACTTGGTTCTGTGGGTAAAATCACTATTATGTGTACATATATAAATATATACATATATAATATACACACTGAGCAAAATTTTAAACGCAATACTTTTGTGTTTGCCCCTATTTATCACGAGCTGAACTGAAAGATCTACGACTTTTTCTATGTACACAAAAGGCCTATTTCTCTCATATATTGTTCACAAATCTATTTTAATCTGTGTTAGTGAACACTTCTTCTTTGCCGAGATAATCCATCCACCTCACAGGTGTGGAATATCAAGATGCTGATTAGTCAGCATGATTATTGCACTGGTGTGCCTTAGTCTGGCCACAATAAAAGGCCAATCTAAAATGTGCAGTTTTACTGTATTGGGGGGGTCTGGGGGGTCCGAAAACAAGTCAGTATCTGGTGTGACCACCATTTGTCTCACGCAGTGCAGCACATCTCCTTCACATAGAGTTGATCAGGTTGTTGATTGTGGCCTGTGGAATGTTTATCCATTCCTCTTCAATGGCTGTGCGAAGTTGCTGGATATTGGCAGGAACTGGAACACGCTGTCGTATACGCCGATCCAGAGCATCCCAAACATGCTCAATGGGTGACATGTCTGGTGAGTATGCCGGCCATGCAAGAACTGGGATTATTTTCAGCTTCCAGGAATTGTGTACAGATCCTTGCAATATGGGGCCGTGCATTATCATGCTGCAACATGAGGTGATGGTCGTGGATGAATAGAACAACAATGGTCCTCAGAATCTCATCACGATATCTCTGTGCATTCAAAATGCCATCAATAAAATGCACCTGTGTTTTGTCCATAGCATACACCTGCCCATATCATAACCCCACCGCCACCATGGGCCACTTGATCCAAAACGTTGACATCAGCAAACCACACAATGCCATACATGCTGTCTACCACCTGTACGGTGAAAACCAGGATTCATCCATGAAAAGAACACCTCTCCAAAGTGCCAGACACCCTTAAATGTGAGCATTTGCCCACTCAAGTCGGTTACGACAACGAACTGCAGTCAGGTCGAGACCCCGATGCGGACGACAAGCATGCAGATGAGCTTCCCTGAGATGGTTTCTGACAGTTTGTGCAGAAATTCTTTGATTATGCAAACTGATTGTTGCAGCAACTGTCTGGGTGGCTGGTCTCAGATGATCTTGGAGGTGAAGATGCTGGATATGGAGATCCTGGGCTGGTGTGGTTACACGTGGTCTGCGGTTGTGAGGCCGGTTGGATGTACTACCAAATTCTCTAAAATGCCATTGGAGGTGGCTTATGGTAGAGAAATGAACATTTAATCCAAGGGCAACAGCTCTGGTGGAAATTCCTGCAGTCAGCATGCCAATTGCACGCTCCCTCAAAACTTGCAACATCTGTGGCATTGTGCTGTGTGATAAAACTGCACATTTTAGAGTGGCCTTTTATTGTGGCCAGTCTAAGGCACAACTGTACAATAATCATGCTGTCTAATCAGCATCTTGATATACCACACCTGTGAGGTGGATGGATTATATCGGCAAAAGAGAAGTTTTCACTAACACAGATTTAGACAGATTTGTGAACAATATTTGAGAGAAATAGACCTTTTATGTACATAGAAAAAGTTGTAGATCTTTCAGTTCAGCTCATGCTATATAAGGGAAAACACAAAAGTGTTGCGTTTATAATTTTGCTCAGTATATATATATATATATATATATAAATTCTTCTAGGTACACACAATGCTTGTACACATGGTTTTTGAAGGAACTCGGCAGGTAGGTTGTTCCAAACATGTTGGAGAACTACTAACCACACATCTTCTGTGGATGTAGGCTGCCTCAACATCTTCTGTCTCTTCGTGTAATCTCAGACAGACTCAATGATGTTGAGATCAGGGCTCTGTGGGGGCCAAACCATCACTTCCAGGGCATCTTTATGCTGAGGGTAGTTCTTAATGACATTGGCTGTATGTTTGGGGTTGTTTACTCTTCTCTAATCTCTAGAGCAGGGTTTTTTAACCGGGGTACCACAAAGAGTCCCCATGGGTGCCGTGGCACAATGACACAAAGCCAGGTACAGTCCGACCATGAAAGGGTTACTGTGTTAAGTTCTGTGTACAGAGAGGTGGGAGAGCATATCCTGCTCCTGCTCTGGGCTCTCTCCTCCTCTATACTGTTATATGTATTTTGCTAGCAAAAGCGAAAGCTGTGTAAGCCGCCCACCTGATGATGTCATCGGTTGCTAAGGGAAGGTCGGGCAGCCCACACAGCTCTCATTTTTGTCAGCAAATTACATATAAGAGCATTGAGGAGGAGAGAGCCAAGAGGAGGAACGGGGTATGCTCTCCCTCCTCTCTGTACACAGATCTTAACACAGTAACCTTTTCATGGTCAGACTGTAACAAGTGCATTGTGTCATTTTGCCATGGCACCCCTGGGGATTCTTTGAGGCACCCTGGTTGAGAAAAAAAACTGTGGTCAAAGGGCAAAGAGGGAGAATTTGGGGAGGAGGGGGTTGTGCTAGAAGGGGGGATTTAGGAAGGGGGGTTTGTGGCTAGCAAGGTGGAGGTTTGTGTCAGAAGGGAGAATTTGTGTCAGGAGGGCGGATTTTGGAGGGGGGGATTTGTGCTAGACAGGGGATTTTTCTTTTTGTTGGGGGGGTGTGCTAGCAGGGGGGATGGGGGAGATTTACAACCTACTGACCATCTAACTCAGCCTTACAAGCTACATTTTAGGGATTTTTCACACCAGGTGCAGTGCGGTAAACCGTGTGAAATTGTGTGTTTTCCCAAACCACACAAAAATGCGTTGCCTTTTGCAGTTACGTATGTGTGCCATTAATTCTTAATGGCACCCCCACGCATACACCAATTGCATGTCTGCACCCTCTTAAACGCATGGTACCGCAGTACTGGGGATGAGCCGAACACCCCCTGGTTCGGTTCGCAGCAGAACATGCGAAGAGGAAAAAAATTTGTTCAAACACGCAAACACCGTTAAAGTCTATGGGACATGAACATGAAAAACCAAAAGTGCTAATTTTAAAGGCTTATATGCATGGCATTGTCATAAAAAGTGTTTGGAGACCTGGGTCCTGAAATGGTACCCCTACCATTTCACAAAAAAAGTGTGAAAATGGTAAAAAAAAACACAAGACACGGCTTGGGACAAGTCCCTTATTAAAATTTTTTTTTTAAAGTGTCCCACGAAGTCCATTCATCTTCTATTCTTGCTCCGACGGACCGAAAAAGAAAAAAAAAAATGCGACGGACCTGCCTCCATGGGAGGCATCCGCCGTAATGACCGTCCCCTCAGGTGACAGCTCTTTTATAACTGAGGGCAGGGCCACACAGTGACGTTGCCGGGTGACCCCGCCCCCTCTGACGCACGGGGACATCCCTAGGCAGATCGGTGGTGGCGTGCTGCTTTTTTTTTTCTTTTTCGGTCCGTCGGAGCGAGAGAAGAAGAGAATGAATGGACTTCGCGGGACACTTTTTAAAAAAATTTTTAATAAAGGACTTGTCCCAAGCTGTGTCTTGTGTTTTTTTACCATTTTCACACTTTTTTTGTGAAATGGTAGAGGTACATTTGTGCCCCATTACCATTTCACACAGTGGGGAGGCCGGGATCTAGAAATGAAAATTGAGAAATGTCATTTTGTGCAGGGAATGTTCTAAACACGGGAAACATGCACCACTTTACTGGCTTACTATAGATACCCCCAGGTACGAAATTTAAGGAATATTTCACTTTTATTGTTTCACTTTAAGCATTATTAAAATTGCTGCTCCCGAAAAAACGGACATTTTTAAAACTTTTTTTTGCATTGATACATGTCCCCTGGGGCAGGACCCAGGTCCCCAAACACTTTTTATGATAATACCATGCATATAAGCCTTTAAAATTAGCACTTTTGATTTCTCCCATAGACTTTTAAAGGGTGTTCCGCGGCTTTCGAATTTGCCGAGAACACCCTAAATTGTTCGATGTTCGGGCTCAACCCTATGCAGTACCATGTATTTTGGTGTGGCTCAATTTAAAAATCATCTCAGCACTTTTTTTTTGCGTGTTTCACAACCATAGAGGAGATATACAGATCAATACTTTAGCTTCTGGTATCTAGTTGCGTGAGCATCGTCCTTGCAACCAGCTTTTTACTTTTGGAATATCTGTATTTTAAATAGAATGCTGATTGCTTCTTTAAAAAAACTATTAATCAGTAGTAGGAATATCCTTAAAATAGTGATGTGCAGTGTCTAGATACGTCAGAATGTTGTGGCAACAAAATGAAAAGCCCTGTTACATGCACATCTTTTGTCTGAATGATCATCCAGGTCATTAAATGTCTGCTAGGCTGCTTAAGTAGCTACAGAGCCAAGCACGGGGCCCTGTTGCATTTTTGTGGCTATTGAGACCTCCGTGTGGTTTGTCTGCGGCTCTGCTTTCGCAGATGTTTTTTTCATCCAGTGGTTACCTTTCCTGGCTCTATATTAACCCTTCTATTGGAAACAGTCCAGCTGTGATTTGCCAGGCAAAAAATGTGCCTTAGTCGTTGTAGGACTGCTACAAGAAAGCAAGGAAAAGCTTAGTACTATGGAGCTCCTTGGTAGCCACTGATCCAGCAAGTGACTTTGTATAATGTATAAAGCAACCAAGCCTGAACATTTCTAGAATTCAGCAAGGCATGAGATTAAAAGTCCCAAACCTCAAACGTAGCTCTGAGTGAAATGTCTGGTATGGATATTCAGAAATACCCGGCAGTAACACAAGAACATACCGGCAGAAAGATTAAAAGCTAAAGTAAAATTTAACATCTCCCTATTGAAATCATGTCTCTGTTTTATGTGGAGATAATCCGCAAAGAATTTAGTGTTACCCGTCACTCATTTTCACCTCCTAGATATATTTTTTTTTTCTTCTGGTTTCTAAACGATGGAGACAAACTTTAGTCAGTTTCTGTTCCAAAATGCCCTTATGCTTTGTGTATGTAAGTCATACCAATTGCTGGACACAATAGGTACAGCTTGCCATTCTGGCTCATCAAACACCATCTAAAGATAATAATGCTTCAGAGACCTATGTCATTCTAAAAATAAAAAAATAAAACATTAGGCCAAAATTTACTTTAAAGCATTCTTACCCAACATAACCAACGATGAGTAATTATTTCTCATATCCTTCTTACCCAAGTCCAAATACTATCTTAAAAACTGTTATAGATTCATATACAGGAGGCTTTGAAAAACATTCTTCTTTTTGTACTTGCTATGGCGGTTACACGAGCTACATTGTTAATAGCTGCGCCATTGTTGACACATGGTTAGCTTCAGTGAAAACATTTTAAGGCTTTGATAATTTAATTCAACGGAATGCCTTGGTTTATCGCTATAATAAAATTCAGATTCATTAAATTTGAACTCCATCCTTTCTTTTAATCCTTACCTAACCATCTTCTCTCTCCTGCTAAGAATTGAGCATCTCTCTTAGCTCTGAACTGAGCTCCTCTCAGTGTGCAATAGAAGCAACATATTCCCCAACAGTTCCTGTTCTACTCCCAGGGCGGATGACATCCATCATCATCCAGCCCCTTCAACTTCAGCCTGGGTCCTAGTGAGCCACCCCCTTCAAATAAATGGAAAGCAGCAGTGTTTGTAAAAGCAGGCTTTTGTTTGTGAGGATTACCAATGGGGGTATGCAACCCATGTGATTGCCTGCAAAGAATGGTTTTCCAGCAAGTTGGAACATTCCAAATTCTGTCTCTCAATTCTGTCAGTTGACATGGACCCTACTGTACCTAAAAGGTTGTATTCATGTTTTGATTGGTTGAATAGTTGTCTTTCCACATCAGCTACACTATATTACCATAAGTATTGTGCCGCCTGCCTTTACACGCACATGAACTTTAATGGCATCCCAGTCTTAGTCCAAAGGGTTCAACATTGAGTTGGCCCACCCTTTGCAGCTATAACAGCTTCGGATCTTCTGGGAAGGCTGTCCACAAGGTTTAGGAGTGTGTCTATGGGAATGTTTGACCATTCTTCCAGAAGGACATTTGTGAGGTCAGGCATTGATGTGGACGAGAAGGCCTGGCTCGCAGTCTCCACTCTAATTCATCCCAAAGGTGTTCTATCAGGTTGAGGTCAGGATGCTGTGCAGGCCAGTCACGTTCCTCCATCACAAACTCGATCATCCATGTCTTTATGGACCTTGCTTTGTGTACTAGATCAAATCATCTGGTGGAGGGTTGATTACGGTGTGGTTCCCAGGGAACTCTTAAGGCATCAGCATACCAAGACATTTTGGACAATTTCGTGCTCCCATTTTTGTAGGAACAGTTTGGGGGTGGCCCCTTCCTGTTCCAACATGAGTGCACAAATCAAAGGTCCATAAAGACATGGATGAGTGAGTTTTGCACAGAGTCCTGGCCTCAACCTCATACAACACCTTTGTGATGAATTGGAGTGGAGACTGCGAGCCAGGCCTTCTTGTCCACATCAGTGCCTGACCTCACAAATGTGCTTCTGGAAGAATGGTCAGAAATTCCCATAGACACACTCCTAAACCTTATGGACAACCTTCCCAGAACAGTTGAAGCTGTTATAACTGCAAAGGATGGGCCAACTCAATATTGAACCCTATGGACTGGGACTTTGATGCCAGTAAAGTTCATGTGCGTGTAAAGGCAGGCCTCCCAATACCTTTGGTAATATAGTGTATATATAGTGCAAGGATGTTACCAAACTTAATTGAAGACTCTTAACTTCTGCTTCATTCTTGCTTATCCCACAGCTACATATTTGCCAATAGGGATGGGCCAAACACCCCCTGGCTCGGTTCGCACCAGAACAGGCAAAAAGTTCTAGCAAACATGCAAACCCTATTAAAATCTATGGGATACGAACATGAAAAAATCAAAAGTCCTCATTTTAAAGGCTTATATGAATGTTATTGCCATAAAAAGTGTATGAGCACCCAGGTACTGCCCTAGAGACATGTATTGATGCAAAAAAACGTTTTAAAACAATCGTTTTTTCAGGAGCAGTGATTTTAATAATGCTTAAAGTGAAATATTCCTTTAAATATCGTGCCTGAGGGATCCCCTTAGTCTGCCTGTAAAGTGGTGCATCTGTGCGATGTGTAGAACAGTACGGTAGCAATTGATTACAAAAGGAAGAGCAAAGGGAGAGGGGATTATGACAGTGCCAGTTACAAAACAATACACAGTATAAATTGAAAGAAGTTTATCACATTTTATTACAGAAATTTAAAAACAAAACATAATGATACACAATAATGAACCACATATACACTGTAGTATGGGAGCAAATAGGTGATCTGTTGGCCTGAGAAATGGTGGCCAAGATGGTGATGACAGATCAATTCTTCCCTACTAGTTTTGCCAAAACATTGGCTTCATCAGGGGAATAGAATATATAAAAAAAACATATATAGCTCTGAAAAGAAAAAAAGGGAAATAAGGTTTAAAAGAAAAAAGACCATAATCAATATAAAAAACACAAAACATAGCAGCAAGATGTAGATTGCTGAATGATTAAGCAACATGATGGAATATGTCCAATTCCCGTCCCCCATCTCCCACCACCACAATCTAACATCTGAAGGGAAATAACCCCCAGGCCCCCCAAAAAAACCCCAACATACCGCAACAGCCCAACAGAGCAGGGCCAATGCGGTCCAGTTCCAATAGGGCGACAAGCCCCCATGGGTACTCTCTGGCTGCAGAGGGCAAAGGGGAGACCTAATAAAAAAAACTGAAGAAGAAATGTACAATAAAAATTAAATAAATCCAAGTAAAGGCTCAGAAAGTGCTCATATCTATATCATGAAACGGGCGTAATAGCCTCAATACATACCAACGACTTCAAGGTTATATGAAAAAGGGGCACTTCAGTGACCAAATAGATGATCAAACAGACATGTGCAATGATGGGCTGGAACAGAAGGTTACTAAGTAAGGAAAAAGGGTATAAAAATGGAATTATTAGCAAAAAAAAACACGTAGCAATAATGACATTTCTAAAGGAAAAAATGTAATTTAAACTTGCTTGCGGCCAGTAATGTATTGCCGGCTCCCGGCAATATAGAAGCAAAGGCCTCTTCGCAACAAACCTGGGCTGTGGTTGTTGGGGTCTGCAGGCGGGGGGCTTATCAGAATATGGAAGCCCCCTTTAACAATTTATCCCTACCCATTCACCAAAAAATATGTCAAAAAGTAAAAACCACAAGAGACAGTTTATGACAATTCCTTTATTAAAAAGAAAGATAAAAAAGTGTTCCACGATGTAAATCCATCGTCAATTACACCGCCCGACAGACCCGAAAAAACGAAAAAAAAAAAAAATCAGCCTTCGTGGGTGGCCTCCCGGCAACTACTATCTTTTCACTTTGACGGCTCTTATATAGGCAAGGCCGGGGCCACCTGCTGCAGTAATCAGATGACCCCGTCCCCTTCTGATGTCACAAAGTGATGGACACTTTTTTTTTCTTTTTTAATAAAGGAATTGTCAAAAACTGTCTGTTGTGGTTTTTACTTTTTGACACTTTTTTGGTGAATGAGTAGGGGTACAATGTACCCAATACCCATTCACATGGGGGGGCAGGATCTGGGGGCCCCCTTGTTAAAAGGGGGCTTCCAGGTTCCGTAAAAGCCCCCCCAACCGCAGACCCCAACAATGACCGGCCAGGGTTGTTGGGAAGAGGCTCTTACCCCTATCAACATGGGAACAAGGTCCTTGGGGGGGACCCCAAAGCACCCTCCCCATGTTGAGAGCAAGAGGCCTGGTATGGTTCAGGAGGGGGGCTGCTCGCTCATCCCCTCCCTTTCCTGGCCTGCCAGGCTGCATGCTCGAATAAGGGTCTGGTATAGATTTTGGGGGAACTCCACGCCATTTTTTTTTACATTTTGGCATGGAGTTCCCCTTAAAATCAATGCCAGGCCCAAAGGGCCTGGTATGGATTTTGGGGGTGACCTCATGCCATTTTTATTCATAATTTCGTCATAGGGTTCCCCTTAACCACTTCAATACTACACTTCAATATTATATACTCTGTACTGCACTATATACCCTGCACTGTATTATATATACTACACTGACTGTACTTTATATTTTCCACTGTATTACATATACTACACTGACTGCACTATATACTCTGCAATGCATTATATATACTACACTGATGGCACTATAAACTCTCCACTGTATTATATATACTACACAGACTGCACTATATACTCTGCACTGTATTACAGTATATATACTACACTGACTGCACTATATATTCTCCACTGTATTATATATACTACACTGACTGCACTACATACGCTGCAATGCATTATATATACTAGACTGATGGCACTCTATACTCTCCACTGTATTATATATACTACACTGACTGCACTATATACTCTGCAATGCATTACATGTACTACACTGAAAGCACTATATACTCTCCACTGTATTATATATACTACACTGACTGCACTATATACACTGAACTGTATTATATATACTACACGGACTGCACTATATACTCTGAACTGTATTATATATACTACACGGACTGCACCATATACTCTGAATTGTATTATATATACTACACAGACTGCACTATATACTCTGAACTGTATTATATATACTACACTGACTGCACTATATACTCTGAACTGTACTATATATACACTACACTGACTGACTGCACACTACCCTACCTGCCTAATCTCTATTCATTCACTAAATACGGTCGCTGTGTAAGCAGCAGCCTTATATAGTTTGGGGCGTGGACTTAGCTCCTGAGCCATGATTGGCCAAAGCACCCTGCCTTTGGCCAATCATGGCACTCACAGCACATCACGCAGCAGACGTCAATGCACTGCGATCTTGCAGTGCATTATGGGGCGCTCTGTGGCGGGCGAACTTGCCACGAGCGCCCCATATGTTAGTTTGTTCTAATTGCCAGTAATGAGGAAACTGTAGAAGACACCCAGTTACCCAGTTACTATGGTTACATGGAAGCAACATTTTATTTTCTTTCTTCTTTTTAGAAGTTACTAAATGTCATTTCAGTTCTTCAGTTGATTTTATATAGATGTAATTTACAGGATTGGTCCTGTAGCAATTATATATATGTTATATTTTTTGTAGCAAAAGTAGTTGAAGTAAAAATCCAGATGAAAAGCTAAGTATATATTAAAATTATGCATATGGGAGCTCAAAGGATTTTAATTTCTGTCCATCTAGAACTAAGATGTACTCAACCCAATCATATAATATAGCAAGACTGGTGACCTGACTTTTCTCTGTTTCTGTTAAGCTACACAACTAGGTCTTCTCCCTACCCTAAGCCTATAATTAGACATCAGGAACAGCAAAAGATCTCTTCGGCTCATGTGCATGCAGGACACTATATTGGCACCAAATACTGTCCCCTATCCTGAGTGATCCTGTAAAATCGATTACAAGTCAAATTCTGGTATTTTCAATACTTTACTTTAAAAATAAACTTTTATATAAATACGTAACTATATTTACTTTACGTGTATTTTATATCTGCCTGGTGTTTGGTTTTTAAACTTTAAATGTTATGGATAAATTTGAATGATTCTAACAATGTTGATTCTGATCTATTTATATTCATCTATATCCTATAGTACATTACTATTTATACTGAACTATACTCTTTCTATCACTGTCTGTATCAAACTTTTGCTATATAGTTTAAGCAGAGAAATTCCTAGTAACAAAAGAGTTTAATTTGTTTACTATGGAGGTGTGCAGGCAGCATTTAGTCAGCATTTAGATCCCCGGGTGGTCAAATGACTTGCATGCTCTTTCTAATCGCATGTGCTATGACTTAGTAAGGATTGCCTTTCTGTAAGGTCATCAAGGACATGCTCTGCTGCTTAATACTTAGCTTGACCCAAGGTACCCAGTCACTGTAGATTCCAGGCTGAGCTTACAGAATGTAGAAATTCCAACTATGCAGACAGCATGTCCCAGTCACCTTTGCAAGGGATGATGTCGGCATGTAGCCCCTGAAAGGCTTTACTGTGTAGCTAACCTGCCACCTATTGTACAGTAAGAAGTCTTTTTGTGTGTGCTGATAATTCTATCTAAGACAGGCTATTAACATTTTAAAAATACAGTCACATTATTGTTTATGATATAAATATAAGTGCATACACAGGGAGGCAAGAGATGTGCTTGGGCCTGCTAACAGGGTGAAGCTGTTGAGGTTGAATCTTGATGGCATGACTCTGTTTGTCACAATAACTTTATTGTGACATGTGCTTAAAGTTTCCAGAGAGCACCGTTTGGCAGGATAAGCATACCTTCCAACTTTTTGAGATGGGAGCAATTTTAAAAATTGGATGGAAGGTTTAATACTGGGAAACTCTTTTTGAAAGAAAAAAATGCATTTTATATACAACTATATAGATCAGACCAAAATGAGGGACAAAGGAGAAGGAAAGAGGGACAGAGGGACATTGTTCCAAATCAGGGACAGTTGGGAGTTATGGGATAAGTAATGAATACATATAACTCATGCATAAATGATGCTGAATCATCATTAGTGGGCATGGGCAAAACATAAACAATTTGGGGACACATAGGGCTCTTTTCGCAAAGGTAACATACAGTAGATTCCAAAACAGAACATAACTAAGTTTAAATAGGTAAAACAAGCAAGCAGCAATATTTAAATTTGTATGGGTGTAATACACTACAAATACATTTAATACCCACATCCTGATTTATACACCGACATACCAAAATAAAAGGAAGGTTGGGGTTTTCCTAGGCACTTCACATGGTCAGACAATATAATTTAAAATATTTTTTCATAATTAAATAGATTTAAAACACATTGACATATGCCATTCATAAAAATGTTCCCCATTACTATAAAATGTACATATAGTAGCACTACCAAGCCTCCATATCACCCCAAGTAATTCAGTATTTCCCCAAGTTTTCATATGCACTTCACATGGTCAGTGAATATATTTTAAAATATTTCTTCATAATTAAATAGATTCAAAAAAATACATTGACATATGCCATTCATAAAAATGCTCCTCATTACTATAAAATGTACATATAGTATAACTACCAAGCCTCCATATTACCACAAGTAATTCAGTACTTCCTCCAAGAGATGATCATCCTGTTCCTTGTCTCAATATTAACTTGAGTATTACTGATAGGGTGATATATACTCTTCTACATGTTTCTTAGATCAATGGACAACTTCCCCAGGAAGAGCATGGGAGATGAATATTAGAATAGTAGCATAGTAAAGTTGCAAATCCAAATAAAATTTCTGGTAGCATTCCCAGTTGCTGCTATTCCAGACACCCAGGCAGAGAGGTTCTCTGAGGACCATAGGTGAGTCTAGCTCTTTTTGGTCCTGTCACTTATTGCTTCTAATTACATTTTATGTGGATTCTATTCCCTCTGTATACTCCAATCACAGGTACCACCTCAAAATATTCCAATCCAAACCCATAATGCTATGTGATTCTGCTGTAATGGGTGCACACTACAATAAAGATTTATTTGTTAAACAAAGATTTTATATTAATAAAAAAAAATGATGAAAAAATAATTTACAAAATCGGTTTGATGTTTTTTTACACTTAAAAAAATGTCAAATTAAACCATAAATTTTTTTCGCAAAACACTACAATTTCTTAGGTTGCTTATATATATTTAAATTTATATATTTACCCGTTTCATAACCTATTGTATAACACTCCAGAGAATATGTGGTTGCTGTGATGAAAATAAGGCAGGGAGATGAGGGGATACAATTTCACTGAGATGTATAGGATATTAAGTTTTACAGATTGGACACATATATCAGAAGACTGTAAGGCAGTGGTCAAAGTAAAATATACTGAAAGTATTTGAGCTACCACAAGAGCTATGTGGTCTTGGAAAGTTGATTTGTTTGCATGCATAACACTTTCAGGCAGTTATATATTGCCTCTTTGTCATTACTGCAACAGGTAATAAATTAAATTGTTTACTACTAAAGCAATTATACAACCAGACAGGTCATTCTGAGGTGGGCTAAAAGGAACCAAAAAGCCCAAATATGAGGGGCTTTTAGCCCACTGAACCATAATTTGGTTGTACTGTGGTGTTGGTCCATAAGCCCTACTCCACAGAAGCCATGGTTTCCATACACTGCACTGATGATGGTCAAGTAACCTAAAACAGTTTTATGCAGTTTGGAATTAATGACCATATAATAATAAGGCCTCATGCATACTGGACAGTTTTTCTTCTGCTCTTTGGGGCGGTTGGTGTTTTTCTTTTCCTACCTCTAAATGCCCCAGCATGTTAGCATATGTGTCCATGCAGACACAGGCTTTTAGAGAAGTTTAGAGGCAGAAAAAAAACAGAGTTTTGGCAAAACAAAAACCGCTTGGTGGCCTCTACGCGGTTAAACATGGCTAAGTGCCAGGCACTTTTAGTGCTTGACCGTTAATTTAGTTCAATGGCCAGAATAAATTATTATTATGGTCAATTAATTTAATTAACCCCAAAAGCTTCACACTTGTAAATGCGTTACACGCATTTACAAGTGTCAAGCGTTTTTTTACTGCCAAAATGCTGCTACCAGAAGGAAAGGAGTCAAGGAGAGTTAGGAAAATGTCCATCGTGCATAAGGCCTAGGCTATATCTGTGCTATAAACCAACAGCTTTAGATGTACTTTGAGTGAATTGCCTTTCTCTGTTCACTTTGCTAAAAATTAGGAAAAAAACTTCTATTTTTTGGATCTGTGAAGGTATTGAGACATGCAAATACCTTCTATTTTAAGAACACATTACTGTATTTACTACCAAACAAAAGATAATAGCATTCTGCATATACACTATATTGCGAAAAGTTTTGGGACACCCACCATTATTATACAGGTTTTATATAGCACCACAGCGCTTTACAACATGAGGGCAGACATTACAGTTACATTACAACTTGGTACAAGAGGAATCAGAGGGCCCTGCTCGTTAGAGTTTACAATCTAAAACATTACACGCACATGAACATTAATGGCAAACCTTTGCAGCTATAACAGCTTTATCTCTTCTGGGAAGGCTGTCCACAAGGTTTAGGAGTGTGTCTATTTGAATGTTTGACCATTCTTCCAGAAGTGCATTTGTTAGGTCAGGCACTGATGTTGGACGAGAAAGCCTGGCTCACCGTCTGAGCTCTAATTCATCCCGAAAGTGTTCTATCGGGTTGAGGTCAGGACTCTGTGCAGACCAGTCAATCTCCTCCACCCCAAACTCGCTCATCCATGTCTTTATGGACCTTGCTATGTGCACTGGTGTGCAGTCATGTTGGAACAGGAAGAGGCTATCCCCAAACTATTCACACAAAGTTGGGAGCATGAAATTGTCCAAAATGTCTTCCTATGCTGATGCCTTAAGGGTTCCTTTCACTGGAACTAAGGGGCCAAGCCTAACCCATGAAAAAGAACCCCACACCATAATCCTCCCTCCACCAAATGATTTGGACCAGTGTACAAACCAAGATCCATAAAGACATGGATGAGCGAGTTTGGGGTGGAGGAACTTGACTGGCCTGAACAAAGTCCTGACCTCTTTGGGATGAATTGGAGCGGAGACTGCAAGCCAGGCCTTCTCGTCCAACATCAGTGTCTGATCTCACAAGTGCGCTTCTGGAAGAATTGTCAAACATTCCCATAGACACACTCCTAAACCTTGTGGACAGCCTCCCCAGAGGAGTTGAAGCGGTTATAGCTACAAAGGGTTGCCATTAAAGTTCATGTGCGTGTAAAGGCAGGTGCCCCAAAAAGAGTTGAAGCTGTTATAGCTGCAAAGGGTGGGCCAACTCAATATTGAACCCTACGGACTAAGACTGGGATGCCATTAAAGTTCATGTGCGTGGCAGGCGTCCCAATACTTTTGGCAATATAGTGTGCCATTAGCTCCCAAGATTTTTGCAATGAGGCATATATTGGAAATTATTTAAAGAGAAAGAAGAAAGTTTTATAAAATGAAGAGTCTGCATTTCTTTTTTGCATATTATAGTATCTCACAAAAGTGAGTACACCCCTCACATTTTTGTAAATATTTTATTATATCTTTTCATGTGACAACACTGAAGAAATTACACTTTGCTACAATGTAAAGTAGTGAGTGTAGAGCTTGTATAACAGTGTAAATTTGCTGTCCCCTCAAAATAACTGAACACACAGCCATTAATGTCTAAACAGCAAATTTTCAAAGTTACAGTGGGGACGGAAAGTATTCAGACCCCCTTAAATTTTTCACTCTTTGTTATATTGCAGCCATTTGCTAAAATCATTTAAGTTAATTTTTTCCTCATTAATGTACACACAGCACCCCATATTGACAGAAAAACACAGAATTGTTGAAATTTTTGCAGATTTATTAAAAAAGAAAAACTGAAATATCACATGGTCCTAAGTATTCAGACCCTTTGCTGTGACACTCATATATTTAATTCAGGTGCTGTCCATTTCTTCTCATCATCCTTGAGATGGTTCTACACCTTCATTTGAGTCCAGCTGTGTTTGATTATACTGATTGGACTTGATTAGGAAAGCCACACACCTGTCTATATAAGACCTTACAGCTCACAGTGCATGTCAGAGCAAATGAGAATCATGAGGTCAAAAGAACTGCCTGAAGAGCTCAGAGACAGAATTGTGGCAAGGCACAGATCTGGCCAAGGTTACAAAAAATTTCTGCTGCTCTTAAGGTTCCTAAGAGCACAGAGGCCTCCATAATCCTTAAATGGAAGACGTTTGGGAGGACCAGAACCCTTCCTAGAGCTGGCCACCCGGCCAAACTGAGCTATCGGGGGAGAAGAGCCTTGGTGAGAGAGGTAAAGAAGAACCCAAAGATCACTGTGGCTGAGCTCCAGAGATGCAATCGGGAGATGGGAGAAAGTTGTAAAAAGTCAACCATCAAACCACCAACCGTCAAAACACCTGAAGGACTCCAAGATGGTGAGAAATAAGATTCTCTGGTCTGATGAGACCAAGATGGAACTTTTTGGCCTTAATTCTAAGCGGTTATGTGTGGAGAAAACCTGGCACTGCTCATCACCTGTCCAATACAGTCCCAACAGTGAAGCATGGTGGTGGCGGCATCATGCTGTGGGGGTGTTTTTCAGCTGCAGGGACAGGACAACTGGTTGCAATCGAGGAAAAGATGAATGCGGCCAAGTACAGGGATATCCTGGATGAAAATCTTCTCTAGAGTGCTCAGGACCTCAGACTGGGCCGAAGGTTTACCTTCCAACAAGACAATGACCCTAAGCACACAGCTAAAATAGCGAAGGAGTGGCTTCACAAGAACTCTGTGACTGTTCTTGAATGGCCCAGCCAGAGCCCTGACTTAAACCTAATTGAGCATCCCAGGAGAGACCTAGAAATGGCTGTCCACCAACGTTTACCATCCAACCTGACAGAACTGGAGAGGATCTGCAAGGAGGACTGGCAGAGAATCCCCAAATCCAGGTGTGAAAAACTTTCCCAAAATGACTTATGGCTGTATTAGATCAAAAGGGTGCTTCTACTAAATACTGAGCAAAGGGTCTGAATACTTAGGACCATGTGATATTTCAGTTTTTCTTTTTTAATAAATCTGCAAAAATGTCAACAATTCTGTGTTTTTCTGTCAATATGGGGTGCTGTGTGTACATTAATGAGGAAAAAAATGAACTTAAATGATTTTAGCAAATGGCTGCTATATAACAAAGAGTAAAAAATTTAAGGGGTTTGAATACTTTCCGTCCCCACTGTATACAAGCTGTACACTCACTACTTTACACTATAGCAAAGTGGCATTTCTTCAGTGTTGTCACATGAAACGTTATAATAAAATATTTACAAAAATGTAAGGGGTATACTCACTTTTGTGACATACTGTATGTGTGCAAGTCCACACCTGCTTTGGTGGGTGAGTGGTATGTGACCATCTAGGGACCCCAAAATGCATACCTCCCAACTTTTTGAGATGGGAATGAGGGACACCTATCAGCAAAAGTATGCAGGCATAGGACACACCCCTTGCCACGCCCCCTTAAAGGAGAATTGAACAAAAAAACAAGATTGGTTAAACCCACAAGTGCTTTTTTTAATACTACTATTCCTTTATATTGGCTTTTGGAATTTACAAATGCAACAATTTAGAAATCAGATGAAAGGTTTAGCACTGGGAAATACTTTTTAATAGATAAAAAGTGCTTTTTATATACATCTATATAGATCAGACCAAAATGAGGGACAAATGAGGAGGAAAGAGGGACAGAGGGATATTGCTCCAAATCAGGGACAATCCCTCGAAATCAGAGACAGTTGGGAGCTATGCAAAATGCATTGGGTGGCTCACACACACACACACTATTGGTCCACTTAGAGCTTGCACCTTGGCTAGAGATATTTGCATGTTTTGCTTGCTAGTTGATTCTTATTGTGTAAAATGCGTCATTTAAACTAAATTTTATTTTACTATTCATTAAATCAGATATAATCATTTTCCTTTATTTGAGAAATATGCAAAATGGTGAGAGTAGAGGGTTTGATGATGTAGAAGAAATGGGCATACCACATGATGACCAAAGTTTTTTCTGGGGAAAAGGTGATAAATTACTTTGTGGTACAACTCAGGTTTTGCTGTAGGGAAAAATAATTGATTTCAGTAGAGTTTGCTCACATCTTTGAACTATAGTGACATTTGTGCATGCTGAATGTTTGTGCAATAACCACGTAATCTCCAGAAGGTTTTACCCCCTTCATGACAAGGGCATTTTTCTGTTTTAACTGAAATTTTTTTAGTCATGCAACACTACACAAGTTACAAATTTTTATTTTTTTTTCACATAAATGGAGATTTCTTTTGCTATTTTTTGCTATATACACTAAACAAATTTGAAAAAAACATGTTTTCTTAGTTTCTGTTATAAAATGTTCCAAATAAAAAATCTTTTTGTGTAAGTTTTGGCCAAAATGTATTCTGTTACATTTCTTTGGAAAATATAACCCAAATCAGTGTATATTATTAAGTCTGTGTGAAAGTTATAGAGTCTACAAACTATGTTATTCATCAATTCATCAATCCTGATGTACTGAAGGCCTATGTCATTTATTGAGGCCCTAAAATGCCAGGACAGTACAAATTCCCCCCTCCCCCCCCCGAATGACCCCTTTTTGGAAAGTAGACAATCCAAGGTATTTAGTAAGATACATGGCAAGTTTTTTGAAGTTGTATTTGTTGCTATGATTTTTTTTGGAAAATGAAACATTTTATTTTACAATGTTTTGTTTGTCATCAGTGCAGTGCAGCATCATCATATGACTGACGTCACAGTGATCAGGGATACTGATTGATGACAGAATGTAAAAAAAAAAGTAAATACATTTTTTATTCCATTTTTTTTTATATACTCTCATCTGAGTAGTTCTATTCTAGGGGGGGTGTTCAGGGTTTGTTTGTTTTTTTACACTGGTATTGCTTATAACAGTGATGCTCACTATTATAAGCAGTAGTTTTAACTGTCATGAATGGAAGCCATTCATGACAGCTTGCTTACTATTGTGATCTGTGATTGGCTACAGCTATTTACATGGTACAGGGTGCTGTAATTGGTCCAGGTACCATGTGAAAGCTGTGGGCCAATCACATCATCACAATAGTGAGCAAGTAGTCATGAATGGAAGCCGTTCATGACTGTTTTGCTTACATGTGATCACTATTATTGGTCAAAGTCACCGCTATGCTCATATGTAAAACCCCAACACTGATCTCCAATAAAAACATAATCGGAGGATGTAAAAAATCAAATTTATGAAAAATTTGCAATGCACATTAACCATCAAACCATCAAAGGAATAGATTATCTATATAATGTCAATACCCAATAAAGAAACATCTTTACTCTTGAGCTGGTTCACATCAGGAATCACACAGGAACGCGCTTGTGGCCCTGTGAGATTCCTGTGCAATTTGAGTGCAGTGCCTTTTCAGCCCATTCATTTGAATGACCTGAAATTGCACTGCATCATGCCAAAAGTAATGTATTCACTGCACCTGGATCACATGGTACTTTGGTACCATGCAATCCAGTGCAGGCAAACACACTGCATTTGGAGTGTCATTACCTTTATAATTACACCCGCTGCAGATTGTAGACACAGCGTATTTTGAACGCAGTTTGGGAAACACGCACAGACTAAGGGATTTCCCATACTGCGCTCCATTGTGAACCGAAACTGAAAATCAAAGTTTATCAAGATTCTTCATATACTGTAAATGCTTGTTAAAGAGGAGCTCCAGACCCCCCTAAAAAAATAAAAGTCAGCAGCTAGAAATACTGTAGCTGCTGACTTTTAATATTGGTGCACTTTCCTATCGGGGCATCCAGCAGTCTCCTCATCTGAGCTGATTCTTCAATCAGCAATTGGGTGCTGGCGCTGGCATCCTGACTAAGGGAAACTGGCAGTGAAGCCTTGGGGCTTCACAGACGGTTTCCTACTGCGCATGGGTGAAGTGTCCCAGAAGGCTGCGGGGAAAGGGGGCCGAACCTCCGGCTCAGTTCGTCGGGTACCTGTTAATACAGTAACAGGTACTGGTTTCCCTCTCCCCCCCCCCCCAAAAGGTGCCAAATGTGGCAGTGAAGGGGGGGAGGAGGCAGACAAGTGGAGCTCCAATAAACAGCTGCAATTTAAAGGCCTATGAATTTGCAGGTAATGCACATCTCCAGACTTAAAAAAATTGTGTATGTAAGACAAAATAGTCAGTTAAGCTGTATATTCTTTCTTTCTTCTTCTTCTTATTTACTTAGAGAAACCCAGTGTGCCCACAGCAGTAAGTTCTAAATACCATATTCAAGACTTGCACAAATGGTTTGTGGGATGGAGAAGACAAAGGCCTTTGGACAGAAGGGACAGTTGAGCTATTTTCTTATTTTAACCAGTTTGTATTATAGAATAAAATTGTAAATTACAAGACCAGAAATAAGTCACATAGTTGAGACAAATGTAAAATTAGCAATAAAATACAGAGAGAACATATATACAAAAAAATCAACAGGTATAAAAGAGATAAGTAAGAAAAATAGAAATGATAGAAGGACTGGAAAGCATTCCTATCCTAGGGTCTGTCCAGGTAAGTTGTCAATCCAGTCCTAATTAGACATGTGCAATACATTTCGTAACAAATCGAAATTTGGCCAAATTTTGCATCTTTCGGACATTCAGATGCATCTGAAAGTCCGAATAAAAAAATAACGGATTTCAACTAATATGAAAGAAATTATAGCAAATATACCAAATGAATTCGACATGATTCCGTAATTCGTTAAAGATCTAATGAAACAAAAGGTTAACTCAAAATAAATCTTACAGTCCAATCAGCTGATTAATTTTGTGCTGGAGGTTGGATTACTGGCAAAGTGCATTCCTGAGAACTGAGTGAGAAGGGTGTTGTATTGTATTTGAGCAGAGGAGAAGAGATATTGTCATCGTGTGTGTTAATAGATTCCATAAACAAACGACTTTCCAAACTACGAACCATTATCACGAATCAATATACAAACATAAATATAGAATTTCAACTAATATGAAAGAAATTATAGCGAATATAACTAATGAATTTGACATGATTCGGTAGTTCGTTACAGATCTAATGAAACAAAAGGTCAACTCAAAGTAAATCTAATGCCCTGTACACACGGTCAGATTTTCCAACGGAAAATGTGTGCTAGGACCTTGTTGTCGGAAATTCCGACCGAGTGTAGGCTCCATCACACATTTTCCATCAGATTTTCCGACACACAAAGTTTGAGAGCAGGATATAAAATTTTACGACAACAAAATCCGTTGTCGGAAATTCCGATCGTATGTACACAAATCCGACGGACAAAGTGCCACGCATGCTCAGAATAAATAAAGAGATGAAAGCTATTGGCCACTGCCCCGTTTATAGTCCCGACATACGTGTTTTACGTCACCGCGTTTAGAACGATCGGATTTTCCAACAACTTTGTGTGACCGTGTGTAAGCAAGACAAGTTTGAACGAACATCCGTCGGAAAAAATCCTAGGATTTTGTTGTCGGAATGTCCGAACAACGTCCGACCGTGTGTACAGGGCATTACAGTCCAATGAGCTGATTAATTTTGTGCTGGAGGTTGGATTACTGACAAAGTGCATTTCTGAGAACTGAGTGAGAAGGGTGTTGTATTGTATTTGAGCAGAGGAGAAGAAATATTGTCATTGTGTGTGTTAATAGATTCAATAAACAAACGACTTTCCAAACTACAAATCATTATCACGAATATGTATACATACATAAATATCGAATTTCAACGAATATGAAAGAAATTATAGCGGATACAACGAATGAATTCAACGTGATTCGAGATACAGTATAACGAATATCGACACTTTACAGAAATAACAAATTATCCGAATACAAAATAACATAACATAACGAATATAACAGAACTAAATTATGTATTTTATGAATGACAACAAACCGAAACTAAACAAAATTTTCCATTGTGCACAAGTCTAGTTTTAATTACACAAGGAAGAGGTTGGCCCAAGAACTATATTGCAAAGTTAGTCAGTCATTTGGAGAAAGGGATATGATTGAGGACATGGTTTTGTAGTCATAATGAGGAATGAGAGAGAGGGAAGGGGGCTCATGCTAGGGTCCAGAACTCATCAGAGTCCATAAACATTATCCAAGTTAGCCATTTGTTTCTGAAGGCTTCAAATGTTGGAGAGGAGTTTTGATTAGTGTTTACCATTAGTTTAAACAGAGTGGTTTAAACAGGCATACAATAAAAGGATAGTAAAATAAAAGGATAATATAAGGGATCAAAACACAAAAAGTATCTAGAACTGAGCAATATATTCTGATAATACTGAACGGATGTATAGCGAGACACCACAATTAGGTGGCAATGAGGTGATGAGAAAAAGCACTACATCTGAAAGTAACTTTCTTTAGGTGGTTATCTTTATTGTTTTTATAAAGAAAATGTGGATGTAGGCATAGGTAATAAGGTTGGAAGTGGTCTGATGTCTTATATTTGAGAACCACTACATTATAGCCTAAGTTTGTTAAAAATGTTTTTTTTGTTAATTATCACAAGGGACAGTAATTACAGCGCATCCAGAAAGTATTCACAGCACTTCAATTTTTCCACATTTTGTTATGTTACAGCCTCTTTCCAAAAGGATTAAATTTATTATTTTCCTCAAACAATACCCCATAATGACAATGTGAAAGAAGGTTGTTTCAAATCTTTGCAAATTTAAAATAAAAAACAAAAAGAATCACATGTACATAAGTATTCACAGCCTTTGCCATGACACTCAAAATTAATCTTAGGTGCATCCTGTTTCCACTAATCATTCTTCAACTTGATTGGAGTCCACCTGTGGTAAATTCAGTTGATTGGACATGATTAGGAAAGGCACATACCTGTCTATATAAGGTCCCACAGTTAACAGTACATGTCAGAACACAAACCAAGCCATGAAGGAATTGTCTGTAGACCTCTGAGAAAGGATTGTATTGAGGCACAGATCTGGGGAAGGGTACAGAAAATTTTTTGCAGCATTGAATGTTCCAATGAGCACAATGACCTCCATCATCCATGAATGAAAGAAGTTTGTAACTACCAAGACTCTTCCTAGAGTGGGCTGTCTGGCCAAACTGAGCAATCAGGAGAAAAGGGCCTTGGTCAGGGAGGTGACCAAGAACCCAATGGTCACTCTTACAGAGCTCCAGCATTTCTCTGTGGAGAGAGGAGATCCTTCCAGAAGAACAACCATCTCTGCAGCACTCCACCAATCAGGTAGAGTGGCCAGACAGAAGGGACTCCTCAACAAAATTTTCTGGTCCAATGAAACAACGATTGAACTCTGGAGGAAACCAGGCACTGCTCGTCACCTGGCCAATACCATCCCTAAAGTGAAGCATGAGGGTGGGAGCATCATGCTGTGTGGATGTTTTTCAGCAGCAGGAACTGGGAGACTAGTCAGGATCGAGGGAAAGATGAATGCAGCAATGTACAGAGACATTCTTGATGAAAACCTGCTCCAGAGCGCTCTGGACTCGGGCGAAGGTTCATCTTCCAACAGTACAACGACCCTAAGCACACAGCCAAGATAACAAAGGAGTGGCTATGGGACAACTTTGTGAATGTCCTTGAGTGGCCCAGCCAGAGCACAGACTTATACCCGATTGAACATCTCTGGAGAGATCTGAAAATGGCTGTGCATCGACACTCCCCATCCAACCTGATGGAGCTTGAGAGGTCCTGCAAAGAAGAATGGGAGAAACTGCCCAAAAATAGATGTACCAAGCTTGTAGCATTATACTCAAAAAGACTTGAGGCTTGAGGTGCCAAAGGTGCTTCAACCAATACTTGTCACAGACCTAGCCAGAACAGAGGCTGTTGGAGAGGACTGTATGCAAGCCTGTTGCCTTTTGATTATGGGCCCTGGATTTTCAATGGATTCATTCTGTTGGGACACATCCTGTGAGGAGATGCTGGTGTCATCAACCTGTGTTTATGTTAATTGAATGAGCTAATGACATTGTCCTCTATACAATGTAGGAGACGGGACGACTGCTATAACTGTGTGAAGCTCGGTGACCACAAGTCTGGGCGAAAGGTCATGTCTCAGTCACCTAGGCTGTATAAAGGATTAGATAATTAGCTCATGTTAATTAGGTTACGTTTGTATTGTTAGAGTAATCTTCTCCTGTGTATATAAGACTGTATTCTGGTTCTGAATAAAGTGCGTTCTTAGTAGCAACAAGCAAGTGTCGCCTTGTTTGTGCTCAGAGAGGTTGGGATATCTGTATACAGACTGGGAGGAAGTGGTATATGACGGAAGCACTCAAGCGGAGTGTGGGACGTTCCGTGACATTGATGGCAAGCAGCGGGAAAGCTTCCTGCAGTCTGGGACATCCAAACTTCCATCTGGATCCAAGGTCCAGATAGCAGGAGAGGAGAGGTACAGATACCAGCCGCCATGGATGAGGAATTCAGAAGGAGGTCGCGAGAGATGCAGATACAGCACAGAGGACCAGTATCGGAGCAGGTCCTGCTGGGATGGTGTGATTCTATTCGCTGCAAACTCTGGAAGGAAGTGCTAGCCCGTGAGCAGCGACACCAGGGAAAAGTTCTCCCCTCCATCGAGGAAAGGTACTGGTCGCAGTACGGACTGCGGGTGCGGTTTTTGGGAGAAAAACCACACAAGAAGCAGACAGCTGAATTAAGCAGGCTGGTCTGGGCAGAGATAAAGCTGGATGAGAGCTACAGAGCCCTCCGGTGGCATGTATCCCAAGCATGTCCCTGGATAGCGGATGACAGCCCAACGGAAGGCTTAAGCTACGGCGGCTTGGGACTGTTGTTTGTGAAGCTGACAGGGGACCCTAACTTTGGGAGTGATTTGGAGCGGCGGGTGGACGAAATCATGGATTTCAGAGAAGGGCTACTGAACATTTCGGAAGTGCACTGGGCACAGGAAGATTTGGAGTTTCTGGCCGTTCAGGAATGGGAGCTAGAGATCGCCTACAGACGGCTGCTAGACATTGCTCAGTGCCAGGGCTGGGCTCCCTTTGCCTGGGACTATCAGGAAATACCAGCTGACAACCCTGAAATCCTGGCTGAAGAGTCGCCAATGTGGCAGAGCAATAGTGTACTTTGCCAACCTGCCCCCACAGCTATGGAGGCGGAGGTCTTATGGCGGATGCAGCAAGTGCTGACTGACCTTGATGATCCTGTTTCTGCATGGGATGATCTTGGATGGAGGAATGTGCCTGTCCAGCAGCATGCCAGAGAATCTGCAGTGGAAAATCTGGAGATTGCCATCCCCAAAGCTGAAGTGCTGACAACAGGGCAGAGCTCTGCTAACCTCTGCCCAGCACTGATAACATCTTCTGGGTTCCATGGACAGGAGATGGTGAACCTCCATCCCCAGACATCAGTTGCAGAGACATGGGATTTGATAGACTTTTCTGCTGAGGAAGAACAACCTGATGAGCCTCCAGCAGAAGAGCTGCTCTCAGGGCCAAAGTTCACTGTGTTCTGCCCAGCACCAACAGTGGCTTCAGCCTTCCTGAGAAAAGAGGTAGTCGGCCTTTCTCCCACAACACTGACAGGGACATGTGATTTTCTGCCAGCAGCTTCTATGGAGTTAAAACAAACTTCTCCAGCTGAAGATCTGGTAACTGAACAGAGGGTCCAAGACCTCTGTCCCACACTTTTACCAATTCCAGAGACTGGGGATTTAATAGACGTTTCTGTAGAGGAGGAACCACCTGGCAAACCCCCAGCAGAAGTGCTGGCAACCGGACAGAGGGTCCAAGACCTCTGCCCCACACCTGCAGCAGTTGTGGAGGCTCAGGCTGAGAAGATGGCAATCACTTCCCAGCAGCAGATACAGGGGGAGAAGGGAGAGGGGGTGTGTTGTCCCTCCCCAACAGTTGGCCAGGGTGGAGGAAGTGGGCTTTCCTCCCCAGCAAAGATCCGTGTACCTGGGAGACAGTACCATCGACATGTCGTCCCAGCAGCCAGATGAGGGAATGGAAAAGGAAGCAGCCGGCTCACCTCCCCAATGGCAGCTACACAGTTTGGGAGTGGAGGAAGCCAGCCTCCTGCCCCAACAGTTAGCCGGAGCAGAGGATGCGGAGTCCCCAGCAGAAGTGCTGGCAACAGGGCAGAGTGCTACCAACCTCTGCCCAGCACCGGGAACAACTACAGAGTTCCAGGGAGGCGGGGCAGTCGGCCTCCCTCTCCAACAGTTAGCCGGAACAGATGGTGTGGGGTTTCCAGCAGAAGGGCTGGCAACAGGGCCGAGGACTGCTGGACTCTGCCCTCAACTAACAGAGGATGGATTTCCTGTGAAGGTGGATGGGACTTCAGTCTCCACCTGTATACCCCAGGGATGCTGGGCAGTGGGCCCCGATCCCCAACAGCATGACAGAGTGAGCCCAGACACCCTGTCTTCTCTCCAGCGGCAGAAAGGATTCCAGGGAGAAGTCCAGGCCTCTCCCCAGCGGCAGATATGTTCTCTGAGAGAGGCAGAGGTTGGCTGGGTGAGTAATACTGTTTGGAACAGTTTGTTTGGGGTACTGTGTGGAACTATGGACTAACTTCGGAGTCAACCCGTCTGGGGTCTCCTCCTGTGTTAGTCTCCTGCCGAAAGGGGAGAAATGTCACAGACCTAGCCAGAACAGAGGCTGTTGGAGAGGACTGTATGCAAGCCTGTTGCCTTTTGATTATGGGCCCTGGATTTTCAATGGATTCATTCTGTTGGGACACATCCTGTGAGGAGATGCTGGTGTCATCAACCTGTGTTTATGTTAATTGAATGAGCTAATGACATTGTCCTCTATACAATGTAGGAGATGGGACGACTGCTATAACTGTGTGAAGCTCGGTGACCACAAGTCTGGGCGAAAGGTCATGTCTCAGTCACCTAGGCTGTATAAAGGATTAGATAATTAGCTCATGTTAATTAGGTTACGTTTGTATTGTTAGAGTAATCTTCTCCTGTGTATATAAGACTGTATTCTGGTTCTGAATAAAGTGCGTTCTTAGTAGCAACAAGCAAGTGTCGCCTTGTTTGTGCTCAGAGAGGTTGGGATATCTGTATACAGACTGGGAGGAAGTGGTATATGACGGAAGCACTCAAGCGGAGTGTGGGACGTTCCGTGACAATACTTATGTACATGTGATTTTTTTTGTTTTTTATTTTTAATAAATTTGCAAAGATTCCAAACAAACTTCTTTTATGTTGTTTTTATGGGGTGATGTTTGTCAAATTTTGAGGGAAATAATGAATTTAATCCATTTTCGAATAAGGCTGTAACAACAAAATGTTGAAAAGATAAGCGCTGTGAATACTTTCCAGATGCACTGTATGTTCAGTTTAGTGTCTCTTGGCTGCTGGCTACTCTCTTAGTGGAAATTCAATGTCCTCTGCCTTCCTCCCAGCACCACACCTGGCCAGCTTTTTTCAATCCTTGCTTTGATGTGTAAACATTTGAATTTACCCTTTTTATTTTTAAACAACTCAGAAAATGAAACAAATTGCGTATTGCTACCTTTTAAGGACATTTCAGTGCTTTGAAGTGCCAACAGAGCAGCTGGGCAGGAAGGAAATGCAGATGAAGACTGTGGAATGGCGTTTCATAACAGGAAGGGCCTATGATGCAGCTATGGCTTGGCACACAAAGAGGGTAAAGAATTGCAAAGAACGCAACTGCAGAACAAAGCAATATCAAGCTTCAAAACTGATTCCTAGTCAGAAACTTTTGGGCCGCTTTAGCAGATAAATCCTATTTGCAGTAATCACTTTGTCCACACTAGTGTCATGCCAGTCATTGGATGTATGTTTTTCTCTTCTGCTTTCTCTCAATACTGTGAATAACAAATAAGAGCTGTTACTATTTTATGATGTTTTCAGAATGACCTCAAAATCACACAATGGAAAGTAAAGGGTATAATACTATTACTTATTTAAACATTTAAGATAACTATACTTATGTAAACATTGAGTCCAAATGCCAAACCTGAATCTTCCCAAGCAATCTAAAGATCCCACTGGAGACCTTTAGATCATCCACATGAGAAGTCAGGGATGGAAGATTTCCTTTTAGTTTTTGCAGATAGATCGGATGGAGAGTGGGGCAAACCTGTACTGCATTGCCCTAGGACACTTCCTAAGTGGACTAGATATACTGTACATTTAGCCATGATATCACATTAAAATTGCCAACACCTCGCATGCTGTACAATTCAAAGATTTTAAAACCCATTACATTCCAACATATCTACATAGAACTTGTTGAGTTGAAAAAGTTCAAGGCTTTAGGGTCAGGGTCAAACACATGATTATATTTTGGGGTCCGTGCTTGCTATAATTATCTTATAAATAAACGAAACCTTACCTGTGTACTGCTTATCCACTTCACAGAAAGTACACGTGAACAGCTTCATAAACCGAAGTCCACAGTCTCAGCAAGAGCTCATTGTTGCATACCACAATGCCTTGTTTAATTTCTATTTATGGATATATACACTGGTTTATAATGTTTTTTTTTAGCTTTCGAATTAAAGTTCCACATTTGATATTCACCCCCACCCTAAATTCTAACACAAACTAAACTGTGGGCACATAAAAACGTTACCGTTTTGTGGATAAAACAGAATAAATGTTGTGGCCTTGGTAGCAGCTTGTGAGAGACCTTACTTCTCCACATCTTCTGACTGCCACTGGCAGAAGAAGTAATAGCCATTAAAAAACTGAATATGATCATTATACTACACATTATTTTCATTTTATGAAACACAAATCAATAATAAATATCATAGATTTGGAGTAAAATTTGATGATATCATTACTCTGCTGCTCACTGTTATTCTTGCTGGAGGCTCTGACATAAGGAAGCAAAGCCCCGCCTCTACAAAGATGGCCACCTCCACATAGCAACACAGTGCAGAACAAGGCATGGTAAGTCAATATTTTGGAAAAGAGCAGAGAGACCACAGGTAACACTGATGACTTTTTACTGCCCAATTGCCATCTGTACTATTAAAAAAACATTTTTCAGACACTGAATTCCAGAGAACTTTTGCAATTGTTTGTACTCCACACAGTGAGTGTCATATTATTTGCAACAGAAGTATTGCAACAAAATCTAGATTTTTTTTTTCTTTATTTTATTTAAGGCCTAGCCTTCCTGGTGCCGCACGTATGCATTACAAGGTCGGCAACAGGTTAACGCAGAACTAAATTCCAACTAGAAGCAAAAAGGTTCCACTTTCCTCACACAACATGATATGAAATGCAAATATTGCCACCCTGTATGATAAATATAAAAATATTTCTATAGAATTCCAGAAACCAGTGCGTTCATCTGGCAGGAAGGGGGTTAAATGGATTGGTAAAAAAAAGCCTTTGAGTAACTCCCTGCAAACCATTGAGTAAGCCCCCTCCTCATGTACATATGTGTATATTTATGCATGTGATCGTGTTTGACAAATGTTTAACTTGAATTGTCTTGTCAGCTGTCATTTGCTTATTAAACAAGTTGCTAACATTTAAAGACCCAGACTCTCTTAGACAGTACAAAAATATTTTTCTTTTTCAGATTTTTCTAATTCTGCCCACCACACTCCCTCCTTTCTTCTCTTCCTTTCTTCTCGTCAAATTCTCCGTCAGGCTCCAGTTTCAGAGAAATATTGATTTAAAATCATTTTACCGCTAAGGGCCTTTGACATGAAAGAAAATTAGGTTTCTGTTTATGTTCTCTGACTATAGACTTTTATTACAAATAAAACTAAATGATCTAAATGAATACTGTATGTATCAGCTTGACTGCCAGGGGCACTAGCCCATGCCAACTTCTTCTCTTTTACTGGGATGGGTGAGGGTCATTCTGTGACCCAGTCTATTGTTTGGCTTTTCTTTTTTCTTCAGCATTGGTGGCTTTTTGTAATGTCAGAGGCTTGGCAGATGTGTGAAACACTACAGTTTTAACACAAATATTTTAGTTAGTAGAATCTGGAAAGTGTTCATACCTGGTTAAGTGGAGGGGACGGGAGCACAAAGCAAATTTACTTGACACCATTTATTTTCATCTGACTAGTGACAAACCCTTCCATGCAATCGTTAACCACTTCAGCCCCAGAAGATTTGGCTGCTCAATGACCAGGCCATTTTTTGCAAAAAGACACTACGTTGCTTTAACTGACAATTGAGCGGCCGTGCAACGCTGTACCCAAACAAAATTGACATCCTTTTTTTCCCACAAATAGAGCTTTCTTTTGGTGGTATTTGATCACCTCTGCGGTTTTTATTTTTTGCGCTGTAAACAAATAAAGAAAGTGCACTTGTAAGTACAGTCGCTGTAGATCGCTGTAGAACTTATGGTAAGCTTTGAAATGATGGGAAGTTCTGCTGATTTTATCATCTAATCATGTGCAAGCTAAAATGCTGTTTTATATTTTCCTTGCATGTCCCCCTCAGATCTACAGCGACTGCACTTCCAAGTGCCCTTTCAAGGGCACTTGCAGTGCACTTGTAGTGCAAAGTGGATTTACCTTTAGTAAATAACCCCCAATATCTTTTACTTTTTGCTATAATAAATATCGAAAGTTTAAAAATATATATATATATGTTTTCCTCAGCTTAGGTCAATATGTATTCTTCTACATATTTTTGCTAGAAAAATCCGCAATAAGCGTATATTGATTGGTTTGCGCAAAAGTAATAGCGTCTACAAAATAGGGGATAGATTTTTGGCTTTTTTATTATTTTTTATTTTTACTAGTAATTGAGGTGATGTGCGATTTTTATTGGGACTGCGATATTGCAGGGGACAAATTGGACACTTTTGACACATTTTTTAAACCATTGACAATTATACAGCGATCAGTGCTATAAAAATGCACTGATTACTGTATAAATGTCACTGGCAGGGAAGGGGTTAACACTAGGGGCGATCAAGGAGTTAACTGTGTTCCCTAGGTGTGTTCTAACTGTAGGAGGGATGGGACTGACTAGGGGAGAAGAGAGATCGTGTTCATACTTAGTATGAACACATGATCTGTCTCCTCTCCCCTTAGAGAATGGGGATTTGTGTGTTTACACACACAGATCCCGGTTCTCGCTCTGTCACGAGCGATCGCGTGTGCCCAACTGTTATCGTGCCTGTCGGGCACTCGCATCGGCTCCGGGCACACGCTGCGGGTGCGCATGCCTTCTACAGCGTCTTAAAGGGCTGACATACAGTTACGGTGGCTCGCCCAGAGGAGCCAACCTGCCACCGTATAACTACGGCGGCCAGTCAGGGACCGGTTAAAAATACATTTATTCTGTATCTTAATACGTGTATTCTAATGTATAATAAAGGTGGGCTCTGACATGCAGGGTTTTCAAGGATTCTAACTGAGAGGCTCCTGAGTGATTATTATGTGTGTTTTCTCTGGGTTTTGTAAATGCCAGATTGGGTTCTGGAGACCAGAGTTTTCAAAGAGTATTGGGAGAGACGAATCCTCTAACCCTATGTCCAAGTCTTACCAGAGATCAGCAGGCTGTGTGCAGGTGTGCACAGCCCCAATAAACAAGAGCCTGACAGGAATTTAGGGCTCCAAGTAGGAGACAGGAGGACCGGGCATGGATCAGAGGAGTAAGAGAGCTGCTAGAGAGAGAGGTGCAGAGTTGTGAGCACATTGGTGTTCTGTCTCTGGGACAGCTAGTTAAACCTTCTTATCCCAATAACTGTAGATACCATATTTCTTTGATCTCAGTTTTATTAGAACAAGCCAGGTGAAATTTTTAATTCTCTAAGGGGTGATGGCGATAGATAGAGAAATACATGTGTTGTTTCCTGAATGTCTTCTCACAAAATGGTGGCTGTTTCACTTCCTGCTAAGATTCTACCCATAATTCCCTGCTTGCTGACAACTTCCTTAGTTACACATACAAATAAACAAAGAAATAGAACTGCAGCAATACCAAAAAGGAACGCTAGATGGAGCCTGCACACCACATATGATTGTCTTAAGTAAATTACACATTTGCATGTAAATTTAACAACACAGGTACAAAGAAGGTACAAATAATCAGCATAAAACATCTGGTGGACAGAACACTCCCGCCTGACATCAAGTGATGTCACTAACAGAATCCTCCGTAGAAAGCAACAGAATAAGTTCGGTCACTGGTCTCAAGAATACTTTAACCTCATTCTGTTGAAAGATCTTGACCTAGACCTTACGGACACGATTATCCTTGCTTGGCAGTACTTGGTGATCAAACCTAAAGGCCACAGATTCCTTAGTGTCTGGCAATCTTTCATGAGCACAACATCACCAGGTTTAAGATTAGGCTTTTCAGTGTGCCACTTTCTCCTTACTTGTAAAGTAGATATATATTGTTCCCTCCAACATGTTCCAGAAGGTATTGGCAAGGGTTTGTACTTGTCTCCATTGATGTTTGTAAAGGTCCTTCTCACAAAACTCTTCAGCTGGAGCACCGGCAAGACTAGTCTTTTGCATGAGTAACATGGCAGGTGTGAGGACCACTGGATCCTCAGAGTCACTTGAAATGGATGTCAAAGGTCTGGCATTAATGATAGCTGTAAATCTGCCATAAATGTCACTAAACATTTGTGAGTAAGCCTTGTAGTTCCTACTTGTAGGAAGATAGAATCAAGAATTCTGTGGGCTATGCCTATCATCCTCTCCCAAACACCTCCCATGTGAGAAGAGTGAGGTGGGTTGAAGATCCATGTGCAGTTTTGCTTTTCCAGCCTGGGTATGGTATGTTTGAGAAGTGGTGCAAGTTCTGCTTTCCCCATTACGAACCCTATGTGGCATTGTCCTTTAGTGTCTATGGTTTTCAGATAAGCTACAGCAGCAATTGCTTTAACAGAAGCATCCGAAAACACACAAAGTCTTTGCATCTGAACGTCAGCAGATGACAGAGGAGCATATGGTCATGGAATTTTAAGGTTGGATAGAGCTGTTAGTGAGTCCTTCCACTCTAGCCATAAGTTCTTCTTGTCGGTGGGGAGAGGGTGATCCCAATCTAGTGACTCACAGGTGAAGTCTCTAAGTAGTGCCTTACCCTGGATGGTGACAGGTGCTGCAAAGCCTAAGGGATCATACAGGCTGTTTATGGTAGACAGGACACCTCTATGGGTAAAGGGTTTTTCTTCTGTGTTTACTTGGAAAGTAAACGTGTCAGATCTTAAGTCCCAAAGCAAACCAAGACTGCGTTGCATGGGAAGTGAGTCTGTGCCTAGATCTAAGTCCTTTAACTCGTTAGAATGATCTTGGACAGGAAAGGCTTCTAAAACTTCTCTACTGTTGGAAGCAATCTTGTGGAGTCTTAAGATGGAACATGTAAGCATTGCTTGAGTTCTTTTGAAGAGACTGATTGCGGCTTCATTTGTGGGTAGTGATTTCAAGCAATCGTCTACATAGAAATCCTTGTCCACAAACTGTCTGACATCTGACCCATACTCTAACTCTCCCACTCTAGCAGAGTGTCTGAGGCCATATATAGCAACTGCAGGGGAAGGACTGTTGCCAAATATGTGCACCCTCATGCGGTATTCTGTGATGTCTCCAGAGGGGTTGTTGTCCCTGAACCAGAGAAAACTCAGAAAGTTTCAGTGTTCTTCTTTAACAAGAAAGCAATAGAACATTTGCTGTATGTCTGCCATAAATGCAACTGAATCCTTGCGAAAGCGCAGAAGTTCTCCTAATAGTCTGTTGTTATGGTCAGGGCCAGAGAGAAGGACATTGTTTAGAGAAACACCTTCATGTTTGGCGCTGGAATCGAACACCACTCTAATCTGCCCTGGCTTCTTAGGGTGATAGACCCCAAATATGGGTAAATACCAACATTCCTCTGAGTCTTTGAGGTTTGGGGCTATCCCAGCATGACCATTCTGGAATATATTCTTCATGAAGGAAAAGAAACATTCTTTCATCTCTGGATTCCTTTGAAGATTGTGTCTTAGGGAAGTGAGACGTTTATATGCTAGTTCTCTATTTTTAAGCAAACGTCGTCTTTGTGGTCTAAAGGGAAGAGGTGCAACCCAGCTATTAGTCCCATCTTTCTCCATACTCCTTTCCATAACTTCTAGGAAGAGCCTATCCTCAATAGACATTGCTACCTGGTTGTCTTCCTTTGTTCTCTGGAACACTGTGCTTCCTAAGTTGCTTTGGTCATTGTCATAGGTATTGCTGTCACAGAGGGGACTTAGGAAGAGACGAGGTACAGGGTTGTTGTATGGTAGCTTCTTTATGAGGATGTGATTTTGACAGGGTTGGAAAAGAGAAGGACGACCATTCTCGAGGGTATTAGTGAGCAGGTTATTAACAGATGCAGGTTTGTGTGCACCTCCCAGGCAAACATCACCTATAATGACCCACCCGAGATCTAGTTTTTGGGCATATGGGGCATTTTTAGGACCGTTGATCAGTTTTCTTACTTTGTGGACTTGCAAGATATCCCTCCCTAGGAGTAAGATTATCTGAGCCTGATCATCTAGTTCTGGTATGAGATGTGCTATGTGACTCAAGTGAGTCTGGTGAACTGCTGCGTCTGGTGTGGGAATCTCTGATCTGTTTTCTGGCATCTGGTTGCACTCTATTATGGTCGGTAAGGGTAGGCATGTCTTACCATCCATAGATTCAATATGTAGTCCGTCAGCTCTTCTCCCCGCCGTTTCCACTGTACCTGCACAAGTCTTAAGGGAGTAAGGGCTGCTGGGGCCTTTAAGGTTTAGAATGTCAAAAAACATCCAAGATGACGTAGAGCTTGACTGCTTTGTCTCTGTGTCCTTTTGGATAAATTTCACAAGACAGATTTTAGAGCAGGATCTGCCACCTGTACTTCCTTTGCAAACTTCAGTACACTGTGAAGTGATTGCTATTGCGTCTGTACTAAAGTCTTTGGTCTCCCCGCCTTGCTCTTTGTACCTATGAACAGGTGGGAAAGTTCTTGGAGTAGGCCTTGGGTGTAGAGCTGTGTTGTGCTCTGTGCTGTCACATTCTGTACATTTGACACTGACCTTACAGTCCTTGGCGAAATGCGTGGATGAAGAGCAACACTTGTAACAGATGTTGTTCTCTTTGAGGAAAGCTTTGCGATCCTGGATGGTCTTTGTCCTGAAGGCTCTGCATTTCAGAAGAGGATGTGGCATCTTATGTAGAGGGCAGAACTTAACAGGGTCGCTGTCTTGATCCTCTGGCTGAGACTCTGCAAATCTGTGGGAAGAAATGTTAGTTTTGTGCACTGCTATTGGAGCTCTGAGTTGTTTAGGGCCAGAAGAAGTGGTATAAGACACTGGAAAAATGAAGTCCACAAACTCACTAAAGGGTGGAAAAGGTACATTGTGTTTTCATTTTTAGTTACAGCCATGAGTAATCCATCTTTCGTGTAACTCATAAGGAAGTTTTTGTGCTAAGGAGTTAATACCTCTAGCAGTATCAAGATAAGAAAGGCCAGGTAAGTCTCCTTCTGCTTTAGCAACTTGTAACTCCATACACAGGTCACTGAATTCTCTGAGTCTTTGGTAACCTCTGCTAGGTATTTTTGGGAAGTCTTCTATCCTTTTAAACAGTGTACTCTCTATAGCCTCTGGTGAGCCATAACATCTATCCATAACATCTATCCAGTGCTAATTTTAAAGGCTTGTATGCAAGTTATTGTCATAAAAAGTGTTTGGGGACCTGGGTCCTGCTCCAGGGGACATGGATCAATGCAAAAAAAAGTTTTAAAAACGGCTATTTTTTCAGGAGCAGTAATTTTAATAATGCTTAAAGTCAAACAATAAAAGTTTCGTAGCTGGGGGGTGTCTATAGTATGCCTGTAAAGGGGCACATGTTTCCCGTGTTTAGAACAGTCTGACAGCAAAATGACATTTCGAAGGAAAAAAACCCATTTAAAACTACTCGCGGCTATTGCATTGCCGACAATACACATAAAAGTTCATTGATAAAAACGGCATGGGAATTCCCCACAGGGGAACCCCGAACCAAAATTTAAAAAAAAAATGACGTGGGGGGTCCCCCTAAATTCCATACCAGGCCCTTCAGGTCTGGTATGGATATTAAGGGGAACCCCAGCCAAAATTAAAAAAAAAAATGACGTGAGGGTTCCCCCTAAATTCCATACCAGACCCTTCAGGTCTGGTATGGATTTTAAGGGGAACCCCGCGCCAAAAAAAAAAAAAAAAACGGCGTGGGGTCCCCCCAAAGATCCATACCAGACCCTTATCCGAGCACGCAACCTGGCAGGCCGCAGGAAAAGAGGGGGGGATGAGAGTGCGCCCCCCCTCCTGAACCGTACCAGGCCACATGCCCTCAACATTGGGAGGGTGCTTTGGGGTAGCCCCTCAAAACACCTTGTCCCCATGTTGATGAGGACAAGGGCCTCATCCCCACAACCCTGGCCGGTGGTTGTGGGGGTCTGCGGGCGGGGGGCTTATCAGAATCTGGAAGCCCCCTTTAACAAGGGGACCCCCAGATCCCGACCCCCAGATCCCGGCCCCCTATGACGCACGGTGACTTGACGGGACCCGTGCGTCAGAGGGGGGCGGGGTCACCGGGTGGCCCCGCCCCCCGTTATTTAAGGACTGTCAGACCAGGAGACGCCGTCACACAGCGGGAATCTCCGTCCATGCCAGCATGGGTGCGGAGCAGCCCAGAGAAGAAAATGAAGAAGAGAAGAAGAGAAGAAAGAAGAAGAGAAGAAAACGAAGAGAAGAGCGGGAGCCTCCCCCCATGCCATGGGTGCGGAGCGGCCCGAGAAGAAGATAGAAGACACCGCGGAGGAGATGCTGGAGGAGAACGCCGGAGGAAGAACCAGAAGAACCAGAAGAAGAAGAAGATGAAGGAAGATAGAAGAAAGAAGAATCATTTAAATAAAGGAATTGTCAAAAACTGTCTCTTGTCATTTTTAAAATTTTTGACAGTTTTTTTAGTGAAATGGTAGGGGTAAGTACCCCCTTACCATTTCACACAGGGGGGGGGCCGGGATCTGGGGGTCCCCTTGTTAAAGGGGGCTTCCAGATTCCGATAAGCCCCCCGCCCGCAGACCCCCACAACCACCGGCCAGGGTTGTGGGGATGAGGCCCTTGTCCTCATCAACATGGGGACAAGGTGTTTTGGGGGGCTTCCCCAAAGCACCCTCCCAATGTTGAGGGCATGTGGCCTGGTACGGTTCATGAGGGGGGCCGTACTCTCATCCCCCCCTCTTTTCCTGCGGCCTGCCAGGTTGCGTGCTCGGATAAGGGTCAGGTATGGATTTTTGGGGGGACCCCATGCTGTTTTTTTTTTAAAAAATTTTGGCGCGGGGTTCCCTTTAAAATCCATACCAGACCTGAAGGGTCTGGTATGGAATTTAGGGGGAACCCCACGTCATTTTTTTTTTTAATTTTGGCTGGGGTTCCCCTTAATATCCATGAATTTAGAGGGACTCCCACATCATTTTTTTTTTTTAATTTTGGTTCGGGGTTCCCCTGTGGGGAATTCCCATGCCGTTTTTATCAATGAACTTCTAGGTGTATTGTCGGCAATGCAATAACCGCGAGTAGTTTTAAATGGGTTTTTTCCTTCAAAATGTCATTTTGCTGTCAGACTGTTCTAAACACGGGAAACATGCGCCCCTTTACAGGCATACTATAGACATCCCCCAGCTACGAAATTTAAAGGAATATTACACTTTTATTGTTTGACTTTAAGCATTATTAAAATCGCTGCTCCTGAAAAAACGGCCGTTTTTAAAACTTTTTTTTGCATTGATCCATGTCCCCTGGGGCAGGACTCGGGTCCCCAAACACTTTTTATGACAATAACTTGCATATAAGCCTTTAAAATTAGCACTTTTGATTTCTCCCATAGACTTTTAAAGGGTGTTCCGCGGCATTCGAATTTGCCGCAAACACCCCAAATTGTTCGCTGTTCGGCGAACTTGCGAACAGCCAATGTTCGAGTCGAACATGAGTTCGACTCGAACTCGAAGCTCATCCCTATTCAGTAGTATCATTGCCAAGCCACTTTACAAGGAATTCTATCTGTTCCCTGCAGGATAGATCTAGACCTTGAATGACACTCTGGAAAGCGGATCGCCATGCCCTGTAGTGTTGAGGGCGATCACTAAATTTGACAAGTCATTGTGTAACTAACTCTCTCTTAGCCAGGAACTTAGCAAAGTCTACAGTAGCCTGATTGGCATTGGCTGCTGGTGTATTGTGGTGCGGTGTAAAGGCATACCTGGTAGAAGTCTCTTCTTTAGGCACGCTGGGTTCAAACTTGCTTAAGTTTGACAGTTCATACCGGCTCGTTGCATACACCTTTGGAGTGAAGACTGGTGTTTGATGCTTGTATGAAGGCTGGGTACCTTGTGGAGTAGAAGGTTTGGTTGGAACTGGAAAGTCTGGAACTCTGTCAGATTTTTCTTGCTTGCAGCATTGGGGTCCTAGGTCGTCTTGTTGTTGCTTTATTTGATGTGACTCACTGACATCATATTTAATTTCTTGTTGTGGGATGCTGCTTGGGTCCCAGTGCTGGTAGACATAATCATTGTGAAGAATCGTTGTGAAGAATCTTGTTGGTCCTCCTCTAGACCCGGTATGCTGCTGCCTACTCTTGGCTCATTGTAAACGGCTGCTTCTAAAGCTCCTGCCTCCGCAATGGCGGCGGCAGCATCTCTTTCTACTGCTAGCTTCTCCATGTTAGCTTCTAAGAAAGCTTGCTGCAGTTTCAGAGATGCTTCCTGCTGGGCTAGCTCTTCTTCAAGGCGTATTCTTTCCTTCTCTTTCTCTTGTTCCATGTGTACTCTTTCTTGCTCTCTCTCTTGTTCCTGTCTCACCTTTTCTGCATCAAGGCGGGCCTTCTCTTTTTTCATCTGCAACTCTTGGTCTGCGAATGTGGCCCTAGCTTTTGCTGCTTCGGCTTTTGGCGATAGCTGCTGCATTTGCGACAGATGACTTAGATGAGCTTGCTCGTCAGCGTGTTTTGTCCCACTGTGAGACATGGCTGCGGGGAAGAAGCTGTCTTGCTGTATAGAGACCATTCTAGTGTTGATGCTGCTTGACAGAGCACGTCTCTGTGTAGTGTGGCTGCTTGCTTCGCCTGCCGCAGGCCTGTATCTTTAAGGCTTCTGACTGTATGGATACTGCGTAGCCCCGGGCTGTACAGACTTCCGAAGTTGGCTTATCTTCCCTTCAGAGGTCAGCTAAAAATGTCACTGTTCTGTCTCTGGGACAGCTAGTTAAACCTTCTTATCCCAATAACTGTAGATACCATATTTCTTTGATCTCAGTTTTATTAGAACAAGCCAGGTGAAATTTTTAAGTTCTCTAAGGGGTGATGGCGATAGATAGAGAAATACATGCGTTGTTTCCTGAATGTCTTCTCACAAAATGGTGGATGTTTCACTTCCTGCTAAGATTCTACCCATAATTCCCTGCTTGCTGACAACTTCCCTAGTTACACATACAAATAAACAAAGAAATAGAACTGCAGCAATACCAAAAAGGAACGCTAGATGGAGCCTGCACACCACATATGATTGTCTTAAGTAAATTACACATTTGCATGTAAATTTAACAACACAGGTAAAAATAAGGTACAAATAATCAGCATAAAACATCTGGTGGACAGAACAAGTGGTGCTGGGAGATGGTCTGAGGAACCAGACCAAAGGCTTAGGCCTGGGTAGCAGTACTGCAAGAGGAAGCCAGAAGGCCTGATGTCATTTTGAAATAATGGTAGAAACCCTCTGCAAGGGCAACAATTTTGTTGGAACTTTTACTTCCTTTTTAGTAAAAGTGAACCAACAAGCCCTACAACAGTATTTCATGGCTGGACTGAACACTTAAGTGAAACCCCACGAATGTCACATTATGTAAAGAGACACTGTCACTTTCTTATTAATAGCAGAGTGATGGTATTTCCTAAAAGCCCATCCAAACCACCACAAGCACCAGTCCATGCACTCCAGCTCCAATACCTCAGTATAAGGGATGTCTTTTTAAAATGTATTTAACCTCCCTGGCGGTATGATTATTTCAGATTTTAGGTGCTGAAAGCGGTACCATTATTTTGCACATAAATTTGGCGTTTTATATTGTAGGCCTGTAATTCTTAGGAATAATTCACTTAAATATGTCCAAACAAGAGTCTAGTTGACATCCCGGGTATGATAAAGTTTGAAAAACGAAATAAAAAATTATAATATAATAAATAACTATAAATAATAATAACAAATAATAATATAATAATAATAAAAATTATTCAATAATGTAATCAAATCAAAAACACTGAAATTTGCTCAGTTGCAGTTGTAATCCTGGATCCTGCGATGCGATCCCGAGTCTGGCTCGGGGATACCGCCGGGGGGGTTAACTTTAACAGGAAAGGTGTTAAGGCAAGGCATGCACCAAAGAATGATAAGCAACAACAATGAGAGGTTAGTCTTCTCCCTAGTCTCTCTCCAGAGGTAATTGGGGACAATGAACAGTCTAAGGCTTCGCAGCTGTAGGCCATAAAGGAGTTTCAGCACTGACCAATCCAAATTGATGACCTTTTTTCCCACAAATAGTGCTTACTTTTGGTGGTATTTGATCACCTCTGCAGTTTTTATTTTTTGCGATATAAACAAAAAAAGACTGACAATTTTGAATAAAAAACAATATATTTTACTTTCTGCTATAAAACATTCCAAATAAAAGAATGCAAAAAATCTAATTTCTTCATCAATTTAAGCAAATATGTATTCTGCTACAAATTTTTGGTAAAAAAAACTCAATAAGCGTATATTGATTTTTATGGCATTTTTATTTTAATTTTTACTAGTAATGGCAGTGATCAGTGATTTTTAGTGGGACTGCGACATTGCCATGGACAAATTGGACACTAAGTGACACTTTTTGGGGACCAGTGACAGCAATACTGTGATCAGTGCTAAACAAAATGCACTGTCACCGTATAAATGACACTGGCAGGGAAGGGGTTAACACCTGGGGCGATTAAAGGGTTAGGTGTGTGCCTGGGAGGTGCTTTCTAACTGTGGGAGGGAGTGGATACACTGGAGGAAAAGAGGGATCTTGTTTTAGCTTAGCTGAAACACAAGATCTCTCTTTTGCTCCCTGACCGATCAGCCTGCCCAAATCTACCTGCTGTACAAAAAAAAACTAGCACCTACTCTAAGTAGAGGGTGCTACAAATGTACTATAGCAGGTCCAAGGTAGTTTATCTTCTAGGTGAAAAAGAAATAAAAAAAACTGATTAGATAACTAATATATTTGAAGAGACAGATGAAAGGAAAGGATTAAAGTTGATCTTATGAATCCCAACTATAAACTTAGTCTCTGATATGAGTGTATATGCTTAAATTATTACCAAATGTAACATTTTATAACATTTATAATCTTATTTTTTCACTGTGCTATTAGTAAAAGTGGATACATATTAGGACTCCTCCTATTGCTGGTATTTGAAAAGGTTGCCAACATTGGATCCTGACACATTACACAGACTTTTCCCAGCTGTAATATTTCAGTCACTACATATGTGCTTTAAAAAGTTAAAGACACACATACATTTTTGCACCTCCATCCGGCTATACTGCAAAACCATTTTACCTACATCCATGGCTTAGTTTACTTTTTTTTTACTCAAACTTAAGCAAGTAGGATTTAGTGGTCTTAGTTAAAAAAGTTTTATGAATTCTAAAAGAAAGACATTTTGTTACATCTATTACTATATGCATCAAAGCTATGACGTCTTCTTGAATGGGTCATTTCAAGAGTTGTGGGGGTTGAGTAAATGGATATCTACTGTAAGTATAGACCAAAAATGTAATTATCAAATGTTAGAACAGAGGTCTGAAAGGCTTTAGGCCCCTTTCACACGGACGGATAGAATGGTGCTTTTAGCTGCGGATTTTCTAGTTTTCTACCGCAGCTAAAAGCACACAATGCTTTCCTATGGCCCCATTCACACGCTGCGTTTAGCTGCGATTTAGTTACATGCGGTTCCGTGCGGATAGAAAAAATAGAATTGACTACGTCCAGGAGCGATTTAGTGCAGCTATCTGCAGCTATCTGCACATAACTGCAGGTAACAGCAGTGTACTATTTCTCCTGCGGATAGCAGCGGCAAGAAGGAAAGAAAAGCAACAAGAAGCACATCAGAAATGTCAAGAATGTTCCAAACGCAGCCGCACGTAAACGCAGCTAAACGCAGCTAAACGCAGGTAATCTAATTGTACAAATGTAGCTGATCGCAGTGCCTGGAGTCTTGAATTTCACAGAACATATTATATGCTTTTACCTGCGGCACAACAGCCGTCCGTGTGAAAGGCGCCTTATAGTCCACTGATCATATTGTGTGCACACGTAATACCAAAGTAATGCAACCTAGGAGGAAACCATTTCAAACGTGCTCTACCTGGCAATGCCATAATTGGTTTCTAAGTTTGCCTATGTAAATAAGCAGATATTTATACAGTATATAGATCTTTATTATATAAATACAACTGCCTAGTTTTAGGCCAGGTTCACATATGTGCGAATTGTATGCGGTTTGCACCACATCTAATTCGCATGACAGGCGAGTGTGACCGGTTCTCAATGGAGTCGGTTCACCTATGTGTGGGGCGGCCGTGGAGCGAATTAAAAAAGGGTCCTGAGTGTTTTTGGGTTCTGTTCAGGTGCCAATTCAGGCAAAAATCTGGACCTGATTTAGACCTGAACCAGTGAACAGAAACTCACTGGACCCCATGCTGAGAACCGTGGCACATATGTGAAACTGGCCTTAGGCAGGTCTAAAGAAATGCTGTAATATAAGAAATCTTTCAAAAATATGTATTTTAATGTAATATTTAATCTTTTTATCAATTTACAAAATGCAAAGTGAACGAACAGCATAAAAATCTAAATCTAAACAATATTTGGTGTGACTACCCTTTGGCTTCAAACCAGCATTACATCTTACACTGGCACAGTTTTTCATTCATAAGTATTTTATTACACCGTCCAGCACAGCTTCTTACACTATGAATAACGTGAAACAAATATCAGTGTGCACATATAACCAAAAAGAAAAGATTTCGCACCATAAGCCTGGGGGCCACAAATGTGTAGTTGTTGTAAGCCAGTAGCCTCCCCTTGGGTGACCGTACTCTGCCTAACAACTAAGAAACGCCAGACACATTGAACTTCAAAAAAGTACACACCCTGCTAAGGTGCCAGAGCCTCTGCACTTTAAGCTTTCCTGAAACGTGGTGTAGGTTTTTAATTTTAATACCAAAAAGATGGATAGATGCTACCATAGGAGCTAGTGGAGGGAAAGGGCAAATAGGAAAATGGGAATGTTTTAGGAAAAGGGGGGAAAAAAAGAGAGGGAGGAGTTCCAAATGTGTTTTGCAGCTGAGAGCTCGAGAGTCAAGCATTGGCACAGAGGTCGAAAACAAACACCTGCCAACAGTCATGCGAGTATCGGCTAATTAGGGGAGGCCCATAACATTTTCCTGAATTTTGCCTCTTTTCTGTGTATGGCCGCTGTGAGGCATTTCATTTTATTGATTTTGTTAACCACAGATATCCACTGTCCAGGGCATGGGAACATAGGAACTGGGGTGCAGAAAAATGGCAACAGGTGCTCTGGACTGATGAGTCGAAATATGAAATTTGGAGGAAACAGTTTGTTCACGAAGGGCTGGACAGCTGTACAATATTGAGTGTCTGCAGGCAACAGTGAAGCATAGTGGAGGTTCCTTGCAAGTTTTGGGCTGTATCTCTGCAAATGGAATTGGAGATTTTGTCAGGATCAATGGTGTCCTCAATGCTGAGAAATACAGGCAGATCCTTATCCATCATGCCATACCATCAGGGAGGTGTGTGATTGGCCCTTAATTTATTCTGCAGCAGGACGATGACCCCAAACATACAGCCAATGCCATTAAAGGGGTTGTAAACCCTCGCTGCATTAAGGTGAACCCTCGAATGCATTAAGGTGAAAAACCTCCTGTACTGCAGCAACAGTACAGGAGCCCCGTAAGTACCACGACGGGAATGAGCACACCAGCTCTGGCTGGTGTCTTGTATCCTGATTTGATAGATTTATAGCAATGCAGCCATTGTCTCTTGGCTCCTGCTGCTGTCAAATCCAATGACGTGGATGCTGGGGGGAGGAGCCGAGTCCTGCTGTCTGTGTCTACAGACATAGCAGCAGGACACGGTTGCATGCCCACACGAGTGTCCATGAAGGAGAGTGCTTCTCCAACAGGGCACTTGAGAAGAGGAGGAGCCAGGAGCGCCACGGAGGGACCCCAGTAGAGGAGGATCGGGGCCACTCTGTGCAAAACCAACTGCACAGTGGAGGTAAGTATGACATGTTTGTTATTTACAGGTGTTACAGGAAGCACTGTGCAGTGTAACATGCTTTAAGGGAACAGGATTTTTTTAGGGGGTTAACAAACACTTTAAGGTTAAATTATACCAGTGCTAAAAAGTAAAATTGCTGTAAGTCTAAAGTGGTAAAATGGGGCTTCCTATCAATAAAAGTGGACTTCATTGTCACCCCCCAATTTACCAATAAAGAGAAGTTCATGCCCTCAAAGCTATTACATAGCCACTGACCAAAACCATGCAACCTTTACAATGCCACCATCCAGTAGCCTTGAACAATGCACAAGCTCTTGTGCCGAGTGCACCTTATCATGACCACAAAATGTTTTAAAGCATACATTATAATGTATAAAATCTTGACCTCATGGTCTTGCAAATGAGTGAATACCCAGGCTGGGCAATTTTACTAAATACTGGGAAGCTTGAGGCATCATTGAAGCAGATATTAATATCAATGTTTTACTCCATCTCCCTTTGCAGATTTATTTCAAGATGTCCCTGGGACGTAGCACTTTATTCCTTTTGGTGGCTGCTGTGGGATCTGTGTCTGGAGGTGGACCAGCTGGAGGAGCATACCCTCAAATGAAATACATGAATCCAATGATTAAAGGGCCTTTGGGTCCGCCCTTCAGAGCGGGGAAAGGACAATATTTAGGTAAGGTTAACTCGGTCTTAGACGCTGATCTTATTAATAATAATTTAGTTGGGTAATACCTGTATCTATAGTATGACAAGAATGAAGTAAAAGTAGCAAGATTTCTCTATGACGGGCTTATAGCTGACAATAAGAGCAGTGTTGAAACTTTCATCAGTTTTATAAATAAAAATATAAATGTGATTTTTGATTTGGTTGTGGTGACTTTATGTGCTTTTTTATTTGCCATAAGCTTAATTTTACCTTTATTTAAACGTTTTTCTGTTAAGTATTTACAAATAGTGCATACTCCTTTGTCAACAGGTTGGTGTAGCACTTCTATCAGAGCAATACAAGCATGCAAGTGTGCAGAAGTTTCACCTGGAAGCTCAAATGCCATTTAGGCATTATTGATCAAAGTGACAAGAACTTAGATTCAAACATGTATTATTTAAGTGCAGATCAGTGCAGTTTTGAACCCAACTTTTCTATGAGTAAATATACAACCAGTTTTTTAAAACACTTTAATGACTTTTTGACATGACGAGTTTGCCTGCGTTTGGTTCAAAACATTGGTCTAAATATGTCAAATCAGCACTGCACAGTACTTTATTTTGGTGCCATCTGCAGGGCATCCAGATGTTTGCATGTGATGATTGTGATGTGGCTTCTAGTTACAGTAGGTTCAGTTTTGATGCGGTAATCCAACTTCAATATCAACTATAAAGTGATCTAATTTGCAAAAATTAAATGTGTGCAGAGCCCAGAATATGTGTAGATATATTGTCACAATAACCTGATAATATGTATTTGTACTGATCTATTCTTCCTGCTAAATATGGTTACTGAATGCTAGTGTTGATTCTCTCTTGATACAACAACTCCACATGAAACAATGTATAAGAAAATAACACAAAGACGTCAAACAG